>NC_137673.1:9222905-9402697 GCF_963422515.1 Blennius ocellaris | reverse complement strand
GAAACAGAGTTCAGCAAGGAGGAATACAGGGAATGTCATGTCTTAAAAAGGGACTGGAAATATTCCTCTTTCGCAGTCGTTTTTATTGCCGTTTTTTAATAATTTTATATCAATATTTTAGTTTTTAAGCTTAAATTGTTAATTTACTTATATTGGCGTTTTTAACGTGCATTGTTTTTAGCACCTTGAAATTTATGAAAGGAAAGTTCAACACATAGAAAATGTATTGTTATTATTATTATATCTGCAGTGAGGCGAGATTATTTTAATAAATAGCTTTGAGCCCAGAGTAACAGCGTGCAGCTTTTCTTTTCCTAAAAAATGTTGCTCAAATGATATGATAATAGAAAGTATGTTGCTTTTTAGTTACTAGTTACTCCCTCATGTAAATGCACTTCTACACACCTCTCAGTAGAATTGATTTATGAACTAAGCGTCACCGTCTGAAACGACAGAAAAATGCATCCATCTCGGGTGAATCGTATCATTAACTGAACAAAAGGATTACAACATATTTCTAAACATGTGAAGTGAAATCAAACGGGTGTTTTCCATTCAAACGTAACAAAACTTCTCCTTCCAGAGCGATGAACAGAACTCAGAAGTCATTAATGGCCCACTGAGGACATCTTGTGGTCAAATGAGATCACTACACCCTGATTTCTTCGATTTAGAATTATAAGACAGGAGGAAACAAAATAGACTTAATTTGGGCTTAACTTCATGCTCATTTTAACACATTTTAAGGGATTGTTTATTATTGATTTTAGACCAGTTTTAAACTAGTTTTGACTTTCTTTTATACTGACTATAGGGAGATTTTTAAGACGAGTTTGACGTTGGTTTTATACTGATTTCGGGCTCGTCTGTGGGAAGTTCTAGGCTTTGTTTTGGGTTTACTTGGCCAACGAGTTTCAGGTTTGTTTGTTTCGGGGGGCTGACGAGAAGGTCAATAAACGCGCGACCATGTGTGCGGCGGTCCAGGGAAGCCGGTGTTCCACTCCGTGGAGCCGTACACCAAGAAGGAGCTGACCGCCGTCTCGCTGCCCGACATCATCCGCACCTACAAGGTGATGGCGGCGGAGAACGTCCCGGTGAACCCGCTGTGCTTCCTCTACCCCGACATCACCAAAGACAAGGCCTTCCAGAAATACTACGCCAAGCCGTCGGAGGGTGAGACGCGCGGCCGTTTCTCCGATTTGACGTTTAAAAAAAAAAAAAACGGACGACTCCCGCTGATGTCACGCGTGTGTGTGTGTGTGTGTGTGTCCCCGCAGCCTCGGAGCCCATGGACGTGGAGAACGTGGTGAAGAGCGGCTACATGAGGACGGAGCTCATCTCCGTGTCCGAAGTGTGAGTAAACCATGGTTTTGTTTCACCGGAGGTTGAGGCGGTTTGGCCGGGGGGGGGCAGCAGGGGGGGGCAGTGGTGACGCTCGTTTCATTTGGCAGGCCGCCGTCCAGGATGCAGGACAACTTGATGCCCATGTCTCCGGACGACTACCGGGCTCTGGAGCAGTTCGTAAATCCGAGAGACATCGACGCGGTGGTGAGTGTCGGAACTGCACTTCCTGTTTGTTTGTTTTTTCAATGATCCTTTTATTCACATTTTTAGGACATTCTACAGTTTTATTTACGCACCACAAAGTCGTTTTTTAACACAGCGTTTAACTCTTGGATAAAAAGGGCTTTTAAAAATGTGATTTTGTTTTTTTGTACGAATATTTCAGCGCGCGTATTCTGCATCCTGTTTTGATAAACGGAGCCTCTCTAGCGCCCCCCGTATGCTCAGTCGACTGAACTCGCTACTGTTATAAAAACACTGCATGCCTCACGGCGCCGCCTGTGACATGCGGACAACGCCGCCATCTTGGAGAGGTCACCCGCGCTAGCGCTAAACATAAAGCTCCCAGGCTAAAAAAAAAAATCCACTTGCTAGTCCACGTAGCAACACAGGAGGTACATCTCTATCCAGTGGAAGACTCTTCCCCCCCCCCCCCAATAATTTTTCCATGAGGTTTCCACATGATAGAGCTTTATCGCAGCGTTAAAAATGAGCTATTACATGTGTTGCTACGTGGACTAGCATCTTTACGTCTAGCACCAGCGGGTGACCTCCTCAAGATGGCGGCTGTGTAGACACGTCGCGTCAACAGGCGCTGATAGGCCGTGTGGCATCGTGTGTTTTATATTTATGGTTGTCATGGCGAGTGCTGCAATGCTGCGTTCAAGTCCGACTCAGAAAATCGCCGACTCTTCCTCTCTGGTTTGATTCTATGTGAATCGGTACTTGGTCGGTCGGCATCTATAACAGTTCCTAGTTTGTTTGGGTTTTTTTTGTTTGTTTTTTTATTACTTTATTCATCCCCGAAGGGAAATTGTTTTGTTGCAGCAATCTGGTACCTAGGGATGTTATAAAATGCAATAGAATAGAATATAAAAGTAAAAAAGAAAAATATAAAAATATTCAGTACCCATCCCTCGCCACTAGTGGGTGCTGTTGGTCGATTTCCTGATGAAACCACACACACACAAGCAAGCAGGGAACAAATTGTCACACTGGGTTTTTGTTTTGTTTTGTTTAAGCCAGTGTTTTTCAACCACTGCGCCACAGCACACTGGTGTTTCCGCGAGAGCTAGTCAGGTGTGCCGTGGGAAATTATCCTATTTCACATTTTTTTCTAGAAAAACATTTGCTCTCACAGCCGCTGTCAGCTGTGAGAGCAGTGTGCAGAGTAATCATGTATTAATACTGTGGCGAGCGCCACGGAAGAATTGCTCTCGACATTCTTTTCTGCAAGTTGATCACCAGAGGCTTTTATTTTGACATGAACACACGCAACCGGAACTTCATAACAGGGTGACACTCCACACAACACATTTCTCACTCATGGTTGATCAACAACATCCAACAAAGCAAATCTGAACCAAGGAACAAAAACACAAGCACAAATCAACACACACAACAACCCCAACAATAACCCTCAATAACCTCCGGCAACACATAACCTGAACTCCCATCATGCCCTGCAGCGACCAACTCCGTGATCGCTACAATACTCTTCGCCACTAGATGGCAGCACAGAACTTTGCCGGTGAAATGTAAAGTGACAGACGTCAGTGTGGTTAATCTCCACCTCCTGCTACCATCTTGTATCAAAGTACTGTGTCAGTGACAGTGACGGAGAAGTTTTTGAAAAGGGAGAATGTGAACCAGGATCTCAGCTCTTCATCCATCAGGTCCAGGTTTCACACTGAGGGAGTAATAATAATAGTTAAAAAAAAAGAAATTGGGAAATACTTTTTTTTCTGTATTTATTTGATTCCTGTTGATAAAACTTTGATGAGAATAACTTTATATTGTTAATAGAGGCTACAGAGTTTCACATTTTAACATTTCCGGGTGGTGGTGGTGGTGGTGGTGGTGGTGTGCCTCCAGAGTTTTCCAAAGACAAAAGTGTTCCTTGGCTCAAAAAGGTTGAAAAACACTGCTTTAAGCCACAAGGTTGTCCAGCTTCTAAATGTTGCTTTATCTTTCCCTTCAGACCAACAATCTGATGGATTTTCCACAGTTTGACGTTCAGGTACCTGCAGCGCTCGTCTGCGTCTTTCCTCTTGCCCCCCCCCCCCCCCACGACTCACCCTGTGTCTTTTCAAGTTGATCGTTTCCTGTTTAACACACTTGGAATCAAGACGCCTTCCTTTTCGTTTTTGCACCAGACTGCTTTCAGACTATTTTGAACTCGTGAACCCTTTTTTTTTTTTTTTTAACTATCGAAGCTTGACCTGGTTCAGCTTGTATTTACTTGAAGCCTTCGTTTGTCGTGTTTGAAACCAGGAAGCCGCCGCGATAAATCCCCCGCCTTGCCTTCCTTTCGCCGCCTCCTCCTCCTCCTCCTCCTCCTCCTCCTCCTCCTCCTCCTCCTCCTCCTCGTCCGCACGACGAACTAAAACGCAGGTTTTCTCTCCCTTTCAGATGAATTCAGAGTTCACGGATGAAAACTGAAGACGCGGTTGAACGGACCTTTGACGACCCGGAGCTCGTTTTGAGGACAACATTTACTGTAACACGTCCAAGTCGGCGCCGTCAGCTCGCGGGGAGCCTCCGGAGGAAGTAGCAAGCGTTTTCCTTCGGCTTCTTCTTCTTGTCCATGTCGCGATACTCTGATAACCCGAATATGATCTTTATATTTCATTGCACGCTGTGAAACGGCACCAAGTCTAAAACCACTTCCTTTCTGCAAGACTTGCCTTCTGCAAAGATCCAAAAATCTGCTGAGTCATGAAATACTGTAAGAACGTTGTGAATTTATTTACGTGGGGGGGGGGGGGGGGGGGGGGCACAGAAATAAACGTTCTTTTCTTTTTTTTTATTTATAAAAAAAAAAAATTTAACTTTATTCCAGAGCTTGTGAATCACCCCCTTTAAATTGACAGAGGAACAAATGCAGTGGATTAATGAGAATTCAATAAACGTGTCGCACAAAAGTCCAGCAGCAGGAAGTCATCCCGCCAAAGCTATGAGTTCTTAGTAACGGGAGAAATATGTGACTATGTCCTGCTTTACGGCTGCTGTCCATTGCACGCTGTTTGTGTTTCGGTGTGACATTAAAAGTCTGAATGTTTAAAGGAACTCGAGTGCAAACTTTTTGTATATGTCTGAAAAAAAGCACGTAAAAATGGTCAAAAAAACTCCAAACGTAGACAAATTTACACTGCAGATCTCCTCCTGTGATTTCTCTAAAGGTACAACGTCTCGATTCATTGGAGGAAATGCCAGTCAAATCAAAACAGACCATCCAAACGACTCATTTTTGCGTCGGCGTGACTGCAAAATTTCAACTCTTTTCACAAAAATGCCCATAAATACACGATTACCCATCTCGACAAGTGATTCAGTTTGATCATTTGTATAATAAATGTGTTTTTTCTACAAGAAAATGGTGAAAATGTTTGCAAATTGACTACATTTCTGAAACCTGTTACTAGTAAGTGTCATTTTAATTCAATTTTACAGTCATATGTTATATAAAAGATATTTCCCAGTGTAAATTAAATAATATAACAAAGTGAAATGTTAAGAGGTTCACAGGATTTTTGTTGTTGTTGCAGAATGAAATCAAACAGCAATTTATGGTGTGGGTCTAATAGAAAAAGCACTTTAATGTGGGTTTTTTTTTTTTTTTCATTTAAATGTACAATTTAATCATAGAATACCTTGCTGAATTGGGAACGGACGATTCAAAGCGTTGACGGCAGGTCCAAAACAAAAGCAGGAGGTTAACTCCAGTTCAGATTGTGTCCCGTGTCGGCGTGGACGTCCTGTTCCAACAGCAGAACAAAGAGTTTTGGGTCAGAAACCCCCCCCGTGAAGCACAACAACAGTCAGGACATCTGCACTCAAACTGAGCTGCAGCGTCCCTCCTGCTCTCTGCTCTCACACGCTCAATTTACACACTTCCCTTTCTCTCATCGCCCAAAACAACTCTTTGTGGGTGAAAGTTGTGACGGTTTTTGTTTGTGTTCCTCTCGTTACCCCCCCCCCCCCCCCCCCCCCCCCCCCCATCACACACACATCAGGAAACTTTTTCTTGCTCCAATCCATTAAGTCAAGTTCTCTCAGCCTGCAGTTCCTCCAGTCTCCACTAGGCGCTGGAGGAAAGTCACCCAGTTCATGTTTTTTCGCAAAGACGCACATGGAAGACGTCCTGCGGGGATTTGATCTGGTCAAGGCTCAATTCAGGGCAACGTTTTCAGTAAAACAGGAGGACTCTATCGACACGATCTGGACTGTTGGCAGGACAAACTCCTCGGGTGACTTTTCATCCATTTACGAAGCTTTTTTCTTTTTTTTTGGAAAAAGTGAAGCTGTTGCTTCAGTAGCCATTCTACAACATTTTAACCAAAAACAAACAAAAAAAACAAAAAAAATGTGAGCCAACATTGTTGCAACTGTGACGGTTCTGGTATTAAAAGGTAATTAACTTTTAAAAAGTCCCATTTGGATTATCTATTCGTTTCAACCTCATCCAAACTTTTTTTTCTTTTAATTTAATTATTTTTTTTTTTTTTTATGTGTGTGTGTGTGTGTTTGATGTTGCGGCTGGAGGCTCCGGGCCTCAGGAGCAGCCGCAGTGGTCCACCACCATGGACGGGATCTTCCCGTAGATGATCTGCTCCTTCCGGTTGAAGTACAGCATGTTGATCGGGGACATCTTGGTGGGCGTGCAGCAGGGCCCCGCGGTGCCGCGCGGGTTGGCCTTGTTCACCAGGTGCGCGTGCGGATACTGCTGCAGGTGCATGAACTCGCACTCCCCGGAGCAGTAGTTGGCCCGGTAGCGCTTGGGCGCGATGATCCAGTCCCAGCCGAACTCCTCGAAGTCCACGGTGAGCGGGTACCGGCAGCAGCGCGTCTCCGCCGACTCCTCGTCGCAGTTGAGGCCCGAGTCGCGGCGCGACCTCTTGGGGATGTCCAGGATCTTCACCTCGATGAAAGGTTGCTGGAGGAGGAGGATAACGAGGTGATTTTTACGATTTTAAGCCGTTTGTTTTATCTTATTTTGGAGGGGAGTGATCCAACTTTTTACGCGCCGCTCACCAGCCCCTCCTCCCCGGGCTCAGCCGAGGTGACGGCCAGGTCTTCTCCCTTGGGGTCGTACGCGTTGATCTCGATCCCGTAGTTGGTCTCCGGCTGACGCAGCCACGTCTGCAGCATGGTCTTGATGTCGACGCTCTGCCACGAGCCGGCCCCGGCGTCCGCGTCGATCTTGAGGGAGCGCACGCGCACGCGGGTGTTGTTGCCCTCCCTGCCGGGCTTGAGGCGGGTGATCTGCAGGAACACGGTGCTGACCATGTCGGCGGGCCGCAGGTGGACCCACAGCTGCGCGCTCAGGATGTTCTTGGGCTGGATCTTTGGGCTGAGGCTGAAGAGGCAGCACGAGGACAACTCGTCCTCTGCGATCGGATTGGCTTATGGGAGACATGTCATGAGAGAAGAAGAAAAACATTCAATCTTCTCATTAAGGGCGAATTTCAATAATCAAAGACGTTGTCGAGTAGTTTACAACCGTTACGCACTCATTCGGTGCGCTCCTGCGCGGACGCAGCCTTTACGCGCGGGATTTACGCGCGGGATTTGCGCTTTTACGCACCAAGAGCCCAAAGCAACGTTAAACAAACAAACCCAAAAAAACAAAACACGGAAGGTGTTTTCCCCACTTACGCTTGGTGGCCATGGTGATGATGGTCTCCGTCGTCGCGCGGTCCTCGTCCTCCACGCGCGGGTCGTACTGGTCCAGCAGCTGCGTCAGAGGCGGCGCCTTCGGCAGCAGCTGGCGGATCATGTCCCGGCTGATGTTGGGCGCTTGCTCCAGCCGCAGGATGCTGAGGATCTGCGACTTGATGCTGTGGAGCCTCATCTGCTTGCTGTGCTCCCGGAAGTCGCAGGCCGAGCACTGCTCCCCGCCGTCCGCCAGCAGCTTGGAGGTCTGGTTGATCTCCGCGGAGGAGGAGGAGGAGGAGGAAGAGGAGGCGGCGGCGGCGGCGAGGACCAGGCAGAGCAAGAGGAGCATCCTGGAGAGGAGGAGAAGAAGAAGCCACTGCAGTGGCGCTGTCTCACACGAGACTGTCCCTGCGTCTCAGGACTTTATGATTGGCTACAATACAGTTCTTTTTTTTTTTTCTTCTTCTCTTTTCTTTTTTTAACTCTACTCGAGGTGAGATTTAAAGAGGTAGCAGATCACAGATGTAAAATGAAAATCGCAGTACACATGGATAATTAGCTGCAGTGGACTTGGAGGTAGGTGTTGCTTGTGGCGGATTTAACGTGTGAAAACGACAACAAAGCTTCACACTTGTAACAAACACTGGACTGTTTTGCTTCTTCTGGTAAATCGTTCGCACTATTATTCCATTAAAGTTGGGAGACACTAAATTGTCACGAGGACAAAAACAATAAACGGATGCAAATCTAATTGTATTATTATCGAACAAGAAAGTCTATTTAAAATCAATTATTGCACATTTGCTCAGTTCTTTTTCACTCTAGAACATGTCTTGAGTCACATAAAATATATTTTGATGCTTTTAAGTGTCCATGTGCCAAAGTGAGGAAGCCCTCGATGCTAGAAATAAACAGTTGAACTGTAAAAACTCCTAAAATATAGGATGAACGACTTTTTAATTTGATTAACCTAATTTGCAAATGACATGACAGTGAAACTAATAACAATCCTTCTCGCAAAAATTGCATAATTTTAATGGAACAGAGCTGTTGTGCTTAACTTTTGTGTAAAAGTATAGGAAATAACGATTTAATGTAACTGCTTCCTGACTCTTATAACTTTAGTGTATTTTCTGATTTTGCTATTATTTCATATTTATGTCAACAATCTGTTGATCTTCTCCTGATCCTCCCTCGACATCGTCACTTATATTTAATCATGTGTTACTAATGACTTGCAGGTGGAATCAGTCAAACTCGCGTGCGTGACCTTCTTGTGTTTCACCGCCAGGCGGCGCTGCAGTCTGGGTGTCCACGTGCAGAGTCGTCTCATCTCCCACCCCGTGGAAGGACCGTGAACGCAGCATGGCAGGTAGGGTCACCTGCAGATGCGCGTCACTCAAAACGACCAGTAAATGTGATAGAGGGAGAAAACGACTGAAACTTTGTATCAAAAAGTACTTTAAAGTACAAGTTACTTGTTGATCTTTGTTCACGTTCACAGTTACAATGAGCTCACATGTACTTTTTTCATACAAACAATAAAATAAATACAAATTACGACATCTTAACAGATATAAATATGCAGAAATGATTATCTGTTGAAAGAAAAAAAACAATAACTGAAGGAAAAAAGTAAATTGACGATTTGATTGGTGAGTCTTTCTCCAGGCGTCTTGTCATTTTAAAAGATGGTCTTTGAATTAAAATGTGGTTTCTGTGTGTTGAGTCTGCATTATTCATTATTATAGTGTTCATAAATAAATAATCATTGCACGCTTCAGTCTAAATGCGATTAATCGCAATTAATTTCAGAAAATTGTGCGATTAATTTTTTTAATCGATTGACAGCACTAAAGATAACATGAAGATACTTCAACTTTACTAAAATGGCATAGTGGAAAAACAAAATATGGAAGTACAAGTACCCCAAAATACTACTAACTTACATTATTGAGAGTATCAGGAGTGAATTCTTTTTTCCTCATTTTTATTTTTATTTTCTTATTCATTTTTAAACTGTTTTCCTTTTTCTTTCTATCTCTATTTAAAGTTTATTTTTTTGTTCATTTAAATTTTCTTTCGTTTTTCTTTCTATTTAATGTTTTTGTTTGGGTTTTTTTATTCACTTTTTGAAACCGTTTTCCTATTTCTTTCTCTCTCTCTATGTAATGTTTATTTGTTTGTTTATTTAAATTTTCTATTCATTTTTCAAACTGTTTTTCTTTTTCTTCCTCTCTCTCTATTTAATGTTTGCTTTTTTTTTAATTCATTTTGTAAAACTGTATTCCTTTTTCTATCTCTCTCTCCATTTAATGTTTATTTATTTATTTTATTTTCTATTCATTTTTTAAAATATTTTTCTTTCTCTCTCTATTTAATGTTTGTTTATTTATATTTTTGTTCATTTTTTAAACTGTTTTTCTCTCTCTATTTAATGTTTGTTTATTTATATTTTTGTTCATTTTTTAAACTGTTTTTCTTTCTCTATTTAATGTTTTTGTTTGTCTTTTTATTTATTTATTTTTCCTCATTTATATTTTTATTTTTTTTAATTCATTTTTAAGCTGTTTCCCTTTTCTCTCTCTCTATTCAATGTTTGTTTGTTTATTTTTATTATGATTTTTTAAAATCTTTTTCTTTTTCTTTCTCTCTCTATTTAATGTTTTGGTATTTTTATTTTTTATTCATTTTTATAACTGTTTTCCCTTTTCTTCCTCTATATAAAAGGTTAATTTGTTTGTTTATTTCTCTATTTTTAACATTTTCTCTTTCATTTCAGTGAATATTCATTTATTTCTTAATTTTTAGAATCATTTCCTTTTGATTTTAGTAAATATTTATGTACCTTTTATATACCTTTCCTCCCCGACAAACGCCAGGTTTGTCTCGACGCTGCGCCTCACGGCAGAGGAAAGCCGTCACAGACGCTCGAGTGTGAAACGTCGTGCGGTCGAGTCACAATTTGAGCAGATTGTTCGGGTTCAATTTTCCAAATTGTGGACATTTTGATGAATTTGTTTTTCGAATCTACCGACACAACGGGATCAGATTTATGAATAACGGGATAAGCTTTATTTAGTTTATTTTGTTTAAAGCAAGCACCAGATGTTGTGTTGATGTGACGCCGACGCGCCGGGCCTTTATGGGTTAAAGCGGCGTGTTTTGGGTGAAAGCTCTCTGGTCGCTCCTCCCACCGAACGGCGGGAGGAAAGCGGTAGAGCTGTTGATTTTATCTGCCGTCCTGCAGGTCAGAAACCTCAAAGTCCCCCAGCGAGGAGCCGCAGCAGGTAAAGGAAACGATTCAGATTGGATTCTACAAACATCTGTGCTGTGACCTTTTGTCTTATTCCAATTCCCGAATTTCAAATCGCAGGGTGGCGGGCAGAAATGTTTAAAACGGCTATGATTTCAAAATTGTCTGAGAAATGCTGAAGAAGAAGGTTGAAATGTATAAATTGGGGTCCAGAAGCAACTGTAATGTAATGAAATGTTCACCGCCTCGATTTAAAATTGAAACTTTACAAATGCAGCACAAGACACTTTATCTTCTTATATGTAAACTATCTAACTTTTAAAGCCGCTTCAGCCAAACTTAATTAAATCAGGTTGAAAGTGACAGAAGGGTTGCAGACCTGAATGTCACTGTTGTTGTGTAAACAGAAGCTCACAGCCAGACGATAGTGGGTAAACAATCCGGCAGTCAATTTGAATGCAAGGGGGGGGGGGGGGGGCTCGAGCTTTTTTCTACAAAAACTGATATTTTCCCCTCTGTTTACCCCCAAAAAAATCTTCGTTAATGCAGACCCGCCTGGTTCAGAGCTGCTGTGAGCCTCCAAACCTGTAGGGGGCAGTGAAGCCATGCTAGCCAATCAGAATCCTGGGGGGGGGGGGAACAACATGTCATGAATTGTGACGTAAAGCTCTGATTGGCTATCATGGCTTCATGCTTCTCGTTACGCCGCCCCCTACAGGTTTGGAGGCTCATAGCAGCCGTGAACCAGGTTTTTCTGCAGGTAAATGAAGATTTTAGTGTAGTTCTAGTTCCGTTCTTGTCTCTTTGCTGTCTGTTTGGGGGGCAGGAACTGAAGCCATCATGACGCGTCTGTGATTCCACTGCGATGGGATGTCAGGAGTCGAGATGCTGGGCCAGAGAGACTTTGGAGGAGGAGGAGGAGGAGGAGGAGGAGGAGTTTCTGATGGACGAGGTGAAATGTTCAGATCCAACGGACGGAGGCGAGTGTGACCCCCCCGCAGCCGGCAGACACGTCCTGGACTTGGCTCAGAGGATGTCGGAGGACGTGGTGGCTCAGGCCCTGCAGCTCTGCTGGCTGGTGGAGGAGCGCTACAAGGAGCTGCCCTTCATCGACAGCCAGCAGGATTACGTCATATGAAGAACCTCCTCCTGAGGGGTTTGACCAACTGTCCTACCTCCGGCTGCCTGGACCATAAACTCACTTTTATCATCAGAAAATCACACTGGAAACAACGAAATGCTCGCTTATTAAACCGTTTCCTTCTGTTAAAACAGCCGGTTGTTGAGGTTTTCTGCAGAAATGTGTGAAACTGGAGGAAAAACATCTTTCTCTTTTTCTAGTTTCGCTTTTTTTAAGGTTTTATCTGCTGTATTTGTGAATGTTGTCTTTATTGTTCACATATAAATCCTATTTATGTCATTATTGTATAAATATAAATGTAATATAATATAAATAAATCCCCCAAAAGTTTCAAAAAACAAAACATTTAAAGGAAAAGAATAGAGAAAACAGAAAAAAAGAACAAAAAAGTACAAATGAAGGAATAATAAATACAACACATACTCTCAATAATGTTCTAGTAGTATTTTTAGGTGCTTAAGGTTGTGATTGAGCACTAAAGTTCAATAATCATGCAATGATTTAGAATGATCATCTGAAAAAGACTGAAGTCAACTAAATGTTCACCTCAATCCATTTGTGAATGCTTTTATTTTCTACAATCAGCTTATGTATGATGAATTAATGCTGTTTTTGAGAAAATGCTCATTACTCAGTTACTTCTCTTTGAAATGTGATCAAAATCTGCATATAACTGTATGAAGAACGTGAATAAATGTAATCTTTTTGATATTTCAATCCTCTTTTGTCTGCGTTATTCTATGTTATAAGTTAATTTGTGCGTCCGACTGAGAAAACGACGGGTGTCGGACACCAGTTGAACGGGTCGACCTTGCCGCTCGGCGTGTTTACTCTTCAGCGCGAACATGAAAACAACAAAGTGACTGGAGGATCAGTCAACGATGTTCCAGACAACCAAATCCACAGAAGCATAAGAGCTTGAAAATAAAATGCCTTCAGGTGTTTGTCATCAGAGTATTTTTAATTCACAATCATCTTCCTGGTGTTGACAGTGTGGTGAGATTTCACTGTGTTGGCTGGATTTCAAACAGGATGACGAGCTGCATGAACACCACCTTGGCACGGAATGTAAAATACTTTTGAGATGCTTTTTTTTTTCCTTTTTTTTCCTTGTAGGTTCTTATGAATGCAGAGCGGTTCTCTGCTGGACGACACTTCTGCTGCCTGGAACAGAAAGGGACAAAGACACGTGACATTTAATCTCTTTGACCATATTCAATAATACTGACGGGGTGAAACTCCAAAAACTTTATTGACCCAAATCCAACTTTTCCTTGATTTTCCCCTCCATGAGAATATTGGATCATAGGAGCGACATTCAGAATCTGCTGTGTCTGTGTGAGCTGGACTGGCTCCGCACACCCATGTATGGGAAGAGGAGGAAGTACTGCCAGAGCAGAGCTGCCTGATTGTGGGAGGAGTCAAAGGGGAGGAGTCTACCTTGATTGTGATTGGCTAAACCCCCGATGACACTATATAGGGTTTGATTTCTGATTGGCTGCTTGGAGCAACACACTTTTTAAAACCTGGAACAAGCCGGGGAGGGAGGGAGAGAGAGAGAGGACACACTGTCTTCACTTCTTCGGCATTTTAAACCTTTAGAAAGTGAATTTTACATAATGTGCTTGATTCTCTTGTTAAATGGTTGAAGATTCTTCAAATATGTTGAAGAAAATAATGAAATCTTCAAACTCCTGATGTGAAATGTGCCAAAAAGAAGAGGGGGGTAAACGAGTGTTTTTGTGTTGAGTGATGAAGTGATTATCTCACCTGACGAGACCTTCTTTCTTTTTTTGAAGCGTCCTATCCCCTCCTTTCCTTGTCCTTTTCAACGCGTCAGCCGTCGCTCTCGCCACGTCCTCCACCCGGGCTGTGGCTGCGATTCCCCCCTCCACCTCTGCCTTCACTTCTACCTCTCCCTCCACCTCCGCCTCCACCTCCACGTCCACCTTCACCTTCACCTTCACCTCCACCTCCACCTCCACGTCCACCTCGTCCTCCACCTCCACCTCCACCTCGTCCTCCACCTCCACCTCCACGTCCACCTCCACGTCCACCTCCACGTCCACCTTCACCTCCACCTTCACCGCCGGGGCTCTCGTAGTCGGGAGAGGAACTCATCTCTGGGTCGGGTGATGTCTCACAGATGTGACACTGATCGAGAGAGAGAGAGAGAGAGAGAGAGAGAGAGAGAGAGAGAGAGAGAGAGAGAGAGAGAGAAGAATTCTTTGTCAGCATATTAAAAACAATAAACAACAAGCATGTATGTAAGGCTGCTGCTGCACCACAGGTACAGTTGATACAGGCTCGTGTTCATGGTAATTAGGATTAAAGAGGCAATCTTGCTTCATTAAAACACGTTTTGATTAACACCAGCACTCAATGAGCAGCTTGTGGCAGCAGCTTGAGAACAGTGATGATCTCACCTCAGTGACGGAAGCCTCAAAGTGACATTTGTACAATCAAATCTCAAATTGCACACATCCAAAGCTAAATTGGTGCTCAGTCGCTGGAAGTGACACTTGACCTCACTTTGCTCCATGTTCCATCAACTGTCCGGAACGCAAACAGTTTCACTGCAGTCCATTCAGAATGCACTAATCGCTGGGAGGCGTTCGCTCAAATACATGAATTGACAACAACAACAAAAAACGATCACGTATTACTCTTTTTCTTTTTTTTTTTTTTTGGGGGGGGGGGGGGCAAATTCAGATTTATTTGCCGTTATGTCACAAGGCGTTTCGTAACGGCTTACGGGATCCCAGCACGCCGCGGCAGCGTGAGCCATTAAACATGCAAAGCCCTCTTTTGAAAAGTTCCTGTTTGCATGTGAAGTCACTCACAGTTCTGTTCTCGGATGATGACCTGCAGAATGCACCGAAACCCAAAAGCACCATTTCAGCCGCACATATTTAGTTCTGCACTGAGATACCATTTTTGTTTTAATCACTTAGATCTTCTTGGAAAAGACTTAAAGTTATAAGGTATGGTATATCTTTAATTGGACCTTTAAAAAATATATATAATAAAAAATGTATAATAATAAAATCTGAGTTGCCACATTTACTTAAAATCTTTCCAAACAAAAAAGAAGAGGTGAAAAATACATTTGTCAAAATCTCAATATATTAGAAATACTTATCTAACATCTAATATTCTGGTTTCCCGGGTCAACTAAGCAGAGTTGGAACTCACCTGATGTGAACAGCAGTCCAGAAACGCAGCGTCTGTCCGTGTGCAGGAGACGCTCTTGATTTATGAAGGCGTTTCCACACCTTCTCAGCACCTTTTGTTGTCGCTGTGAGTCAACGGTGGCATGACGGGGGCGTTGTCCTCAAGTGGAAACAAAAAGGTCCTGTGTTTTGTTTCATGTGTCTTTGTCAAAACAGAATGAATGCATTTTTTTCAATCAGGTTCTTCAATTGTGAGCAATCGATGCAAAAAAAAACACCCCAATTTTAATCCAAGAAATGATGGTAGTTGTTATTGATATGCTGTTGTAAGTGGTTTTGAGCTTAAACTTTGGCTTCTAAAGCAGCATAGTGACTCGTTTTTGATACACGTTTTTCCACAAAAGCCAGACACCAGTGTGTACCATCGGCCATGTTGTTGACTTTAGTTGGGGAGGTTCCCCGGTGATGGATGGGTGGATCATGTGAAGGATCGATGGTTTGAACCGGTGAGACGGGACGGCCCAGTTTGTCAAAGTACCTCCAACCACCAAAAGGTGCAGCGTGGGTGGTGCCGGTTGGAGAAGAACCTTCCATGTTTGGGGTTTGCCATAAATAAGTTAGAAATTATAATGACACTATAAAGACACTCGCTGAAAACTTACTGCTCAGTGATCTGTGTGTGCTGTACCGGGAACTAGGGTGACGGGAATCAACCTTTTGAACTGGCTGAAGCTGCCATGTTGTTTTCATGATCCTTTAAATTAGAGTTCTTAATTGTCAGAGTCAGAGTCAGCTTTATTTGTCAAATGTGCCGATATGTATGGCATACAGCCCAGATGAAATTCCGGTCCTCTCAGACCCACAGTGCACAGCTTAATAATATATTAGGAGAACAATTATAAGACTTAAAAATCTATACGTCTAAAATCTATACACCTTATAAACATATAAACAGTAGAGTAAAGTGGCATGTACAACTGAGGTAGAATGTTCGTTCAGTGGGGGGGGGGCATAATGTCAGGTGCCGGAGGGGAGGGGGGGTGTCAGGGTGGCTGTGGCAGGGGGCAGAGGCAGAGGGGGGAGGGGGGGCAGAGCAGGGAGGGAGTTGAGTCTTCTGACTGCCTGGTGGCAGAAACTGTCTTTGAGCTGCTGGTTTTGGCTCGGAGACTCTGAAGTCTCCTCCCCGACGGCAGCAGGCTGAAGAGGCTGTGGGAGGGGTGGGTGGGGTCACCTGCCATCCTGATGGCTCTGCGGGTGAGGCGGGTGTTGTATATGTCCTGCAGGGGGGGGAGAGAGACACCAATGATCCTCTCGGCTGCCCTCACGATGCGCTGCAGAGTCTTGCGGCAGGATACGGTGCAGGCGCCGTACCACACGGTGATGCAGCTGGAGAGGATGCTCTCCATGGTGCCTCTGTAGAAGGTGTGCATGATGGGGTCGGGGCTCTTGCTCTCCTTAGTTTGCGGAGGAAGTCCAGGCGCTGGGGGGCTTTCTTGGCCAGTGATGCTGTGTTGTTGCTCCAGGACAGGTCTTCAGAGATGTGCACGCCCAGGAACTTGGTGCTGCTGACCTGCTCCACTGCAGCACCGTCCATGGTCAGTGGAGCATGCTGGGAGTGTCGTCGCCTGAAGTCCACAACAATCTCCTTCGTCTTCTCCACATTCAGGCGGAGGTTGTTGTCCTTGCACCACATGGCCAGGTGCCTCACCTCGTCCTCATCGTTGTCGACGAGACCCACCACAGTTGTGTCGTCCGCAAACTTGATGAAGAGGTTGGAGCTGGATGATGGTGAGCAGTCGTGGGTCAGCAGAGTGAAGAGGAGGGGGCTCAGCACACACCCCTGGGGGGGCCCCTGTGTTGAGCATGATGGTGCTGGAGGTGTTGTGCCTGCCTCTTTAAGAGGCCTCGCAGATGTACTTTTTCTGGGTGAAGTGGATTCTGGACAAGACCCGTGGCTTGCAGACATAAACGCGAGAGGGAACAAAATGACTTTTCAGTTGGATTCCGGAGCGGACGTCACAGCTATCTCAGGACAAACATTTGAACACTTCGGAGACAAAACTGAACACTTGGAAAAGGTAGAAAAACCACTCTATGGACCAGGGAGTGCTGCAATAACTGTGTTGGGCTCCACAACAGAGACTATCAAACATGGTGACACGAGCACATCTGAGAAAATCTACGTAGTTGGAAACTCACGTGTGGCACTGCTCAGTACAACTCGTTACGCCGCCCCCTACAGGTTTGGAGGCTCATAGCAGCCGTGAACCAGGTTTTTCTGCAGGTAAATGAAGGTTTTAGTGTAGTTCTAGTTCCGTTCTAGTCTCTTTGCTGTCTGTTTGGGGGGCAGGAACTGAAGCCATCATGACGCGTCTGTGATTCCACTGCGATGGGATGTCAGGAGTCGAGATGCTGGGCCAGAGAGACTTTGGAGGAGGAGGAGGAGGAGGAGGAGGAGGAGGAGTTTCTGATGGACGAGGTGAAATGTTCAGATCCAACGGACGGAGGCGAGTGTGACCCCCCCGCAGCCGGCAGACCCGTCCTGGACTTGGCCCAGAGGATGTCGGAGGACGTGGTGGCTCAGGCCCTGCAGCTCTGCTGGCTGGTGGAGGAGCGCTACAAGGAGCTGCCCTTCATCGACAGCCAGCAGGATTACGTCATATGAAGAACCTCCTCCTGAGGGGTTTGACCAACTGTCCTACCTCCGGCTGCCTGGACCAGAAACTCACTTTTATCATCAGAAAATCACACTGGAAACAACGAAATGCTCGCTTATTAAACCGTTTCCTTCTGTTAAAACAGCCGGTTGTTGAGGTTTTCTGCAGAAATGTGTGAAACTGGAGGAAAAACATCTTTCTCTTTTTCTAGTTTAGCTTTTTTTAAGGTTTTATCTGCTGTATTTGTGAATGTTGTCTTTATTGTACACATATAATCGTTATTTATGTCATTATTGTATAAATATAAATGTAATATTGTATAAATAAATCCCCCAAAAGTTTCGAAAAACAAAACATTTAAAGGAAAAGAATAGAGAAAACAGAAAAAAAGAACAGAAATGTACAAATGAAGGAATAATAAATACAACACATACTCTCAATAATGTTCTAGTAGTATTTTTGGGTGCTTAAGGTTGTGATTGAGCACTAAAGTTCAATAATCATGCAATGATTTAGAATGATCATCTGAAAAAGACTGAAATCAACTAAATGTTCACCTCAATCCATTTGTGAATGCTTTTATTTTCTACAATCAGCTTATGTATGATGAATTTAATGCTGTTTTTGCGAAAATGCTCATTACTCAGTTACTTGTCTTTAAAATGTGATCAAAATCTGCATATAACTGTATGAAGAACGTGAATAAATGTTTTTGCGCGTGTTTACTCTTCAGCGCGAACATGAAAACAACAAAGTGGCTGGAGGTTGAAAAAAAAAAAAGCATAAGAGCTTGAATGAAATGCCTTCAGGTGTTTGTCATCAGAGTATTTTTAATTCACAATCATCTTCCTGGTGTTGACAGTGTGGTGAGATTTCACTGTGTTGGCTGGATTTCAAACAGGATGACGAGCTGCATGAACACCATCTTGGCACGGAATGTAAAATACTTTTGAGATGCTTTTTTTTTTTTTCCTTGTAGGTTCTTATGAATGCAGAGCGGTTCTCTGCTGGAGGACACTTCTGCTGCCTGGAACAGAAAGGGACAAAGACACGTGACATTTAATCTCTTTGACCATATTCAATAATACTGACGGGGTGAAACTCCAAAAACTTTATTGACCCAAATCCAGCTTTTCCTTGATTTTCCCCTCCATGAGAATATTGGATCCTAGGAGCTACATTCAGAATCTGCTGTGTCTGTGTGAGCTGGACTGGCTCCGCCCACCCATGTATGGGAAGAGGAGGAAGTGCTTCCTCTCGTGGCGCCATGTGCCAGAGCAGAGCTGCCTGATTGTGGGAGGAGTCAAAGGGGAGGAGTCTACCTTGATTGTGATTGGCTGAACCCCCGATGACACTATATAGGGTTTGATTTCTGATTGGCTGCTTGGAGCAACACACTTTTTAAAACCTGGAACAAGCCGGGGAGAGAGAGAGAGAGAGAGAGGACACACTGTCTTCACCTCTTCAGCGTCGTTCCAGGTATGGAGACGATTATTACCGATTGAAAACCTTTAGAAAGTGAATTTGACATAATGTGCTTGATTCTCTTGTTAAATGGTTGAAGATTCTTCAACTATGTTGACAAAAATAACAAAATCTTCAAACTCCTGATGTGAAAATGTGCCAAAAAGAAGAGGGGGGGGTAAACGAGTGTTTTTGTGTTGAGTGATGAAGTGAGCATCTCACCTGACGAGACCTTCTTTCTTTTTTTAAGCGTCACAGGCCTTCTTTCCCTTGCACTTTTTGTTCTTTTTACAGCGTCCACCCGCTCCGTCGCTGTCGCTGCTGCCGCTGCCGCTGTCGCTCTCTCCACTTCTTCCACCTGGGCTGTTGCCACGGTTCCTCCTTCCACCTCCACCTGGGCTGTTGCCACGGTTCCTCCCTCCACCTCCACCTGGGCAGTTGCCACGGTTCCTCCTTCCACCTCCACCTCCACATGGGCTCTTGCTGCGATTCCTGCCTCCACCTCCACCTCCTTTTCCACCTGGGCTCTTGCTGCGATTCCTCCCTCCACCTCCACCTCCACCTCCTTTTCCACCTGGGCTCTTGCTGCGATTCCTCCCTCCACCGCCGGGGCTCTCATTGCGCCTGCTGGGAGAGCAACTCATCTCTGGGTTGGATGATGTCTGGGTCAGATGTGACACTGAGAGAGAGAGAGAGAGAGAGAGAGAGAGAGAGAGAGAGAGAGAGAGAGAGAGAGAGAGAGAGAGAGAGAGAGAGAGAGAGAGAGAGAGAGAGAGAGAGAGAGAGAGAGAGAGAGAGAGAGAGAGAGAGAGAGAGAGAGAGGGAGAGAGAGACCACAAACATGCATATCAGCACAAAACTTTATTGTGGATCTGCACTAAGATACCATTTTTGTTTTAATCACTTAGATCTTCTTGGACTTAAAGTTATAAGGTATGGTATATCTTTAATTGGAACTTAAAATAAATATATAATAAAAAATTATAATAATTAAATGTGAGTTGCCACATTTACTTAAAATCTTTCTAAACAAAAAAAGAGGTGACAAATACATTTCTCAAAATCTCAACATATTAGTAATACTTATCTAACATCTAATATTCTGGTTTCCCGGGTCAACTAAGCAGAGTTGGAACTCACCTGATGTGAACAGCAGTCCAGAAACGCAGCGTCTGTCCGTGTGCAGGAGATGCTCTTGATTTATGAAGGCGTTTCCGCACCTTCTCAGCACCTTTTGTTGTCGCCGTGCGTCAACAGTGACATGACGGGCGTTGTCCTCAAGTGGGAAAAAAAAGGTCCTGTGTTTTGTTTCATGTGTCTTTGTCAAAACAGAATGAATGCATTTTTTAAAATCAGGTTCTTCAATTGTGAGCAATCGATGCCCAAAAAATTAAAAAAAAACTATTTTAATCCAACAAATGGTGGTAATTGTCATTGATATGCTGTTGTAAGTGGTTATGAGCTATGTTTGCCATAAATAAATATTATAATGACACTATAAAGACACTCCCTGAAAACTTACTGTTTAGTTATCTGTGTGTGCTGTACCGGGAACTCGGGTGACAGGAATCAACTATTTGAACTGACTGAAGCTGCCATGTTGTTTTCAAGATCCTTTAAATTAGATTTATTAGTAACTTACTGCTCAAATCCACACCGCAGTTCATCATTTGTTCGTTATTTGATGTCCAGCTTCTGTAATTATATTGCTTTATATTTAATGTTAGTGGAGGTCACTTAAGGTCGTGGCTGAATTACTGTTTGTTACGTAACAAGTTACTGTTGTTACACTGACAATGTATGTAATTACTACCTCCGCCTCTTTGACACAAACGGTTTCGGATGGAAAGTCCACATTCTATTGGTTGGTTGTAAACCGGTTTGTGCCGAACATCAGTATTTATCACCCATCATTCTGATAAACTGGACCAGCTTGGGCTCAACTAGCCTACTGGACTCCCTGACAGGGAGACGGCAGCAAGACGTCCAGCACCCGCTTCCCCCTCCGCTGACCTCTGACCTTTTGTGAAAATACATAATCATATATAAAAATACACATGGTTGGTATCATTAGTTAGTTTTCTGAGTCCATTCCGGAGGCAGAGGACTCTTCTTAGGGTCAAACGGCAACATTTGCTGCGTTAGCACCTCGAGCGTGCTAGCCATTAGCTCATGTCAACGCTAACTCGCCTGTCAGGTCACGACATATCCCTGTGCGAAACACTGAGCGCGGGGCACACAGATAAACCTCTACCAGAGTCGGTGCGCTCACACTGGTGTTTCTGGATACTTGCCGAACCGAGATATTGGCTGCGAGCTTCCGGGGCGCCGCGCTAGCTGGGGGCTAACGGCGGCTAGCACAGTGGAGGAAATATCTTCACTCTCCAGGAGCTGCTGTGTCTGAAAATGTAATGGATTGATCCTTGGATGGTGACAAATCATGCCTGGAAATGTCATGCGGTAGCTTTTTTTAGCAAAATGTTGGTAAAATACATGCAAACAAACAATCCAATCAATAAATAAATGTAAATAAAGTGGCCCAGAAACAATACCTTTGCCCAACTTTTATGAGCAACGGTAAGAAATGCTTTCAAGAGGTGAAGTGCACAAAGAGACATGTTCAACCAGATTGTCTGTGTGGCGTAAACAAGTTTGATTGGCATCTCATTATCTAGTCTCCAGCTCAAAATGCCCCAGGACACGATGGCAGCATTACCCAGCCACCATCCTATTTGAACTATTTGTACCTTACCTTACCTTACCTTTCCTAACCTCCTCACACAACACAACAAGACACTTTTCAGATTTATTTCAGTCCTATATTGATAAAATTATTAGCTTTTCATATTTGTGAGATGAAGTGAAGTTCATCGTGCAATGAAATGAATCTCGCAAATCATAACTATTCTTTTGTTCGTCCTCTTTATGTGTTTAAGTAGTGTTATTTTCTTTTTCTCACATTTTTAACAGAGAAGATAAAACTTGTAGCAGGTGCCCGTTTCGTCAAACCTCAGCAGCAGAGAGGAAAAATAAATATATATATATATATATATATATATATATATATATATATATATATATATATATATATATATATATATATATATATATATATATATATACTCCAAGGCTCATTTTATTTGTTCATATACACTGCTCAAAAAAATAAAGGGAACACTTAAACAACACAATGCGACTCCAAGTCAATCACACTTCTGTGAAATCAAACTGTCCACTGAGGAAGCAACACTGATTGACAATCAGTTTCACCTGCTGTTGTGCAAATGGAATAAACAACAGGTGGAAATTATAGGCAATTAGCAAGACCCCCCCAATAAAGCAGTGGTTCTGCAGGTGGTTCCACAGACCACTTCTCAGTTCCTCTGCTTTCTGGCTGATGTTTTGGTCACTTGAATGCTGACGGTGCTTCACTCTAGTGGTAGCATGAGACGGAGTCTACAACCTACACAAGTGGCTCAGGTAGTGCAGCTCATCCAGGATGGCACATCAATGTGAGCTGTGGCAAGAAGGTTTGCTGTGTCTGTCAGCGTAGTGTCCAGAGCATGGAGGAGACACCAGGAGACAGGCCAGTACCTCAGGAGACGTGGAGGAGGCCGCAGCAGGGCAACAACCCAGCAGCAGGACCGCTACATCCATCCTTTGTGCAAGGAGGAGCTGCCAGAGCTGCAAAATGACCTCCAGCAGGCCACAAATGTGCATGAGTCTGCTCAAACGGTCAGAAACAGACTCCATGAGGGTGGTATGAGGGCCCCACGTCCACAGGTGGGGGTTGTGCTTACAGCCCAACACTGTGCAGGACGTTTGGCCAGAGAGCACCAAGATTGACAAATTCGCCACTGGCGCCCTGTGACCTTCACTGATGAAAGCAGGTTCACACTCAGACCATGTGACAGAGTCTGGAGACGCCGTGGAGAACGATCTGCTGCAGCAACATCCTCCAGCATGACCGGTTTGGCAGTGGGTCAGTAATGGTGTGGCACCCCATTCCTCTGGGGGCCCACAGTCCTCCATGTGCTCGCCAGAGGTAGCCTGACTGCCATTAGGCACTGAGATGAGATCCTCAGACTCCTTGTGAGACCAGATGCTGGTGCGGTTGGCCCTGGGTTCCTCCTAATGCAAGACAATGCTGGACCTCATGTGGCTGGAGTGTCGGCAGTTCCTGCAAGATGGAGGCATTGATGCTATGGACCGGCCCGCCCGTTCCCCAGACCTGAATCCAGTTGAGCACATCTGGGTCTCTCCATCCACCAACACCATGTTGCACCACAGACTCGTTACTTAGACATTACAATCAACTGGCCTGGCCCGGTACCGTGGTGTATGGGTCAGCAGTATCATCTCAAAGAGACATGTTTATGTAGGAAAAACAAACTATTCTACAGGCGCAAGTATATAGGTGACCGTGGAACAGAGAGACTTCCTTTTACCAGAGAAATCTCTGTATTGTTGGCAGTTTTCTGCTGGTCTGGCTGATAAAAAGGAATAGAGCTCCGGATGAGCCCTAAATGCAAGATTTATTCATTAAGACGATTGTGAGATGGACCTTTAGACTGTTTTAGCCGAACCCAAAAACTAGGGTTGTGTTCTTTTCTTTTATTAAGGAGGAATCGTGAGCAGTTGGAGATTTTGCAAAGATCATTTTCAAACAATCTTTCCAAGCATTACAGCACACTTCTAAATGAGTTAGATGCCATTTCCTCACTCGTTTTCATAATGACCTTTATTATGTTCACAATTGTTTGTTATACCATGCAGCTCACCTCTTCTGAGTCGTTGTTTTTATCTTCTGAGGGGCAACAGAATCAAGCATGGAGCAACGTGAAGCTGCTGCAACATCTACAACGAAAGCAATCCGAATTGGGCTCATTGCTAAGACAACTGATTTCCATGATTCAACTTTGTTTTTGGTTGCATATGGAGACTAGAACTGTAGATGAATTCAACTCCTCCTGAACTAGTTTCTCGAGGAATCTGATCACTAATATGAGTAGTGGGGGTGTGTCACTATTATTTGATGATTGCGGTTTTGGTTCTGCTCCAGAGGCAGTTTTTGAATCATAAAGTATTCCAGACTTTAGTCAATCACCGCTGACAGTGGACATTATGTCACAGTTGGATCAGCCTGTAGTGTCTTTTTCCACTTTATTTTTTAGTGTGATTCCAAATCCAGACCTCCATTTGTTAATAAATTCGATTTCCATTGATAATTTTTGTGGATTTTGTTGTCAGCAAAATCAACTATGTAAAGAACAAAGTATTTAATAGGAATATTTCATTCATTCAGATCAAGGATGGGTTATTTTAGTGTTCCCTTTGTTTTTTTTATTTCTTTATTTCCTTCATTATTACTTCGACGGAAGGTCACTTCAGGTCGTGGTTGAATTACTGTTTGTTACGTAACAGTTGCTGTTCTCACACTGACAGTCGTGTGTAATTACTACCTCCGCCTCTTTGACACAAATAGTTTCCAAGCTCGGTCGGTAAATCCACATTTTACCGGTTGGCTATAAACCGGTTTGTGCCGAGCATGGCAATGTTATGAACACGTCAACAGAAAAGTGACAACATGTCGTTTGTTGGTACTTTTTAATTAGAAGGTGTGTGAATTCACGACAATAGGCAAATCAGTAACAGAACGTTTGATTTATTTAAAATAGGGATTTTATACAGGTAATTAAAGTTCCATTTATGATTCCCCTCCCATGATGTCAGACAGCAGTGTGTGGACTAGTTTATTTTCATGCATAAAGTCTTGTATTTTTTTATTTGAACATGCGTAGCGGAATATAAAAATCAACACGTAACATGGATTAGCTTTCTGAGTGGATCCCAGAGGGCTCTTGAGTGGGTCAATCCATGTGTCTGAAAGACAAAATAGGAAGAACAATTGAAGTGTTTTGGGTTTTTTTTTCATACAGTCACATGAGCAAGAAAACAACTCGACAAGACAAAGGTAGATTTGAGGCGTGTGCATAAAGAGACATGTTCTGCCAAACTGTCCGTGTGTGGTGTAAACAGGTCTGATTGGCATCTCGCTATTCTCCGGTTCAAAATGCTGCTCGACTGTTTGGGACATTAAAGTGTGCGAAGATGTGTTTGATCCGAATGAGTCATGCACACATCAGACCAGTGGGACGACCTGACGCCGTGAGAAATAACCCTTTGATTCCTTTAAACAATTTTCATAAGAGTGGCAGATAAAACACTGAGACATTATCTCAGACTCTAAGAATTAGTCTGTCAAGGCGATTTTGTAAAAACATCCATAATGCAACAGTTTTCTGGACATTTGACTGTATTTTGCACCAGAAGGTTTCATCAAACCTTTATGTTGACATTGTCGTTTTACATAGTAATTGTTTTGGTTTTGGGAAAATATAGACATTCTCTCCAAGCTGTAGATTTTTAATTTAAAGGTTATCATGACACGATTTGTCCTCCTACTCAAGGTGATAGTAGACTATTCACGGCACCTGAACTAAAATGTATTTGTCACCACTGGTCTAGAAGTTGATCCTGAGGCGGATCGCGTTTAAAGAATGGAAAAAAAAAACTTGGCCTCTCACCTGTGTTGACCTGTCTACCACCTCCCGTGTCCTTTCCGGTGACCTCTCCCACGCCCCTGGCCGTGACCTTTGACCCTCTGCTTGTGGCGTCTCCCTCCGCAGCCGTCGGACTCGCTGCCGCTGCTTCCGCCGCTGCCCCGACCTGGGCTGTTGTCACGACTCCCGCGGCGGCGATCCCTCCTGGGACTGCCGCTCTGGTCCCGGTCACGGCGAGGGCTGCCGCTCTGGTCCCGGCCCCCGCGACGGTCACGGCGAGGGCTGCCGCTCTGGTCCCGGTCACGGCGAGGGCTGCCGCTCTGGTCCCGGCCCCCGCGGCGGTCACGGCGAGGGCTGCCGCTCTGGTCCCGGTCACGGCGAGGGCTGCCGCTCTGGTCCCGGCCCCCGCGACGGTCACGGCGAGGGCTGCAGTCTTCCCTGTCTCGATCCCGATGGTCATCTCTCGGGCTCCCTTCATCCCGGTCACGATAACGACGGCGACCGTGATCATCGTCGTCATGGTGATCCCTGTCAGGACTGTCATGATGGCCCTCGTCGCGGTCGTATCCACGGTCTTTGTCGTGTCCACGGTCTTTCTCGTGTCTGTCGTGATCATCTTTTTCATCGCCATGCCCATGGCCACCTCCAGACCCTCCGTCCTCCAGACAATCGGTCAGATCAAATGGGGAACTCGCACCTGCCAAGAAACATCAGAAACATTTTAATACCAAACTTCCTCAGCAACAGTCCTGACACTTTTCCCAAGAAAGAATTCAAAAGCTCGTCTTACCCTTAGGTAGGTTGAACATTTTGGCTGCTGGCGGTCTTTGTGTCAGATGATACTATAAAAGACTGTTAGAAAAAAGGAAATATATTACAAATGTCAGTGTCAAAACCTGTTCAGAAAATGTTAGTATACTTACGGGACTTCAGATGTCGTGTCTCCACACTGAACTTTTTGCATTACAAAGAAAAGAAGGTGTGCTGTATGATTAACAGGGCGGTCCGGTTCAGCCTGTGTCACTTGCGTCAGAATAAAGGGGATGTCCTAATAAGTGTTTAACAGACAGGATTTTATTGTCATTTTTATTTATTTATTTATTTATTTATTTATTTATTTATTTATTTATTTATTTATTTATTTATTTTCTATTTTATTTTTATTTTTATTTTATTCTATTTTGTTTTAATTTAATTTAATTTAATTTAATTTAATTTAATTCAATTCAATTCAATTCAATTCAATTCAATTCAATTCAATTCAATTCAATTCAATTCAATTCAATTCAATTCAATTCAATTCAATTCAATTCAATTCAATTCAATTAAATTAAATTAAATTAAATTAAATTAAATTAAATTAAATTAAATTAAATTTATACTATTATCTACTGTACTATACTATTCTACTCTACTCTGTTCTGTTCTATTCTATTCTATTCTATTCTATTCTATTCTGTTCTGTTCTGGTTTGTTTTATTACATTTAATTAGATTTAATTTAAGTATCTAAAAAGCCAAAACACAAATACACGGAGCTCAATCTTTAACATTGTGGTCCACACATCAGAACAAATAAAAGCATCACGTCGGGACACTGAAATGTCTGTGGTGTCCTGCACACACAATTAACCTGGTTTTAAAGCACATTCGGTGTTGATGAGTTGAGATTCGTCCTTCTAAATTTGGAACAATTGTCCTGCTGTGAGTTGCAGTGAGTGTCGAGTGACAAACTGGATCTGAGTGTCGTCTCGTCTGTAGCTGAAACTTCCTGACAAGCGACAGACGCAGAATGCCGCAGCAGTGCAGACAGACAGATGGCGGTGTGAGAACAGTCTGTGCTCAGTGTTGATGGATGTGCGTCGTGACTTGTTGACGCTGAGGCGTCAACCTAAAGTCGACCGGTTCAGTGCCCTTATACTGGGTGTATTCTTTTTTATTTTATTTTTTTATGATTGACTAAAAAACACATTTATTTAGGATGGTGAACATTTCATTACATTTTCAGTTGTTTTGAGCCTGATTTTTCCTATTGTGAAGCTTTTTTTCTTTTAGTTGTTTTTTTTTTACCTGTTGTAGCAGTTCTTCCTCATTTTTAAAATGGTTGATGGGTTTTACACGAGTGTCACTTTAATTTTACACATGTATATACATTTTATATTGTTGTTTTTACCTTTTCTCCTGTACAGCACTTTGTGATTTTATCTGTGAAAAGTGCATTTTACTTACTTACTAATAATTTTAGTGGTCATTTTTAAAAAGCCCTAATTTTTTTTAGATAAAAGTCCTGTTGAAAAGGACTTTGTGAGCATTAATCCCCTTCCTGTGTCTGGATGAATCAGGATGATCATTGACCTTTGACCTTTCCTCTCTGCTCTCCAAAAATATTGACTTCCGGTTTGGGTTTTTTTCTGGGTTAACTTGTGAATTTCTGACACATCCACTTATTAATCTGAAGTTTGCACTTAGGGCAATGCCGGGAGCCTTTGAGCGCACATCCAGATCGCGCCAGAAGGGGGCGCTGTGCCCCGTTGAACGGCAGCTCTGAAGAGGAGCGACGCTGACTTTGACGCACACGTGATCCGCCAGTGAGCTGCAAATGTGCTGCAGCACAACATGAGCCCTGCAGAGCGGATCCTCTTTAAAAAAAAAAAAAAAAACACTTGGGAATTCAAGCTCACCGCGCGAGGAACGTTTAAAATGACCGGTTGGCGTGGATGAAGACGGATCAGCTGCTGGATTTGTGCCATTTTGTGGAAAGTTTTTTTTGTTTGTTTGTTTTCTTCCAAAGAACCATCTGACAGTAAGTTAAATATCCTTTAAGTGCTTCAATAGCGGCGATTATTGTAAATAAGCGGATCATTTGTTATGTAATCTATGTGAACATGGTGACGTAGAATGTGGTTAATATTGGTTGACATAAGACACTTAAAAATATTGTTAAATTAGAGCAAGGAAACTGTTAAATATGTTCATTTTCGAGGTTGAAACAAAGACAACCTTGACATGTTATTAATAATTAATCCATTTCGGAGACGTCCCACGTCACATAAGGACAAGACCCTCATTTCGCTTTCATCCTCCAGAGTGAGCGGATGTGGATGGAGGCCACTCCACCCGAGGCATCATGGATGCCGTGGACTACAGGGACCACCTGAGGGCCTCGGCAGGGAGGATGAAGTGGTGGAGGGAGGTGGTGGATCGGGAGAGTGGCGAGCTGGTGAAAGTGCTGCTCCGGGGCAGAGCCCCGTGGGGGTTCACGCTGAGGGGGGGCACGGAGCACCGAGAGCCCCTGGTCATCACCAAGGTAGCCCAGGAGGACGCTCAGGCTGCAGGCACTTCAGTCCGAGTCGTTGCTTAGACTTCTCGTGCAGAATTGGAACGCTTAGTGCAGGTGTGAAATATTGCACTTGAGGTTTAAAGCTTTGAGGAGCTCAGTTCACACTATGGAACTCACATTTGTCACCGTGGAAACCAATAGATTTACAAAGGTTGTTTGATCCAGCACAAGCGCTCCTTCCGTCATTGCTCACGGACATCCATCGGATTGAAACTGACTGTGTCGCGATGAAATTAAGTTATTGACCTTGTCATGACCTTTGACCCAACCGCGGCGCAAAACGGAACGCCACCTGAAAGTTTCACACACTTCCTGGTCGATACTTGTTGCGAAAAAGTCGGTAAGACACGTGCATACAAACTAAGCAATAAATAAATAAAGTTTCGCCTGACTTTTATCGGCGAAGGTAAACATTTCTCCTCCTGATCATCCTAAACACACGGCAGACATGTGAAGCCTGGTAGGCACCTCGGGTTACAGCTGCCTGAAATATTCATCAGAACACTCGGGTTGCAGCCGCCGGAACATGAAATTCTGGTTGTCTTGGATGTCATCAGACGAGACGAGATGACATAATGTTGAGTGAAGAGTGAAAAGTAGTGGCGGTATCGGCGGGTACCGGCCCTGTGCTTCGATACCGGACCTTCGCGGTGTCGCACGCCACTGTTAGGGACGACTCTAAACGGGCCGTTGTCGTCTCCGTCCAGGTGGAGGCGGGCAGCGTGGCGGCGGCGGTGCGTCTCCAGGCCGGCGACGAGATGGTGAGCGTCAACGCCGTCCCCCTCAGTGGCTCTCGACAGGAAGCCATCTGCCTGGTGAAGAGCTCCCACAAGACCCTGACCCTGGTGGTCCGGAGGTAAGACGGCCGACTTGACTTCGTTGGGTTGAACGTGTCGAGCAATTGTCAAAAGTAAATGATGAGTGAAGTGCGTAAACGAGACCGTCTGGATCGAGCTGCTGTTCGGGGGACGTTGAAATGTTGAAGAGGCAACGTGGAATGAAGTAACACGCTGGCGTTGGGCACACCGTGTCCCCGAAACATTAATTTCTCTTACGACGGGTACGGAGAAGAACAAGGAGCACGACGACCTTCCACATGGGCCTCTCGCCGCCCGGTTGCCCCTCGGGGCTGGAAACAAGAGCCGGCATTGTGGCGGCGGCTGAGCCCCGGCCAGCGCTGTTATTGCGGAGCCCCAGATAATGACTTGTCAATTAGACAGCAAGGAACAACCCCCCCCCCCCTCCCCAGCAAAACCTCGCCACATCAAACCAGCTATGACCCTATTGGTGGTCCAGCAGGAGGTCAGGACACCTTGTCCACATCTGCGGACACAGTGTACGAAGGCTTGAAGGGTGTGAAGGCTGAACATGTGTTGTTGGCGTGGAGAGCCTGTCATTATGTGTGGAGGTGATCTTTAGTTATATGACACTGAAAATTCAAAGGAGTCCTTTGATTGTCGTCAAACACAGGAGGCTAATATCATAAACCCACCTCGGTTAAAGTTAGGGGTTAGTCGTTTTTCATTTTTTGTGTGAGCAAAGGACCGCTATGCTATTGGGATTTATCATAGCTATCGCTATGCTATCGGGATTTATCATAGCTATAGCTATGCTATCGCTATCATCGACAGTTCCCATGGCCGGCACATGCCTAACTTCCATACCGGTCAAATGCCGTTTCTCAGCATGCGTACTTTGTGCCCATACTTGCGTTCTGGCCTACTTCAAGTACTGATCCGATCCAAGGTACACGTCTCGTCGAGTACGCGTGAAATACCTGGATGTGTTCTCAAAATTACCCATAATGCATTTGACAAGGGATTGCGAAAGTACGTACTTGCGTACTTGGCACCCAATAAAATGTCCAAACTCTCTCGTGAGAAGAAGTTACGGTATGGAAGAAGCGTCAGAACAAGCTCCACATTTGATAGATTTTTTTTTTCTCCTAATAAATGTGAAGAATTGATTTCATAGATAATTTAATGGAGACTAAATATGTGAGAACACCAGCTGATGACTCTTTTTAAAACAACTTAGTTTTGCTGCATTCCTCAGGTTTTAAGTCGTTCATGAGCAAAACTCTCGCTTCATGTCTCTTCGGATTTCTCTCTTTCGGTATAACCCGTCTAAATGGCCCTGAAAAGTTTTTCTCTTTGTTTGTTTCTTTTTTACTCATGTGCCACTGATGTCCTGTCCCCATCAGGAGTACACGCTCCCCCTCCTCGCCGGCAAATGGCAGCCGAGTATTAGAGCTTGAATCCAATTACTAGTTGTAAAGCCACAGGCGTGGGCTCGGCTTTGCCCAGCAGGCCGAGTCAACAGACGGTGGACGCGGACCGCCGGCGTTCCAACAACCTGCCTCCGCCGGGGAATCGCTCCACCCGGGTCCGGCGGGGAAACGGCGGGCGGCGCCCGGGAGGGGAAGTTTTTGGAAGTTGTTTAGCGAGACGGCGGAGGGGGAGTCTGAGGCGCCACTGCTGAGCGGTGGGTCCCCCCCTCCGCTCGCAGGAGGAGTGGTATAGTCCCTGTTGCCTAGGTGAGTGGACACCGCTTAGCGGGATAGGCCGTATCAGCAGAGCCTATTGTTTTCAGGGGCTTTAGCGTCTCCGACCCACTCTCCTGTGTGTTGGTCTCTTCCTCGCTCTGCAACACCGTTCGGCTTTCAGGGTCCCAAAGAGGAGATTCTATCACAAGGTACTTCCTCTTCTGCATCTTCCTCCCGATTCGGGGATTTGGTCCACCGGACCAACGAGTTAGTTTTGCTTCGAAGGCTTTGAGAGAGTCTGTTTTGAACCCAGTGGAAACAGGTGGATGACACAAGCGCAGGTAAATTCACCTTCCCGGTGACTCTGATTGCCGTGGAGATCACACTGACTTCATCCTACAAATTATGTGTTGGAGGGCTTCAGCTCTTAAGCCTGTTTTCGTCTGCCGAGGGCAAAAATGGTAATTATTGATTGTTTTTCAGGGTAGGACCGAGAGGAAAGTGAACTTTTAAGTGAATTGTTAACCCGGGCAAATCTTGTCATTTATTAATCTGGATCTGCAATCATGTTTTATCCAGATCTGAAGGCTTTTGAGCCGCGTTTTCTATCCAGAGGCTCTAATTGAAATGAAGTTCTTGACATGGATCAACAGTTGAGGGAATAAACAAGCGGTTGTCGGTGTGAGCCAGATGTTGCGGGCGCGTGCCGTCCCGGCGTTTGCTCTCTGCTTACAGTGCGTTGTGTCTTTATTGCGTGTGTTATACACACACACACACACACACACACACACACCGATAAGCCCAGCTGTGATGACGCTGGCACTTTCTATTGTGCCGCCGTGTTTGGAGCTCAGCGGGGGCAGCAAGCTGCTGCTGGCGGCCCACCGGGGCGGCGAGCTGGTGAATCAGCAGGATGTGTCACCGCTGAGCCCTCCGGGGGGGGGGGCCTGGGGGGGGGGTTACATGTCACAGATTGAAAGAGTCATGATGGAATAACTGATAAATCCCAACAAAGCTTTGTGTGCATTAGATAGCGAGTTACAAAGGACTTGTGCCGTTAAAAAGCCCAAAACAGATGCTTTGATTGTCCGTTTAAAACCTGAAAATCTCTCTTCATTTTTCTATTTATCATAAAATTGATAATACAGTGTTTCAAAATGTTGAAATATTTAACTCGATAAGATGTTTTTCTTACTGTTTTTAACCGGGAACCATAGTTTACACAATCAATAGAGGAAGCAAATTGTACTTTATTCTTGTATTATATTTATTTTTTGTTGAAAAAAATAACAAAAATCAAGATATATAATAATAGGAAAATCATTTATTGTTCCGTTTGTTTTTTTACATGATAACTTTTGGCCCCATTCAACTTGAAATGATCTACTTAATTCAAGCAGTTGTTGCTTGTTGTATTGGTAAATATTTATTTAGTATAAAGCTATTATTTTTTTTACTTCTTATTGACTTTGTTAGTCTTTTAATGATCTGATTTGAAGTTGAATTTATCTGAGATTACATTTTTCCTCACGAAATTATTATATATTGATGTGTCAAAGAATCAGTAGTAGTAAAGTCTTTATCTGGAACCACTTAATCCAGAACTTTCATCTTAAAATACAGACATGAGAAGTGATCCTTCACTCTCTTTTTACTTATTTTTGTATTAATTAAAATTAATATATATAAAAGCAGTTCCATGTAAAACAAGTACATGGAGAAAGTAGAAAATGTAATTAAATAATAAAGCAACTTCCAAACATGGACACAGGGTGCTTTAAACTATATGATAAAGAAAATATGAGGAGGATTGTACAATGTATATGTAAATATAGCTTTTAATATTAAATATTTTAAATATAGCTTTTCCAAAATGAGCAATCAAAGTAGGAAACGCAACAAAAACTCCCAGATTTGGTCAAATCTTGCTTCTGGAACCACTTGTTTTTCTCCATTGCAAAGATTCCGGAGGTGAAGCCATGCCTTCATGTCTGCGTTCTAATAAACTGGTCGGTCAAATTCAATTTTACAGGCCAAATAAGTGCACGTGTGCTTGTTCCAGTCTTAATGTTTGCAGTAGCTTCTATCTAAAACCTGTACCAAACATCTGAGAGTTCACCATCAGCCCCCCCCCCTTCTCCTCCCACTCAGCCTGACATTGGCTGGTATCTCTCAAAAACAGAGCCCAAACATTCCTGCCTGTTCTGTTTGCTGACAAGGACGCTGATGTACGTCCTCCGCGGGGGGAACAAAGTGCTCGTGAAATCTAAGACACGACGGAGAGAAAACAGAGGCCGAGTGGAGACTAATGACTAATAAGTCATTTTTGCGTAAAACGAAATTGTCCGCTAAGATTATTATTCTCGTTTTAAGATGATTATTGCTTTATTTTCTTATTTGCTCGAATGGTCTTGGCGTTGAGTATTAAAAACTAGTTCTAAGTACTGTTAGGGGCTTAAAACAAGCATTTTTTCTCATTTTAAGACGACTGACCAGCATTCAAAGCCTGAACTTGCATTTCATAAGCCCAATCTTCTTATTTTAATAATAACACATGAAAATAATACTTGTTTTGAGTCCAAAAATGCCGTTTTCAAGACCACGCTGGGTCTTATGGGGCGAGAATCCTTTTCTTATTTTTGAAAATCTTGTCGAGTAAAATTTTCTTGTTCTGTTGACAGAAAATTTTGCTTATTTAAGTATTAATTTTCTTGTTTTAGTATATATTTTTTTTCCGGAGGGATTTTTGCAGTGCATGGTGTTGATTCACCTTTCCCAGCAGCCTCAGTGGCGCTCCACCGGGGCCCGAACGCTGGATTACAGCAAGGACGCCGGACGGGACAATAACTCCTCCCCCCCCCCCCCACCCCCCCCACCCCCCCACCCACCCCCTCGTCTCAAATCCCCCACCTCCCCTCCCTTTTATAATCCCCAAGAAATCTCCTGTGTGGCACAAGGTGGAGAGCGTGCGTTCATACGGGGTGAAGGAGGACGAGGAGCAGCCACTCATGGAGACGTCAGACGTCCTCCTCTCGTCCACGCAGTGTCGGAGTCCTGTTCTCTGGTTTTTGGTGATTTTTGGGAGGGGAACTGTTTGAGATAGTTGGTGAGTTATTGATATTTTTTTGTCCTTTTAAAAACAATACGGACTGCCACTTTAATGTTGCTGTTTCTGTGTCTTGAGTACGACATAACAGTGTCTCTCCCGTTTTTAAAGCACAGCTACAAGCATATTATGTCAAATGGATTGTGGTCAGTTGACAATTTGCATGGTAAATCACACTTTCAGAGGTTTTCCAGCTCGGGTTGTCCAATGTTTTTGTGTCGGGATGCGTCACGAAAAGACTGTTTCGTTTGTGGGATCAGACAAGAAAGTCCTTCTGTGTCTCTCCTCCAGATTCAGTCTGGATCTTCAATCCAAGAATCTTAACTGACAAAGCAAACCTGTGATTCTACTCTGAAACCTCCCCTGTTTTGATGACTGTGGCCTGTATCCGTCGAGAGGGGTTCCATGCCCTGGGAGCCGACGTCTCCTCCCCTTGAGGACTATCTGTGACGGACCAGCTGTAGCCCCTGACAATAGGCCCCTTGGCGCTTTAGAAGACGGTACATTTGCATTTGCATTGTGCTCTTGTTTGGAGGCGACACAACTCTCGCTTTGTGTGTTCACGCCGAGCCGCAGAGATCATTTTACAAGTCGCAGGAAAATAATTGGAATTGCGCATTTATTTTACTTTATGTGCCCAGATGTTGATAATAGACCCTAAATAAGTCTTTTATGACATAAAGACCTACGTTTATGATAAGTTGAGGGAATTAGAATTGTCAAACCTGCAATAATAAAAGTCCTCAGAAGCTCATGTTGGAAGGTTGTGACACCCTGGTGAATCTTTCCGTAATAGGAAGGACGTATTGCTGGATTCTTAGGGACTAGTAAATGATCACATAACTCTATTTGTTTTCGTTTTCATAGTATTATCAGATAGTTTAATCGTAATACTTTTGTTTCATATGTTGGTATCTGTCATTTCCAGAGCGTACCTGAAAGTTTTAACCTTACTGAGGATTCACAGGTGAAATAAATGTGAACGATAGGCAGCAGCTTTACATTTATCAAACTGTGCATTTAGGATATCAAAGTCCCAAGATTCAGAATGAAAAACTGATGGTTTTTATGTGTAGAATCCAGTAAAATTGTGTCTGGAAGCATCAATGTTCTTGTATTGATTCCTTCTCCATTCTCCTGGGAGATGGCCAGTGTTGATGTCCCACTTAAAATCAGGGAGGGGGGGGGGGTTGAATACCTCCCTGCATTCCTTTGTGGAAAGAATGCGGCGTCTCCGTCGTGGCCTGGCAGGGTTAAAGTTTCAGTTGGGTAAACTCTCATCTGGTCGGGATATTTTACTTCTATTTGACGTCCTGAACTTGAACTATCTGGTAAAAAAAAGAAAATCCCAGTGATCTAACACGGCCAAGCTTCTGTATGTATACTCTTTTGTCTTGTATGTGCTGAGATTAAGTCATTAACCTCACCGGTTGGATATAAATGCGGTTTTGGAGCCTTGTGGGAGCAGATTACGCTCCGCGCCGGGTATGCAAAGCCACATTCATTGAATATTTCTAAAAGCTAAAGCAGCTAAACTCCATCGGGGGCCATCTGGCCGTGGCAGGTCTCCCCCTTCCCGTTGTGACGACCCTTTACAGTGAGACAGGCGACGTGTCCAAGAGCTTAAAACTTGAGAAAATGGTCAACGTTTTCTTTTTATTTACACCGCAATGACCAGCTACTGAAGGGCAATCGGATAGTTTCTAAGTTGGGTGGTAACATTTTTAATTGGACTGTTCAGATCCCATACTTCAAATGCTGCGAGCACAACTCATGCCAACATGTCCTCTTTCCCTTCTCTCTCTCTCCCTCTCTCTCCTCCTCACTCGTTGGCCATCAGGGCTAAAATGGTCGATGTTGTGTCGCCACGCGCGATGCCGTCAGAAACTGAGGTTCATGTGGCGAGGAGCTTCCTCACCAAGATTTTACGAAGCTCTATGAGGTACCGGCTCCTTGGCTCGCCGTGCTATAGATGCTAGTCCCCGATGGTGATCTGTGGCCATCGACTTTGTGCTCCTTTTGTTTGGTGCCATCGATTTGTGTACGTTTGTGTCGCGTCACAACCAAAAATGGCCGATTTTGGTTGCGACGCCGTCGTCAGTTCTGTGTCGTTCGCCCCCCCAGTGTTTGTGTCGTGACGGTTTCTTGACGCTTTTGTTGATGTGACTGAAGATCTTTTCCTTTTCAACATGCCTTCCAGGAAGAACCGCTTCAAAGGGTATGTGAAAGCGTCACGCTCACCTTTTGTGGGGCTCTGACCAAATGTTTGGGCGATGAATCATATCTCATTGGTCTCATTGAACCCAACACGAATGTGACTGCTGTGTATCCTGGATTAAGAGCGCCAAAATGGACCAAACCTCTTTCTTGTGGACGTTTTGACTTTTTTAACTAATTGAATAAGTTGCTGGTAAAAATCCATGTCCAGTTGGTACATTTCAAAACACCAATTCACCTAATCTGCACGTCTTTGGACTGTGGAAGAAAACTTTACCCGACGTTATCCTAGAATCAGGTTTTATGCTTTCTATTGTGAATTCCAGGTTCCAGTTGTCTCCAAGCAAAAGAAAGCAATTTAAACGTAATCCAGTTGATAAAAAAGACAAACTGCTCTTAAGCTTTGTGAGGATGAATAAATGTAATGTCATAACTTCATACCAAACAGAATATAATAAATAGCGCTGCTATTAAATTATAGATATGTTCAAAGAAACATTTGAAAAATTCCCTACAGCCTAAGGATGACTGGAATCACTTGTATTCGAAGTCAAAGTTGGTGTTCTCACCAACCTGTCCTTGCTCTTATTTAAACTAGGTAGTGGAAGTACACAGTGAAATGTTGTCGGAGATGGATGGGGTTGCCCCATTTGGCGCATGAAGAAATGATAAACTCTTGAACTCCGTGAAATCCTGCCGTCTTTTTTTCTGGGAATTAAAGAAAAAAAAAAAAAAAACCTGGAAAATGTCAGAAGTTAAGTTGTCAAATACTCCCTGGTTGTTTAAAGTGTCCTGTTGCCTCTGTGTTTCACAGAAAGAATGATCCGAGCTCGCGGCCTCATTCCTGGCACTCGTCCAAATTGACAGAAGAGGAGACTGATCCTGCCAGGAGAGAGGCCTCCCCGGCACCAGTCTGGCAGCCAAAACATGAAGCAAAGTGAGCTTTACAACTTCAGCTTTACTCAGCATTAAAGAGGGCAGAGAATTCAGATGGTAATTTTCCGGGGGGGTGTGGTGGATTTTCTTTGAACGCAGGCCTGAAGAGACGTCGAACCAAGAGGAGCCGATCACAGAGCAGCAGCAGGCCAGTCAGTTCAGCTCAGTGAACAACATGGAGAGGCTGGAGCGGCCCCCCCACCCCTACCCACCAGGTCGTCTGTCTCCGGTTAAATACGTCGGCAGTGTCGAGCCGTTCTCTGAGCCAGGAGGCAAAAGAGACTCCGCCTTCAGCTGTTTCTCCTCTGGCTCCAGCCCCCCTGTTCACGACCCCCGGAAGGGCACAAGTACCGAGAATATCTTCTTCAAAGGAATTCAAAGTGAAGGGTCTTTGAGGTACCTGCAGCCGACGCTGGGGAACGGAGGCTGGGAGGTGCCGAGGCCAGACGAGCAGCCTGCGTCTCGGGTGTCTATCGCAGGTAGAGCCAGTATCGGCCCAGTGTGGCAGGTACCAGAGAAGAAAAAGTCCCAGTCGCCTCCTCCCCCACCCCCTCCCCTGCGCAGTGACAGTTTTGTCGCGACAAAGGTGTTCCCTTACTCCGAAGGGCCCGGTGGTCTGGCGAAGAGCCACGGCAGGTCGGCAGAAAAACTGACCGAAGGTACGAACCACAGCAGCCTCAGACCTCCGCACGAGAAACCCTCCGAATCCAGACGTAGCGTCAACCCTCTGCCCGCCAAAGAGTTCCCCCATCCCAACAAGACGGCCGATCACAACCACAACCAGCTTCACCCCAATAAACTCTTCTCGTTGTCCAGCTGTGACGTCAGACAGTCTCATTGCGCCCAACTGCCGGCTCACCAGAGGCAGTACAGCGACGAAAGCCCCTTCTACTTGCAGAACAGGACCGCTCCTCCCGCCAAGACTCAGAGCGTCGGAAGCTACTATCGCAGCCTCCAGGATCTGCCCACCAACGCTTTCAGCCGCAAGCATGTACGGCACTCCACTGCGACTTCGGCCGGGAACACCAACCTGGAAAGCGTGGGCCACAGCAAGTATTGGCAGAGTCTGGCCAGTAAACACTCGGTCCAGACTACTGAGCACAAGGCCAGGCCGGGCAAAGCGGAGGGCTGGAGAGGGGAAACGGAGAAGAGCCAATGGGGGCAGAACAATGAAGCAGGCTTCTCAAGCTCCTTGAAGATGAACGTTAAGGCAAAGTACTCTCTACCTCATTCCCAGATGCCTTACAGTGAAAATAAGGAGCGCAACGGTCATTCCCATCTGGGGAATGGCCTCCATTATGACCACCAAGCCTCGGAAGATGCTGCAAAGAGAAGTGAAACGCACTTCGACGTTAAAAGACACCTTCCAACACACCAGCAAAGCAGTGAACATAAGGTTTGCCTTTCACGACATCAAGATCCGTGGGTACCTCAAGAAGACCACCGGATATCCCCCTTGAAAACCCCTCTTCTCCACTCCCTCACCCAGGAGAGCAGGAGTCTGGCCGAGAGGCAGCCAGCAGCCGCCGGCGTCGCGTCCACGCTGGACGCCGGCGACACCGTGGCTACCGGCAGTGGGAAGGCGAGCCGACGCAGCGACCGCTATGCCACCACCCTCCGCAAAGAGATCCAGCAGAAGCGAGCGCAGCTCCAGAAGAGCCGCAGCGCCGCGACCCTGACCTGTGACGCAGAGGACGAGGACACGGAAGAGTGGAGATCCATTGGGGCCTTGACATCCTCTGGAGTCTCCTCCTCTAATACTTACAAGGACCATTTAAAAGAGGCTCAAGCCAGGGTCTTAAAAGCCACGTCCTTCCAGAGACGAGACCTGGAGCCCGTGGGACCAGAAGTACCCGTGGCTAAAGCTTCAAGTGGTCGTATCAGAGGACGCAAGCGCTTCCACTTGGCTAAGAGGACACACTCTTTCTCAGAGCCCGACAAGATGGACAAAGTCGGGATGGAGGGTGAATCTCAAACAGGCTCATTTGGGGAACAGCAAAAGCTCTTTGAGACCAGACCTGCTTTTTCCAGGCCTGTACTGAAGTCCGGTCAGAGTGCAAACCTGGACACGGATCTCGATGAGTCCAAGGAAGGAGCCCAAACGAGAGAGCCAAACGAGGCCGAACCATCCACAGACCCCGACCTCCTGAGTCCGAGACACAGGCAGCTCCTGCTGGAGCAGCAAAGGCTGGGCACTTTCGCGGAATTCCAGGCCACGTGGAACAAGCAGAAGAAGTCGTTGGAGGTCAAGACGCAAGGGCGGTATCACTCGGCGGAGAACATCCTGGACGCAGGTACCGAGGAAAAGACTGTCTGCATCCACGAGCGGTCCAGATCTTCTCCCTCTGCAGACTTCTACACACAGGTGATGGTAGAAAAGCTTATTTCTTCATTACTTTTTGGGATCCATTTTTCACCAGGGATAGATTGCAGCTCTTTCTGTCCCTTTGCCGATGATGGATACTTGAATAAGCGAGCTTAAGTCCTGATGTGTTGTTATTTTACAGCTTTTTAACACTTTCACATGGTCTTGTTGCTCCAAAAACATTTTATTCAAAGTTTATCACGCCAAATCCAGCTTTCTCCTTCATTTTCATCCATTAGAATATTGGATCATAGGAGCTGCATTGAGAATCTGCTGTGTCGATTATTACCATTGGAAGACCATTAGAAAGTGAATTCTGCATAATATGACCGCTTTAACACTCGGCTGAACTTTGGTTTGCAGCGTTGATTTAGTGTTTGGACAATCCAATGACACTTTTCCATTTGAAAAGTCTTTAATAAGTCTTTATTCTCTCTTTCAGGAGATTCCTTGTCCATGGAGTGATTCTCAAACACAGCAGAGCAGCTTAACCATCAGGTGAGACCAACAGAGGAAGCATCCGATTTGTGCATTATCTCCACAAAATATCTCAAAATGATTGGAATTTAGGGTGTTGTTCATAAATTTTAGGTCAAACGTGGATAAATATGGTTTCATGCGGAAAGAGCAGCGTTTAGTGTTTTTCAGGTTTCCTCGCGTTAAAGGAAGTGATCGTCTTCTGTTATACTAGAAGCTTTTTGTTTTCTAACCTGATCCTCTGCTGCTGGAGCTCATGTGGAGGAGAACAGTACCTTTTGGGGTTTTTACAAACGTTTTCTCAGCAAGTACAGGTGATTCAAGGCGGGTGGGAGTATATCAGTTTGTCCATAACCTCCGCGGACAAAGGGACAAATTCCTTCGTGGAGTACGTGATCAGTGTCTCAGCCTGATGTGGAAATTCATCCTCGGCCTTGGCGTCTTTGTTGACGTACTACCCTGTGTGCGAGGTGTTACATTGAGCTTTTCAGAACAAAAAAAGAAATTCAACCAGCAGGCTTACAGTAGGAGGTGTTTGCTCAAGTGTTTCCTCAAATTCGTCTTTTCTAATGTTACACTGGACGCCTTTTTTTTTTTTACCAGGTAGCAGTGTCGGGATATTGTTTCAACCGAGGATATTCTTCCCACGTTCCCTATGAATTTATCACGTTTCCATTTTTTTTAATAATGTTCACGTGTGAATTTCATCTTTCTAAGATATTTTTGTCTGCCTGCGTCGTATAAAAGCAAACCGATCAGGTCTGTGATAATCTGCATATCAATGGCAAATAATAATCGCCGTCGCAATTTTATCCTCCGAGCAAACGCCGTCACTTCACCGGTGTCACTTTCCCCGTCTCCCACCGTAAAGTCTCACATTGGCGTTTGAGAAAGAGCTTTAACGTGGGACACCGACAAGGAAAAACACTTATTTACAGAAAGTATTAAAGTCTCCGTTTGCATGTAATCCAAACGCGAACCAGCCAACACCTGGAAAACCAAAAAGACTTTCCAAAAGACTCTCCTGGCTAAGATGGTTAAAACGGCTAAAATCGGCACTTATAAGTTAGAAGGTGGTAAATTTGTTTAAAAAAAATCCAAGAGCAAGCAGAGGTTTCCACCAAAGGTTGACGGAGACACAGAACTTTTTTTTTCCAGATCACCTCCGAAATTTTATGGAAAATTAGTTTCTCCATCCATCCATCCATCCATGGATTATTTTGCTAACAGACATCCAGAAAGACGAACAAATGATTTTATTACATATTTGGTGGATGTAACAAATCTGAAAGTGTTAGAATTGCTAAAAACAAAAAAGAAGATGGGAAGGGTGTCAGACCTGGTGTATTTCTGTGTATTTCTATATATTTCTATGTATTTCTATATATTTCTGTGTATTTCTATGTGTTTCTGTGCATTTCTATATATTTCTGTGTATTTCTATGTATTTCTGTGCATTTCTATGTATTTCTGTGCATTTCTATGTATTTCTGTGTATTTCTATATATTTCTGTGCATTTCTATGTGTTTCTGTGTACTTCTATATATTTTGATGCATTTCTATATATTTCTGTGCATTTCTATGTATTTCTGTGCATTTCTATGTATTTCTGTGCGTTTCTATGTATTTCTGTGTATTTATATATATTTCTGTGCATTTCTATATATTTCTGTGTATTTCTATGCATTTCGGTGCATTTCTATATATTTTGGTGCATTTCTATATATTTCTGTGTATTTCTATATATTTCTGTGTATTTCTTTATATTTCTGTGTATTTCTATATATTTCTGTGTATTTCTATATATTTCTGTGTATTTACAAGCCGCAGCTGAAGACTATCTTTGTCTTTATTTTGACCTGTAGCGGGAAGACGGAGAACAGGCCGCCATACGAGTCCGACCACAGCCCACAGCCGGTCCCGTCAGCCCCCACAGACGGGGGCATCGTCTCGGGCCTCCCTGACCACAGAGCCAACCCAGACGCTGCCAGTCCCTCCCACAATGCACCCTGCCCCGGCTCCGAGCAGCGAGCCAAGAGCCTCCCGCCACCACCCAGGCCCCATTTAGGCCCAGAAACCACATCCTCCTCCCAGGAATTCCTCGCCGGCGCCCAGGCAGAGCCGGCCGCGCTCCAGCCTCTGTCCGGCTCCGACACCCAGCGCCATGCCGCCGCCGCCGCCGGCCACGCCCCGGCCGGCTCCCCTCGCCCCGGCAGGATGTCGGCGCCGGACGTGAGCGAAGGAGGCTTGGAGGAGACGGAGCGGCTCGGATCGACCTCCCCGCCGTCCCCGTCCCCGCTCCGCCCCGGGACCGCCGCCCTCTCCCTCGCCGCAGGAGAGCGAGCGCGCTCGCCCTCGCCGCAGATTGCGCCGCCGAGGCTGACCGACCAACCGCCCGCCGTGTCCGTGCGAGATGACTCACCTCCCAGGTAAGCAGCTTAGCCGGCGGAGCCCCACGTCTCCTCGCTGTTCCTTGTTTACGCAAAGCCGCTCCCTCCCGTCCCGGTTAAAGAGGCTTTTGAGTTCCTGCTTCACGTAAACAAGTCCAGCGAAGAAAAGGCTCCCGGAGGCTCCAGCAGAAGCGGCAGCATGTGGCTGAGATTTGAAATGTGGCCACGGGACGGAAGACGGGAGATTGATTGTTGCTGTAATTTAGCTGAAGCCACACGGCTTTGATTTCCACTGCAGATCCAGCCTGCGATGTGTCCTCTCCTTCACAGTTGTTACGTAGCGGTGTTGTTTTTAAAAAGAACATTTTATCCCAATTTTTAGGATCAGTTGTCAAAAACAGTTGAAAGAATATGAGTTTGAAATATGTTTGTCACAGTTTTTGTGTAGTTTGAGGTTGAATTAAATACATAGAAGGAAATTAAACCACGTCTATGATCTCAATAAGAAGAAAATGGTGCATTTCACTGCAACGTCACAGTGACGGTTGTGTGATTTTGCTCTCCAGGTCCGAAAATGAAGGCGTGATGGACGTGAGCAGTCCGGTGAGGAAAGTCCCGGTGAGGATCGTCCACTCCGAGAGCAGCGCCGAGCGGGAGGGGCGGGCCTACCTGCCCCAGAACCAGGCCTGCAGCTTCTTCCACTTCCCCCCCCACATCCCCTCTCTGAGCACCGCCGAGCGGCCGGGCTCCTCCCTGTTCAGCGCCTACACCCGCCAGGCAGCCCAGGACCCCGGTCAGGCTCCGGCTCCGGCTCCGGTCCAGGAGCCGGTCCCCGGGTCCGGCTCGGAGGAGGACGCCAAGAGGGAGGAGCTGGCCCGAGACATCATGGGCAAAGACAAGTCCCTGGTGGACATCCTGGACCAGACCGGCAGGAAGACCACCATGGACCTGATGGAGGGGCTCTTCCCTCAGGAGGAGCAGATCCTGGAGGGGGCCCAGCAGCGCAGGAGGGCTTCTGCTGGATCCAGGCTGCCCACATCGTCCCCCAGGAGCACAGACAGGTGGGACGACTTCTGTTTTTCAGGAGAATCTCAGAGAATTGGGTTTAAAGTTTTGGCCACAAGCACCCAGCCTGCCCTCTGGTGGCCAAATGGAGATATTGTTCAATTCGTTCTGGCTGCTCACAACAGTTTCCCCACGATTTCTGTGTGTGTGTCTCAGGAGGGAGGAGGACGACGTGTCTCTATCGGCGGCGTCTTCTCTCGTCCCCAGCTCCTCCTACTACAACACGTCGGCTCCCAAAGCCGAGCTCCTCATCAAGATGAAGGACATGCAGGAGCAGCTGGAGGAGCAGGACTCTGAGGACGAGCTGGACGTCGATCTTGCCAGTAAAAAGGTAAACGTTCGCCCACTGAGACTCAATTACTACGGTGGCCCAGCACGACAGCAAATAGCAACAACACAACACAAAAAGGTACAACAACACAACAGAAAAAGGTACAACTCAACAAAAAGCAACAATATAACAGAAATAAATTACAACACAACACAAAGTAACAATACAACAGCAAAAAGTAACAATACAACAGCAAAAAGTAACAATACAACAGCAAAAAGTAACAATACAACAACAAAAAGCAACAATACAGCAGCAAAAAGCAACAATATAACAGAAATAAATTACAACACAACACAAAGTAACAATACAACAACAAAAAGCAACAATACAGCAGCAAAAAGCAACAATATAACAGAAATAAATTACAACACAACAAAAAGCAACAATACAACAACAAAAAGCAACAATACAGCAGCAAAAAGCAACAATATAACAGAAATAAATTACAACACAAAGCAACAATACAACAACAAAAAGTAACAATACAACAACAAAAAGCAACAATATAGCAGCAAAAAGCAACAATATAACAGAAATAAATTGCAACACAAAGCAACAATACAACAACAAAAAGTAACAATACAACAACAAAAAGCAACAATACAGCAGCAAAAAGCAACAATATAACAGAAATAAATTACAACACAACACAAAGCAACAATACAACAACAAAAAGCAACAATACAGCAGCAAAAAGCAACAATATAACAGAAATAAATTACAACACAACACAAAGTAACAATACAACAGCAAAAAGCAACAATACAGCAGCAAAAAGCAACAATATAACATAAATAAATTACAACACAACACAAAGTAACAATACAACAACAAAAAGCAACAATACAGCAGCAAAAAGCAACAATTTAACAAATAAATTACAACACAACACAAAGTAACAATACAACAACAAAAAGCAACAATACAACAGCAAAAAGTAACAATACAACAGCAAAAAGTAACAATACAACAGCAAAAAGTAACAATACAACAACAAAAAGCAACAATACAGCAGCAAAAAGCAACAATATAACAGAAATAAATTACAACACAACACAAAGTAACAATACAACAACAAAAAGCAACAATACAGCAGCAAAAAGCAACAATATAACAGAAATAAATTACAACACAACAAAAAGCAACAATACAACAACAAAAAGCAACAATACAGCAGCAAAAAGCAACAATATAACAGAAATAAATTACAACACAAAGCAACAATACAACAACAAAAAGTAACAATACAACAACAAAAAGCAACAATATAGCAGCAAAAAGCAACAATATAACAGAAATAAATTACAACACAAAGCAACAATACAACAACAAAAAGTAACAATACAACAACAAAAAGCAACAATACAGCAGCAAAAAGCAACAATATAACAGAAATAAATTACAACACAACACAAAGCAACAATACAACAACAAAAAGCAACAATACAGCAGCAAAAAGCAACAATATAACAGAAATAAATTACAACACAACACAAAGTAACAATACAACAGCAAAAAGCAACAATACAGCAGCAAAAAGCAACAATATAACATAAATAAATTACAACACAACACAAAGTAACAATACAACAACAAAAAGCAACAATACAGCAGCAAAAAGCAACAATTTAACAAATAAATTACAACACAACACAAAGTAACAATACAACAACAAAAAGCAACAATACAACAGCAAAAAGCAACAATACAACAGAAATAAACTACAACACAACAAAAAGCAACAGCAAAATCAACAATACAACAAAAAAAGCAACAATACCACAAGAAAAAAACAACAATATAACAGAAATAAGTTACAACACAAATGGCAACAACAACAAAAACCAACAACACAACAACAAATGACAACAAAACAAAAAGCTACAATACAAGTGTTTGTGAATTTTCATCTCTTTTGTTTTTGCTTTTTGTTGTTGTTTTTGCTGCTGTTGCGTTGTTATTGTTTTGCTGGTGCATTATTATTGTTTTTTTTGTTTTTTTTTTACTGTTGCATTGTTGTTTTTTTGCTGCGGCGTTGCCCTGCTGGCCCTGCTGGGCCACCGTACCGCCATTCACTCCTCCACAGAGGCTGTTGTTTCCGTCTCCCCTCCAGCAAGAGCTGATCTCCAGCCTGGCGAGGAAGCTGGCGGTGCTGCGGGAGGCGCGGCAGAGCCTGCAGGAGGACGTGGAGGACAACGAGGCGCTGGGCCGCGAGGTGGAGGCCACCGTGCAGCGCCTCTGTCAGCCCAACCAGCTCGACAAGTTCCGCATGTTCGTGGGCGACTTGGACAAGGTGGTGAGCCTGCTGCTGTCGCTGTCGGGGCGGCTCGCCCGGGTGGAGAACGCCCTCAACAGCCTGGAGGACGAAGCTCCGCCCGAGGAGAAGGTGAGCAGTTAGGCATTGAGGCCCGTTTCCACGGCGACGTTTCACTACACCGTTAAAGGAAAGTGTTGCGCTGTATCTTTGTGAGCGACTAACCTCCTCCCCCCCCTCCCCCAGCGGACCCTGACGGACAAACGCAAGCTGCTGATGCGGCAGCACGAGGACGCCAAGGAGCTGAAGGAGAACCTGGACCGGCGGGAGCAGCTGGTCTCCGGCGCCATGGAGGCCCACCTGGGCGCCGAGAGCCTGGACGACTACCGGCACTTCGTGAAGATGAAGTCGGCGCTCATCATCGAGCAGCGCAAGCTGGAGGACAAGATGAAGCTGGGCGAGGAGCAGCTGAAGTGCCTGGTGGACAGTCTGCCGCTGGAGCAGAGGCCGCCGCTCTGACGCCGTCCGCCGGGGACGAGTCCTCCTCCCGGGGTCCCCGCGCATGGGACGAAAAAGTTACCTCCCGTTCGGCAGCGAGAGATGTTCTCCGTGATCTCACGGCCATCCCTGTAGCATTTTTTTTTTTTTTTTTCTTCAAACCAAATGGATCTTGCAGCTCTGGAGCTCGGACTACGTTCACACTGCACGTCTCCACGCTCCATTCCTATTTCTTTGCGTGATCGTTGACCTTTTATTCATGTTTTAAGCGTCATTTTTAATAAACAATGAGTTTTATTTTGACAAAAAAAAAAATGGGGGCTTTTATTTCGAAAGCCTCCAAGCCTAGCTAAGCACTTAATACCCATTTTGAAGTCCACGTTGTAATTTTAATAGAATATGACTTATTTTGAAGGGGTTTGGGGCTTTTATTTTGAAAGCCAGGACATACAGGTTAACTGGTCACAGTTTATCAAACTGCATAATCCTGCGTGAGACTGCCGTGTGAACGTGATCCCCCCCCCCCCCCCAGAGCCCTGACCTCACGGAATACAGATGCCCGGCTGGTCAGCGGGGTTGCCAGGTCTGACTCGCCGTTTCCAGCCCAAACGACGGGAAGACCCACACACCTCAATGAAGACCAGAACCAAATCTCAGCCCGTGAACAAGTCATGTACATGAACACACTCGATGAAGGAAGTCAAAATGTTAAGAGAATTGTGGGGGGGAGACCCGCCCAATCTGGCAACACAGGCCAGGAAGTAGATTCAGTCCAACGCACCTGATTGGAATCGAGGCGCTCCTCGTTGATTGGAATCAGGTGCGTGGGAGCGGCAGGCCTCACACCCTGACGCTCCCAGAGGCTGGAGGTCGCTCACCTGCTCACCGCAAGGTATTCCCCCCCCCCCCACACCACCACCACCACGTTAGCAGCATTTGTACGCGTGTCGATCACTGCGATTCTCTCGAAAAACAAAATCCGGTCCTTGATTTTTCAAGTATTTCTATTGAAACTTTTAAGTGTGAAACACGACAAACTCAAACCGACTTGTCCCCGTCACGCTGCAGCGTTTTCGGTTTTACCTATTTATTTGTGTCCTTTCAGAATTCTGCTGCCGGGTTCGTAATGATCGCTCATGTTGTTTTTAGTTATTTATTGTAGCCTTTCTGAAAACATATAAATGAACTAAAGGGGAAATGTTTTTCCCTGTAAAATATCACTCCTTTTTTATTTTATTTTTTGCTTTCTAGTGAAATTCTTCAGTTTGATTTCAAAGTATTATCATCTTGTCAAACAAGATGTGAAGTGGAATATTCTTCAGCGTATTAAACAATGAAAGTGTCACTTTTTCTTTTACTTTTTTCTTTTCTTTGCGTATCGTTTTGGAGTGCAATTCTTGAACTTGTGCTAGCATACGAAGTGGATTTTGATGGTAAATGAACGCAGACGCTGCTTCTGTTTTATACCCAGGAGCTAGATTGAAGGATTAATCGTTTATATCGTTTTTTGTTTTTTTTTGGTGCTTATAGTGGAAGCGCCGATTCACGATCGGAACATTTTATACTGTTTTTGAAGGCGAATAGTGAAAAGTTAGCACTTTACCCTGCGGTTTGGTCTTATTTAGAGTTTCATAAAGACGTGCCTACTGTGATCTCCATGGACTGACCTCACCTGTGTGGTGTGCTCATTCACCAAATTAAAGGCAATAAAATGATTAAAAATGACTTTTTTTTTTTTTAAATCTCTTTATTTTCCTTGTTTATCTTGAGCTGGAGGCCAATGCAGACTATTTTTATTTTTTTGCTCAGTCATGATTGTTATAGTTGAATAATCATGTGAGGTTTCCGTGTCGTCTGCAGTGACGAAATTATGGAAACATTTGATTTTACAGCTTTGAACTGGAAACATTTTACTGCCTTTTGACTGTTTTTTATGGCTGGAGGAGAAATGATTACCTTTTTTTTCCCTTGATGGACTCATCCGTGCCCCACCTTCTTTACGCCGACTTTTAACCTATTGACGTTCCCTGAGCTCAACGGGTGAAATGTGGACAAATCCACACTTGAATCTCAACTTTTAATCCAGTTTCTATTCCCTGTAATGCGTCTGGATCCCCCCGATTCACTAAAATATCCCAGTGGACAATAGTGCAGGATATTTTGAGTTTTTCTGGGGGGGAAAGAAAAAAAAAATCTACTTTTAAAGCAAAGGGCAGTGATGCTCAGACATCGAATCTGCATCCCGATCCGAGTTTGAGTCCTGTTGATCATTTACAGCCTCACACACCTGCCAGGAAGCTGCATCTAGGCAATGAGGAAGTCTTGCGTTTTGCTCAACAAAAGAATCAGAAGCCTCCCTGCTCATTGTTTTCACTCCGGCGGTTCCAATTCTTGAAGACGACTTCACCGGGAGCCCGACAACAAGGTACGTGAATTCAATTCTACTTTCTATATAGATATTAGTCAGGAAATCCATTTATCACATGGTTTCACTCTTAAATCTAGTTTTTAAAGCACTATTTCTAAAAGGTAATGTTTTAAATGTATGATAATTTGTTCATTATTTGAAATCTAAGGGATTATTTGTGAAGCTTATTTAGAAAATAAGCCCGATAAGGTTATTTACTGTTGGAGGAAATGAGCTAAAGCTGGATCAAGATGATGGATTTAAAAAACGTTTCAGTTCTACACTGAATACTCCCAAATCCATCACCTTTTTTTGATGTTTGTGCTGAAGAGCTGTTAAAATTCCTAAGTTGCCAGAAAGCAAACACTCTTGTAAATATGCATTTGACATTTTAATAATTATTAATTGTATATATATGTGTGCTTTAATTTAGATTAACATTATTTTACTTTTCTACACTTATTAATATTCTCATTTTGGTGTAGAAAAGGCAGTAAAAACATTTCACGGCACATTTCACTGTGTATAATTGTCTGTGACAAACAAAGGACTTGTTAAATTACATTGGAAGTTTATATTTACAAGTACGTAATATTAATATTTAAAGCATGCCTGTCAAACTGAAAACGTGAGAATGGTGAATTCTGTTCTTTTTTTTTAAACTCTATTTTCATTTTTCCCGTTTTTCTTCTTGACGGTAAACACAAAGAAAGAACAAAACAGCAACACCAACACAATAAGAATAAATAAATAAATACATAAAAAAAACTAAAATAAAATAAAATAAAAAAAACACAGAAAAAGCAAACAATTAACAATAATTCTAATAATAAAAAATAATAATAAATTGTGCTCACATTGACAATATTAATAAGACAAGGTCATTTAGCCTAATTCATTATTATTATAATAATTCTTTATAGGCAAGACTTGGAAAGGGTTTCACTGTTATTTCAAATCGTGGCTGAGATTGAAAACATCTCGTATCAATTGTACATGGGTAGGAAATAAATAAAAAAATTTGACCTCTAAAGAGGCTTAAAAATACAGAAATAGAAAAGCTTTCAATTAAAGAGCCACAATTTAAAGAAACAAAAATATTTTCTGGTTGACTGTGAAACAATAAAACGATGTCTGGCTTAATGTGTTACTCGAGTCTTTAGTTTGTGTGTAAAATTAAAGTGTAACTCCTTCCTCCTACATCACAGAAAAGGATTATAAAGGGGAGGAGCCTGAGGAGGAGAGATCTACACAACGTCAATTTAACAACAAAAAGCTCCAAATCAATATTCCTTTGACCAAGGACGTTTGTAATCTGAATTTGCTCAGTCAATAATAAGCGTCGTCGTCTCGTTGCAAAACGGAAGGTGGGACGATATTGGGCAACAGGAAGTGATGAAATGATGTGTTTATGGCAGGATTATAATCCCGCGGTTGCTCACCACCTCTTGTTTCCATCCCGTCAGAGTCTGAGGCTGGACGCCATGCCCTCGCCCGCGAGCCGGCGTCCGGAGACTCGCCCATGACCTACCTGGCTCACACGGCCCACGCCCAGCTCGCCGCCCTGTGGGCGTCCAGCGTGGGCTGGACGCTGACCGCCGTGGCCCTGGGCCTCATCCAGTGGCGGGTGTGGCTGGTGGAGGAGAGCGAGGCGGTCAGCTCGGGCGTGGCGTGGGTGGGCGTCTGGCGGGCGTGCTTCAACAGCCGCACCGAGGTGACGCCGGGCCTCCGGGTGATGCACTGCACGTACATCGACGCCACGGCGGCCTTCGCGCCGCCGGAGATCGTGGCGGCTCAAGTCCTCATGCTGCTGTCCGTGCTGGTGGGGCTCGGCGGGAACGCCGGCGGCGTCTACTCCATGAGGAACGTCTACTTCGGCGTGGCGAAGGGCTCGGCGTGGTTCGTCGCCACGGGCGCGCTGTGCCTCCTGGCCGCCGCCATGGCGCTCGTGCCCCTCCTCTGGAACCTGACGTCGGTGGCGAGGAACCAGACCATCGACTTCCCCCCCGACTTCAAGCTGCCGCCGGCGCCCGCCTCGCAGCACGCCGGCTGCGGCATCGCGGTGGGGCTGGTGGGGGCCGCCCTCATGCTCGTCTCCGGCGTCGTCTTCTGCAAGTACAAGGCTCCGAAAAGAGCTGAGCGGTGGACGCACGGCGCCGTGGCGCCGGCCGGCACGGCGTTGGCGGTCCTCAAGGGGAAGGACAACCCCGTGTTCCAATCACACGAACGCTTGTGACTTCCTGTAGTCTTTACCCGACACCACGGTTCATAGGTTACATCGTCTTCATCAGGACCGACGAGCGACTGCTGTACCGAGCACTTTATGGACTCGCCGTCCTGAACCAGGAAACGGCGCCACGACGGGATGAGATTATAGAACAATTCTCTCCGCGTTCACATTTTTATCCCCCGCCATGGCTGATAGGCCCCGAAGGGGGATCTTGAAACAGTCTCCGTCCGTACGGCCGTCCGTTCGAACGTTTCTACCTATATCTCGGCAACCCCTGGGCCCACAGTGACCAAACTTCACATGTGGATACATCTCAGAGGGGGAAGGGATACTATCGTGACCTTGACCTAATTTGCATATTAAGTAGGTTGCAGGGTCACGAAGTGCTTAAAAACACATTTTGGGCTCTGGAGGCCTAGGTTTTTGAGCTAGGGCTCTGAAATTTTATACACACATGAGACACACTCCAGGGATAACCTCCAGTACACCAAGTGACCTGACCTTGACCTTGAAGATTGGTAGGGTCTGAGGTTTGCTCGTCATGGTTGCACAATACATGTATTTTCATATAAACATTTCTCCTCATTTCTCAGCAGTTCCTGGGCCCACAGTCACCAAACTTCACACATGGACACTCCACCTGGGGAGAAGGGGCACCTAAAGGGGCATATAAAGCCCTCCGGCGGGGGATTAGCCGAGCAACGGCCTTCTTGTATAATCTGCTTCTGAAGCCGTTTGTAAGATTTCAACTGTGCTATTTTGTATTTTTAAAACCTCAGTTATGCGTTTCGTGATGGAAATTAATATATTATACTCAATTGAAACGAGTAGACCTTGTATTTGTTTTTTTGTTGTTTTTTTTTCACAACCAAGCTCTAGAACTTAAGTTATAAAGCAGTTTATTATGTTGAATTTAACTTGAATACATGTTAATGCAGTTCACCTTTGGCACGGAATAACTCCTAAATGTATTTAATACTGTGAAATATTCTGTTAATCTGGTTTAAAGGGGGGGGGCAATTACTTAAAAACTATTTCTCACTTTAGGTTTGAACATTTTTTTCTCATTTAAAATGAGTGATTAAGGTTAACAAAAAAAGAAATGGGAGATAAAAGAAAAGGGAATGAAGAAAGAAAGTAAAAGGTAGATAAAGAGTAATATCTTGTATTAAAAACTAAAGTGAGAAAAAGTGCAAATGGTAGGATTATACAAGTCTGTACTTCCTACCCTCATCCAAAGATGTAAAGCGAGTGATGTATATGAAAAATGGTGTGCTATTGCTAAAACACTTTGTGCTCTACTTATCTTGATTTTTGTCGTTTTTTTTACTGATGCCATTTGAATAAATATTCACTCATTTATAGATGTGAATGTATTTAATTGCTCAAAATCAAGCTGCCGTTGTATTTTTCATCCTCTGAGCTGTGTGACGCCATTATTTCGAGTCCAACAATTCCACCTGGGCTGTCCAGTCAGTTTGTTTTGATCTGACCAGTGAAATAGGAGCAAAATTAACTTTGAAAAAAATACAATTTAAAGGGGGTCATATTTAGCAAAATTCACTTCCTAAAGGTTTTCCAGCAGTACGACTCGTCTCCAGACCTGGAACGAGGCCCGAGAAGTGTAGAAAGTGTGTCCTCTCTCTCTCTCTCTGGCTTGTTTCAGGTTTTAAAATGTGTGTTGCTCCAACCAGCCAATCGGAAATCAAACCCTATATACAGGTGCTGGTCATATTATTAGAACACCATGAAAAAGTTGATTTATTTCAGTAATTATATTCAGAACGTGAAACTTACATATATCAATTCATTACACACAGTTATATATTTGAAATGTTTATTTCTTTTAATTTGGATGATTAGTACTGACAATTACTGAAAATCACAAATTCAGTATCTCAGAAAATTTGAATATTAGTTACGACTAATACAAAAATTATTTTTTTTAGAAATGTGGGCCAACTGAAAAGTATGAACATGGAAAGTTTCACTGTGTGCAGGAGCCAAGTCATGTTGGAAAATGAATTCTTCACCTCCATAAAGTTGGTCAGCGGCAGGAAGCATAAAGTGTAAAACTTCCTGGTGGACTGCTGCATTGACCCTGGACCTCCGGAGACACAGTGGACCAACACCAGCAGAGGACACGGCACCAGACCAGTACTGACTGTGGACATTTGCCACTGGACTTCAGGCAACGTGGATTCTGTGCCTCCCCTGTCTTCCTCCAGACTCTGGGACCTTGATTTCCAAAGGAGATACAAAATGTACTTTCATGTAGAAACAGAACGTTGGACCACTCAGCAGCAGTCCAGTCCTTTTTGTCTTGAGCCCAGGCGAGACGCTTTTGACGCCGTCTCTTATTCAAGAGCGGCTTGACGCGAGGAATGCGACAGCTGAAGCCCAGATCTTGCATCCGTCGGTGCGTGGTGGTTCTTGAAGCACTGATTCCAGCTGCAGTCCACTCTTTGTGGATCTCCCCCACATTTTGGAATGGGTTTCGTTTGACAATCCGCTCCAGGGTGCAGTTATCCCTCTTGCTTGTACACTTTTTTTCGACCACATCTTTTCCTTCCCTTCGCCACTCTATTAATGTGCTTTTGGACACAGAGCTCTGTGAACATCCAACCTCTTTGGCAATGACCTTTTGTGTCTTGCCTTCCTTCTTTAAAGTGTCACTGGTCATCTTTTGGACAGTTGTCAGACCATTTAAAGGCTTTTCCAGGTGTTTTGAGTTAATTAGCTAGTTAGTGTGGCACCAGGTGTCTTCAATATCTGACCTTTTCACCATATTCTAATTTTCTGAGATAATGAATTTAGGGTTTTCATTGGTTGTCAGCTATAATCATCCTTTTTTTGGCAAAAAAACACTTGAAATATATCAGTCTGTTTGGAATGAATATATACATTCTACACGTTTGACTTTCTAAGTGGAATTAATGAAATAAATCAACTTTTTTCATGCAACTGTAGCGTCATGGGGGGGTTTAGCCAATCACAATCAAGGTAGGCTCCTCCCCCTTTGACTCCTCCCATAATCAGGCAGCTCTGCTCTGGCACATGGCGCCACGAGAGGAAGCACTTCCTCCTCTTCCCATAGATGTGTGGGCGGAGCCAGTCCAGCTCACACAGACACAGCAGATTCTGAATGCAGCTCCTATGGTTGAAAAAAAAAATCAAGGAAAAGTAGGATTTGGGGTAATAAACTCTGAATACAATATTTTTGGAGCAACGAGAACGAGAGCTGGATAACATGACCCCTTTAAGGACACATTTAAATGCTTGTTTTTGTTGTAGTGCATTTTTCCCCTCACTTGAAATAGTGAAATCAAAAGGATAGGAGGATTTATTTATTTATTTTTTTTCCTTTTTTAAATATTTTATTCAAAAAAAGCCAAAACCTCAACTCCAGAATTTCAAACCATCTGTATCAATGTTCCTCTGGTGATCAACAGTCCCTTTTTTTTAATTTTTTTATTTGACCTCGACGATCCCCGGAGCCGCTCGCGAAACACGGGGGGTGAAACCCAATTGAGGTATATCAGAATCCAGAGTTCGAGGCGTTTTTCACTTCCTGCTTGAAAACGCCTGGTCCTAAATGAAAGGGTCGAACTCTGGAGCTTGCGAACGACCGCGTTTTTTTTTTTTTTTTAAATGGTTATTGCTCCGGGGAACACCACAACCTCTCGCTTTGGCGTCCAATTAATTTTTCCCCCGGAGGGGGCAGCTCGTCGTCGCTCGTCAGGTCAAAGTACATAAAAGAGGGAATCTTTGGGCCGGGGGGGGGGCTGCGTCCGGGCTTCACCGTCTAGAGGACATTCATACAGCACACACAATTTAAAAGGTTCATTCCAAAAAGCAAACAAAGGAAAAAAAAAAACCCAAAACATAAAAAGGGAGAAACGCCGACGTCGGCGTTTCTCCAACAGCATACAACGTTTGTCGCTACAGAATGGAGCTCGGCTATAAATAAGAACACTGGAACGACACATGGCTTGTCATTCAAACACACAAATACTGAATACAACATGTACAAGTAAAGCACATTTATCTTAAAATGTTCGCAAATCTCCTTTACTGTTTCAGGGCAATTTCTTTTCATTTATATAGATTTTTTTTTTTTCCCATGATGGGTGACGCACTGGGGCTCCATGGCTCAAATCCGAGGTGATAAATGGAGTTTTGAGTGAATCTCATCCTCGGTGAGAAACGTGTTAAAGTTTCCCGAAGCGGACAGTTGTAAAAAGCTTCACGCGGCTGAAGTGTGATTAATGAGACAAACTGACAAATCTTCAAACAATTCAAAATCTGTATTTCACTTTGATCAATCTCGACCTCCATAAACGTCTCTCAGTTGATTCTTTAAAAAAAACAAAAAAAAAACCCAAAATGAAGCCACGTCGGCTCACACAAAGGCAGCAGAAACGAAGGTTTGTACAAAGAACGTTTTCAACTCAAACCAAGACAAAGTTTCTGGTGTTGAATTTCGGTGTAGCGCACCCGGAGACCCGCCTTCCGTCCCCTCGGCGTCTCCGCCTCCCCGCATTCCGCGACATGGAAGCCCTAATTGAGTCCGTTTTGATCCAGATGGTTTGAAACTGAACGAAAAATACGTAAAAGACATAAAAAAAAATCAAAACAAAGGGGAAAAAAAAAATAAAATTGTAGAAATGCAGGCGGTTTAATCGTTCCAAAGTCCACCCGTCTGTTCTTGATACACTTCAATGACGTCTTCGTCCTCCATGCCGAGCTGGACACACACACACACACAACACAGAAATAAACGAGTGAGATGGGATGTATATATTTTGCCAGCAGAGCTTGATGTGGACAAATGGACGCACCTCTTTTGGGGTCTGGTTGTCTGAGATTCTCTGTCCTTCGAACAGGAACCTTAGCGTGCTGGCCGGGACGCCCTGGGGGCCAAACGCAAAAAAACACACACACACACACACGTTTTCCTCGTGTTTCCAAAGTCTCCGCAAAACCAAAACGTCCACGCTTTAGCGGCTGATGGGTGAAATACCTGTCTCTGGCTGTACGACTCTTTCAGCTTCTTTAGATGTGTCGTCATTTTCACCTTGAAGTGGATTTCACTGCTGTCCTGTGGGCAAATAAAGAGACGCGCTGATACATTTGAAACCCAATAGATGGATTGAGTGCCTTGCATACCAGCATCCTCCATTAGTGTGGGAATGTGTGTGTGATGAAGAATAATACTCTTATTAAAATTCCTTTTGTTCAAAGCTGCTGACGCAGCATCTGGCTATTTGTGTCTAATAAGGACAATAAAACAAAATCAATCATTAATAGACGGCGAAACTGTTGGGATGGGACCATACGGTCAAGGCCACAAGATAACGCGTGAAAAACATCTGATCCTTCAGATAATATCTACACACGTGAATTAATGGGACATCTTTCCTGGCAGGTAATAAGGCGTCATAAAAGGTCAGGAGTTGTTTTGGACTGTTTCTGTAACAGAACAAGTTCGTATAGGATTAAAAGACTTGACAGGATCCGGGTCCCAACAGTGAATAAGAGTGTGATTCAATGTGAGTAACAGTGTAAAACTGCTCAAACCATGTACATTATTTTTCTAAAGTGAAAATAATTTACACAGACATTTTAGTGAACCTGATTAACCAGTCACTTTCGGATTACTTGAAAATGCAGTATGTCAACACGACACACTGATGTGACCCATCCGGTAGCCACGTGCGTGTGTGTGTGTGTGTACACACCTGACCAATCACTTTCAACTTGATGTATTCTCCATCTTTCTTGTCTCCACCGTCTTGGCTGGAAGGTTTTGTCTCCTACGAAGGCAGATGTAAACAAAAACAAATCAACAGCAGAAAGCACCTGAACGCAACGCGACTAAAAAAGGCCTTAAAGCCTCAATTGGCTTTTATCTACCGTCTTAAATGAGTAATAACTTGAACATTTAGAGTGCATAATGCAGGTAGCTGATATTATTTTCCTGCAAGATCTCTATGGATTAAATTGAAACCTGAGATAAAAGCTGCAAGTTTTGGGCCTGGAGCTACGCGGGCTAACAACTAGCATATTAGATAACCACACGGAGAAGTGATCACAAAAAAACATCAACTTGTATTTTTAACCGAGCCGTACTGCAGTCAAACAACGGAGACTCGTCAGAACTCGCATCTTACCGTATCTGACATGTTTATGTTCCGTGTGTTGTGGTGAAAAGGAGCAGTAAAAGATGTTCGCGTTAGCGCTCTGTCCGCTCCAGCTTGTTGTGAGAATTCAACATCAAGCGGAAGTGACGTCAAACTCGAAAGTCGCGAAGGGTTATTTTTTTGTTGTTGTTTTTTTTAATAATCGCAAATAATCACAAGTACTCACAAATACCCCAGTTTAGAAATTAAAAAACAAATGACTTAAATATAATTCTTCTAGGATTATAACGCTGCTCAAGTTTCTATTTGTTTCCAAGACCAAGATAAGTCAGTGAATATAGGATTGTTTATGAAGATATGTAGTTTAACAAAATGCAACACAAATTTGAATTTAATGTATTGCCGGGTTTCGGAAATGTCTTTTTGTTGGTCGCTTTTAGAGAGGTTGTGGGGTTCAGACTTGTCAAGCTAATTAAGAGAGTCATATTTCCGGTTTGTTTCTGTGGAAATAAAATGATAAAATCTCGTTCGCTTTATCAAGGAACTATAAAGCATTTATTTTGTCCCAACATCACTTCCGGTAAAGTTGCCTTCATGGCTGGGAACTTGACGAGGCGGTTGTGTCAACAGCGAGCGAAGCTACCGTTAACCGGGCTGTAAAGTAGCTCAAAATGGAACCTGTCGACTGATTTAAGGTTCCCAAACCCACCGCGGAGACACGGATACATCTCATCGGGCTGCGAGCGGCCTCCAGCCCCATCCAGCGGTCTCCTCCGGCTCTCGGTCCGGCCTCCTCGTCGTGGCCCAGCAGGACTCGAGTGAAGTTGGGAGCGGGCTGCCAAAGTTCTGCTTCCCCCTGCGGCTCTCCGCGGGGCCCGGGGCTCCTGTCACCGGCCCTGTGGATGAGCGACTAAAGAGGGAGCTCGAACCAACCTCCAGGTGCGATGTTGACGAGAAATCTGCCCGGATTAAAGCCTCCCTGCAGGAGAACCGTGATGCTGCGGAGCTGTTAGCATTAGCTTAGCTTGACAACTTCCCTGGCCTGACAGCTAGCTCCCAGCGTTAGCCACTTAGCTTCTCTGATCACGTCTATTTGTTTGCTATAACTCAATTTTTCATCTACTAATATCCACGAAAAAACCCCTATATGGTTGTCTACTGTCGATGTCAGCCTTATTGGCAACAGTTGTTAGCTTGACGGGGCTATGCTTCTCACATTAGCAATGTAAAGGTAATTACACACCTAAAGAGAACATCATGATGGATATCTCTCTATTTAATGGACGTTAAAGATGCTTCACACTTGGGAATCCATGAATATGAACGTGTTTGTGTGTCTACATACACATGTATGGATACATTCCTACAGATGCATAGTGTCACATGATTAAATGGAACGAGCAATACACACCCTAAAACAGCAGGTTATAAAGATAAGACACTCTTACAAAGTGAAATACATTCATATATATATATAAAACATCAATGAATGCATTTAGGTTTAAATGATCTGCGAAAATAGGATTATTAATGTACACAGCGTGGCTGAAAACGTGGATTATATGTTTTTTTGGTTTGATTGACAAGTATTTCATTGTTCCTGGAAAGTGTGGTCCAGGTTCATGACATGTCGTCTTCTCATTTTAGGACTGTGTTGTCCACTCTCTTATGAAGACTGATATCGGGAATGTTTAGTTGGCCATGACTCTAATTGTACCTTGTTGTCCTTTATTTTTTTTAAGGAATAGAAATACTTATCCTCCATATTGATGTTGTTATACTCGGACACACTTTATTACCTGTGTTGAGGAAACGCTGGGGATTATATTTGTTTATATGTACTCCCGGCTTTGTCAATTGATTTGCTTCGTAATATCTGAAATAGTTTCCTTCTTATCCCGGCAGTAAATCTTGATCTGCTAAAATAAAAATAAAAACAACAACGTGACATTCATTGTATTTTGTAACCCGCACTCAGCAACTTTAGCCTCTTAAAGGTCCTGACTGATAACGACGTGACGTGTTAAGATTTCTGTTGTCTTTTTTTTTTTTCTTGCTGCTGCTGCAGGAGAAAGGAATCCCTTTGATGGGAGAATCCTCTTTCCTGGCCTCCTGGGTCAATCGCAGTGCCATGATGATGGGTACGTATGTGTGCGTGTTCAGAGTGTGTTGCCGATGGGCACTGAGCCAACCTCTTTTTTTTTTCAAAACTACCCCTCACCCCTCATCCAACAATGGTTCTTTGACATCTTTGCCTCACAATGATCCCTTGTGTTGTCTGCTTAAGGGAACAGTGATCACATCTCCACTGTCGAGGCTTTAGAAAACTTGCAATATGGGCGAAGGAATTGTAAAGTATGTTATATTTCGTTTGACTTTCAACACTCTGACGTCCGTCTCTCCAGATGAGCAGGAGGCTCTGAACTCCATCATGCAGGATCTGGCCGAACTGCACCGCTCCAGCCGTCCTGCCATGCTCCTGTCGGACCTGGGCAAACCCAAAGCCTCCTCTCCCAAGAATCAGGCGAGCACTCGGGAGCTTCTGACTCTCAGGTTTTTTTTGTTTGTTTTGTTACTCGACGAGATCTTGAGAGGTTGTTCTTTCTCCCTCCCGACAGAATGACGTGCGAGTGAAGTTCGAGTTCAAAGGGGAGAAGAGGTGAGGAGACGGCGTTCAATCAAGCGGCCCCGCTTCGTCCACTTCCAAAACCTCTCTTCTTCTCTTGCAGGATCTTGCAGTTCCCTCGGCCTGTCAAGCTGGAGGACCTGAGGTCCAAAGCGAAAGTGGCTTTCGGTCAGACGATGGACCTTCACTACACCAACAACGAGGTACCGAGCGCCGACGCTTTAGATCAGGGGGGCCCACACTTTTTCAGCCTGCGAGCTACTTAATAAACGACCAAATCAAAGTGATGTACCCACTACAAAAATGCAAAACATATATTTATTTTCAAATATATTGAGGATTCTTGATATGTATATATGATCGACTGGCAGACGAGACAAACGCACTTCGAAAATGACATCGTGAAAAAAAAGTCCACCTCCCATTCCTCGTGAAAGTGACACGTCTTCGTCTTCTCACTTGGTCCGGCTCCCCCACTCATTTTTTGGGGGGGGCTTCAAATTTGTGGTAACTCGCTGACTAACTTGTTAGCTTCGCCACACTTAGCGTCGTTGTTTGCGCGTGTAGGGTGACCTGAAGGTCAGAAAAATTCAGCCGTCATCTGACGCTGCGTTCGATTGTACTCGTAATTCGGTAAATTAGTTTCATTACACCAGCGTCTATTTTTCGTTTCTAATGTCATGCGATCTACTATTACGACCTTTGCGATCGACTGGTAGATCGCCATCGACGTATTGAGCACCCCTGCTTTAGATCCATCGTCCGTTTAAAAAAAAAAATAAAAAAATACTGAATAATTCTTTTGTTTGCCTTCCAGTTGGTGATTCCTCTGACCACCCAGGACGACCTGGACAAAGCCGTGGAGCTGCTGGACCGCAGCGTTCACATGAAGAGCCTGAAGATCCTCCTGGTGCTCCACATCTCCTCTCAGGTCTGCACGCGTCGCGTCTGAATCCGCCTCCCGCCGTCCGGCAGGTTCTAAATACTCCCTGTTTTTTGTTTGTTTTTTTGTTTCTCCAGAACTCGTCGTCCAACATGGAGCTGCTGCCGTCCCACGAGGAGCTGGACAACACGGGCTTCAGGGTGGCGGACAAGAAGAGCATGCTAGCGTTGATAGGTGAAGAGTCCTTCCCGAATCGTTTGCGTCTTCCCAGAATAGATGTATTAAAATGTATAACTCCTTCCCCCTCCGTCAGGCTCCCATTCAACCGACCGCAGCTCTCCTCCCCCAGGATACATTCCCGACGCCCTCCAGCAGGTGGCGAGAAACGGCTCCTTCACCAGCATCAACAGCGAGGGGGAGTTCATCCCCGAGAGCATGGACCAGGTACCGGAGCTTCACTGGCGCCCGGCGCAGGTTTCGCAATCGTGTTTGAGCGTCTTTGTGTTTCTTCAGATGTTGGACCCGTTGTCCATGAGCAGCCCGGAGAACTCTGCGTCGGGAAGCTGTCCCTCTTTAGACAGCCCGCTGGACAGGTCAGGAGGACACCCCCCCCCCCCCCAACACACATCAATCGGTGGGCCCGTTTCTAACATGTTGTTGTTCTGCAGCGACTACCCCAAGTCCAGGATGCCCCGGGCGCAGAGCTACCCAGACAACCATCAGGACTTTCCAGGTAGCTGCTGGAAGAGCCCCCCCCGTCGTCGTCCAGGAGACGAGCGCTTCTCTCATGCTCAAGTGTTTCCTCCACAGAGTACGACATTCCTGTTTTCGAGAAGTCGGGGAAAGGCGGGACGTATCCCCGCCGGTACGGCATTCCCTTCGGCCAGGACTATAGTGATGGTGAGTCGCCCCTCCCCCAATCCCACCCTCCCCCCACAATCTGATCCCTGCTGATGGAAACGTGACGCTCTGCGTTTTTTTTCCAAGCAGGGAGGAAGACGTTCCCCCGCGCCCGGAGGACGCAGGTCCACGGCTTCCGCTCGCCCGTCAGCTTCAGCCCCACGGAGCAGTCGCCGAGCACCAGCAGCGGCAGCAGCGTCTTCACCCCGGACCTGGAGGAAGCCCCCGGGCCGGGGCGCCGGCCGCGGCGGGGCAGCGACATCGAGCCCAACCCGAGCGCCCCCACCCTCTCCGTCATGGACATCAGTCCGCCCAGCCGCTGTGAGTCCTCCCGCCGCCACCAGGCCGCCGCCGCCGCCTCGTCTTCCAGTGCCGTCACCGTTCTCCGTCTCTTCCAGCGCCGCGCGCTCCGACAAACTGGCGCCTGGGCAAGCTGCTGGGTCAGGGGGCGTTCGGACGCGTCTTCCTGTGCTACGACGCCGACACGGGACGGGAACTGGCCGTGAAGCAGGTCCAGTTTGACCCCGAGAGCCCCGAAACCAGCAAGGTGGGTGGGAAGTGATGTCACTGCATCACGCGGCATGTCAGACGACGGGGAGTTGGAAAACTGACCATTTTGGCGTTGGTCCAAAACTGACAACAAAATGCATTTCTGACCTTTTTGCAACCCCGACCTTTGACCCAACTGTTCTACAAATCTACGCAACATTTCCTCTGATGAATTTTGATTTCTTTGGCGACGGCCTCAGGAGGTGAGCGCCCTCGAGTGTGAAATCCAGCTCCTCAAGAACCTGTGCCACGAGCGCATCGTCCAGTACTACGGCTGCCTGCGGGACTCCATGGAGCGCACGCTCTCCATCTTCATGGAGTACATGCCCGGGGTGAGTGTCGGGCGCGACGACGTCCCGCCGCCCTCGAAGACGCTTTCCTTTAACGCTCCCCCCACCCCCCCTCAGGGCTCCATCAAGGACCAGCTCAAGTCGTACGGCGCGCTGACGGAAAACGTGACGCGCCGCTACACCCGGCAGATCCTGGAGGGAGTTTCCTACCTGCACAGCAACATGATTGTCCACCGAGACATCAAAGGTGAGTTGGACTTCAAAGCTTCGCGGCGCGTCTTTGAAAAGGTAAAATGGCCGCTGACGGACTTGCCGTTGCGTCCCCCCCCCCCGCAGGGGCGAACATCCTCCGCGACTCTGTGGGCAACGTGAAGCTGGGCGACTTCGGGGCGAGCCGGCGGCTGCAGACCATCTGCCTCTCGGGGACGGGGATGAAGTCGGTGACCGGCACCCCCTACTGGATGAGCCCGGAAGTGATCAGCGGCGAGGGCTACGGCAGGAAGGCCGACATCTGGTGAGGGCGCTCGGCCTCGCCGCCTCCTCTCTCTGGGGCTCGGCGGCGGGACGCCACGCTTAACCGTCCTCCTCTCTCTCTCTCTCTCTCTGTCTCTCTCTCTCAGGAGCGTCGGCTGCACCGTCGTGGAGATGCTGACTCAGCGGCCGCCGTGGGCGGAGTTCGAGGCCATGGCGGCCATCTTCAAGATCGCGACGCAGCCCACCAACCCGGTCCTCCCCCCCCACGTGTCGGACCACTGCCGAGACTTTCTCAAACGGATTTTCGTGGAGACCAAGCAGCGGCCGTCCGCCGACGAGCTGCTGAGGCACATCTTTGTACATTAACCCGCCGGAGCGCCGCCGGTCAGATACGGCCTTACCTGGCGGCGGGGGGGGGGGGCCGTCGACGTTTGTACTCCAGTTTTTAATGTTATTTTTCTCCGCAAGATGCACCTTAATTTGTCAAACGGAGGGCGTGGAGCCCGTCCTCCTGAAGAAAACAAACAAAAACAAAACTTTTTTTTTTTTTTTTTTTTTTTTTAATGTTTGTACGGTTTTTTTTCCTCGAAATGCGAGAGAGCGTCAGTGTTGTGGACCTACAGGAGCCGGTGCCTGACTCTGGACCCCCCCCCCACCCCTCGGTCTCGCTGACCCGACCCCAAGAATGTAAGTCTTTCTGCCAAAACCCGTTGCGACGCTGGCGACCTTGGGCCCGCTGCTACAGAGAGAACAAACACTCCCCCCTCCGGAAAGTCGTCCCCCCCCCCCCCCCCCCCCCCCCGCAGTCTGACATAATGTGGAGTCACTCCTCCTCCTCCTCCTCCATCTTCGTTCTTTGCCGTGTTGCCTTTTCAGTTTCTGTCGGCGCGAGTCTCGACTTTCTTTTTGCCTCCCGGATTTAAAACGAAAACAAAACAAACTGCCTTTCGCACCGTTTAGCCCGAACGTCCGTTTTCTGCCTTTTCTCACTCGGATCTCAGCTCGGCTCATCCGCTGTTCACCAAAAAGTTACTGTGCCAACGTCAAAACTGGAGATTTAGGGTTGTTTTTTTTGTTTTTTTTGTTCCCCCCTCCCTCAGATTTCCTCTTCTGCTTCTCCAAGCTGCTTTTTAAATCCCAGCAGAATCTGGAATGAGCACGTTTTAAACAAAAATCAACCTGGACCTTGAGCCGTCTGGAAAATTGTGACGGAATGAAAACGGGCGCACAATGAAATGATATTCATTTCATCGTCACAATGGGGGGGGGGGGAGTCGGTGCTTTGAGCGTGAAATAATGTGAAGAGAAGCAGGAGCGGGAACGTCTGAGGAAACTCCACGTGTCATTTCACCAACAGGTACTTAAAAATCGTCTGCTGCAGTCGGAGCGTCGCTGTTTGGTATCGGCGTGCTCTCGTCTTTTTTATTTTCATTTTTTTTTTAATCCAACATCGCACTCCAATAAGCCAGGTCTCCCAGCCTGTGCTTTTTTTTTTTTTTTTTTTTCCTTCTTCTTCTCCCCCCTCTCTCGGTACCGCAGTCGAATCATCGAACGTGATCTTGTCACTTTATCCGAACCTCAAAACGCTCCCATCTATGCACACGCTGCCATCATTTCACCGCCTTTTACAACGTTTCAGTCGGGGGGGAGGGGGGGGAAGCCGACACGCCCGACCGGCCTGCTCCGTCCACACTGGTTGTGGAACGCTTTTTATGGCGGCGACGCGCGGGAAACGACGAGATCTAGTGGAAAAACGATGCCATTATGCACTATCCATCATTCACTGACGGTTCCTCGCTCCTGCAGCGAGCTTTTCTTTGCACATTTTAAGGATTTCTCTTCTTTTTTTTTTTTTTTTTTATAGTGTGAATGTGAACAGGTGTGTGTGTGTGTGCGTGTGCGCAGTGCCGATGTAAAACTCCTCATGAATGTAACGTCTCATCTCGACCGTCGGGTGCTCTCGCTCACCACAGTGGATTAAAACCAGTATTCGTCAGCCCGCGAAAGACGCTCCCGCCGTTTCACTTCTCAGTGTCTGAAGCCACTGCTGCCACGCTTCGTGTGAATGTCCGCGTGCGTAGATTTGCATTCGCTGCAGATTTTTGCGCGCCCAAAATGCCTCGAGCATTCTGACTGTCGGGGGTGAGATCCTAAAAATAATCATAAAAAAAAAAAAAAAAAATCATGTACAAATGTATAAAATTAAATTGTACCTTTTTTTTTTTTTTTTTTTTAATCTAAAAAAAAGGAAAGTACGCTTATATCCCACCTGTTTGGTCTCTGTGTTGTCAAAGAAGCCATGTTTATAATTCTAATTGGTTTGTGACCAATGCGCCTGTTTATATCAGATCTGTATATCAGTGGTACGCATAATTTTTTTAATATATATTTTTTATTTTACTTTTTTTTTTAAAGAGAAAATGGGAGATTTTATGCATGGTTGGGTCCTGAGAGACGCAGCGGTGCCATTGAATGGTTGCTGTTTTTTTTGACAAAAGATGCTGGACTTATTGCAACAGCTCTGTGTTCATAATTACAATTATGACAATGAAAACAATAAAAAGATATTTATTTCACATTGTTGAATTTCATTCCTTTGTATTCATGTTGTGTCGGTGTGACAGCGAGTAAGAGTCAAATATATAGTACTATATATTTGAATTCAATATACTATAATACAGGCTCTGACTACTGTTTATTTTTCATTTGCTTGCTGTCATTTAAAACCAGCTTCTTTTAAATATTTGCTCATATGAGCCATTCTAATTTTTAAGGAAAAGCTGGCGACAAAGGGTTCCGGGACTGCGCCGGAAGCAAGGGGGGGGGTATTTTAGTGTAACACCGCGGATGAAAATGGGAGAAACATAGTCGCTGCTGTTGTTTTTTAATGTCTGGAGACGCAGCAGGCTGATCATGGACACACGGAGGAGGAAACTGCTGCGTCTCGTCGCCTGTGCCGCCGCGCTGCTTTTAGAAAACACTTCCGGAAAGCGGAAACGTCACCGACGCGTGTGGAGGAAGAACCGACCGCTGGACCTGACGGTGAGGAGGGGACTGCCGTCAAGTGAGCCGGCACTCAATTTTAACTGCGCTTTTATTAACGCCTTTACGGTAAAACACAGGACAGCGTACGGCCGCAATGCTGGAAGGGAGTGACAGAAAGACAGATGTTCTGATTTCAAAATGCAATTAAACGGAATCCTTCATAGGTTTCCACCCAATTTCACTTCAGTGCAACACTAGGCATACTCCTTTATTACTACAAGAAATATGAAAGAATATTACTGTAGAAATTTGGAGAAAAGTACTCTTAAACTTGGATCTGTTGATCGAAAATGATGGTCTCGTCTATTTTCAAATTGCAATAAAATGGAATCCTTCATAGGTTTATGCCTGATTCCACTTCAGGGCAGTACTAGACATACTCCTTTACTACTACAAGCAGTATCAAAGAATATTACTGTAGGAATTTGGAGAAAAGTACTCTTAAACGTGGAGCAAATCAACGAAAATAATGGTCTATCGCCTGTTTTCAAAGTGCAATTAAATGGAATCCTTCATAGGTTTATGCCTAATTTCACCTCAAAGCAATACTAGACATACTCCTTTATTGGTTCAAGTAATATCAAAGAATATTACTGTAGGAATTTGAAGTAAAGTACTCTTAAACTTGGATCTGTTGATCGAAAACGATGGTCTATCGCCTGTTTTCAAATTGCAATAAAATGGAATCCTTCATAGGTTTATGCCTGATTCAACTTCAGGGCAGTACGAGACATACTCATTTACTACTACAAGCAGTATCAAAGAATATTACTGTAGGAATTTGGAGAAAAGTACTTTTAAACTTGGAGCAAATTAACGAAGGCAAGACCATTATTTTCGACCAACAGATTCAAGTTTAACATTACTTTTCTCCAAATGTCTACAGTAATATTCCTTCATATTTCTTGCAGTAACAAAGGAGTATGTGTAGTATTGCTTTGAGGTGAAATTAGGCATACATCTATGAAGGATTCTGTTTTATTGCAATTTGAAAACAGGCGAGACCATTATTTCTGACCAACAGATTCAAGTAAGTTTAAGAGTACTTTTCTCCAAATTTATACAGTAATATTCTTTCATATTTCTTGTAGTAACAAAGGGGTATGCCTAGTGTTGCACTGAAGTGAAATTGGGTGTAAACCTATGAAGGATTCCGTTTTATTGCATTTTGAAATCAGACCATCTGTCTTTCTGTCACTTCCTTCCAGCATTGCGGCCGTACGCTGACCTGTGTTTTACCGTAAAGGCGTTAATAAAAGCGCAGTTAAAATTGAGTGCCGGCTCACTTGACGGCAGTGGCTCGCTGGGGTGAATAAACCACAGCAACGGGGGTTATTTCGTCCTATAATGTTTAATTCTATCTTGTATCATTTACCTGTACGTTATATATATATATATATATATATATATATATATATATATATATATATATATATATATATATATATATATATATATATATATATATATATATATATATATATATATACAGAAGATAAGGCAGGCAGTTACAGTGTAGTACGGTGGCCTAGAAGGGCCAATAGCAAAAAGCCACAACACAAATGTGGGATTTTGCGATTGTGTTGTCTTTATGCGGTTACCTTGTTGCTTTTTTTTCTGTTGCATTGTGCCATAAACCCTTCTGAGCCACCATAAGTTCATACTTTGTACCATTTGGAGTTTTTGTGACGTACTAAACTTTTCCATAACAAAGTCTTTGCTCGAAACGTTAAACCTTCTTCCAAAAAAATGTCAAACGCCATCACATTCCTATGCACAATGGAAGACTGTTCTCCGTTCCCCGTTTATTGCAATCGTCCCGGTTGTTGGCAGACGCACGAGTGAAGTTGTAACGGCAAAGGGATTTCTGCTCGGCAGGCCTTCGACAGCCGAAACAACTTCTTACGGTTCGTGAAGATGACGTCTGAGGACTTCGACCTCCTGCTGGAGCGACTTGGCCCTCGGCTCGCCAGGCAGGACACCCAGTTCCGGAAGGCTATCCCGCCCAGAGACAGGCTGTCCTTGACGCTGAGGTTTCTGGCGACAGGTAAAAGGACTCGGAGACGGGAGAGAATGCCACAGGAGGCAGGGAACGTCACGGCGGGGTTTCTCGGTTGTTCTTGTTTTCTGACAGGGGAATCCCTTCAGTCTCTCAGCTGCGCGTACAGATTGGGGAACAGCACCACCTCCAACATCGTCAAGGAGACGTGCACGGCGATACACCAGCTGCTCGGGGGAGAGTTCCTTCAGGTGGTGGGATTACGTCAACGAGATATTTGGAGTTTACTGGACGTTCTATGCATTAACACGGTGTCCTCTCCAGAGGCCGGACTCCGCGGCAGCTTGGCGCCGCGTTGCCGACGGCTTCCTGCAGAAGTGTGGGTTCCCGCATTGCGTGGGAGCCGTGGACGCCAAGCGCATCTCCCTCCATCCGCAGGGAAGCGACGACAAGCGCTCGGTGCTGCTGACGGCCGCCGTGGACGCGCATTGCAGGTTCCTGTCGGTGAGCGTCACGCCGCAGACTGGAGACTCGGACGCGTTTGCCTTCGAAGAGTCCGACTTGGGCAGAGCGCTGGATCGGGGTTCGCTGCGACTTCCTGCCCCCGAACCGCTGCCCGCCTCGGACCGCGCGTCCCCGTACGTGTTTGTCGGCGACGGGGCGTTTCCTCTGCGCTCTGACCTCATGGTTCCGTTCCCCGGCGAGGACGCCGGCGGGCGGCGGGCGGCCTTCAACCGGCGGCTGTCCGGAGCGCGGCGGGCGGCCGAGAACGCCCTGGGGATCCTGACCAGCAGGTGGCGGGTTTTCCACACCAGCATCCCGCTGCAGGCCGAGAAGGTGGAGCGGGTCGTCCTGGCAACCGCGTGCCTCCACAACTTCCTGTGCGGGCGGCGCTCCGAGGCCTACCTGCCGGACGGCGAGACGGACTCCTGGAGGAGCGACGGACTTGGGATCATGAAGTCGGTCCGCAGGGAGCCGGCGGGAGGCGGCGGCGGCGAGGGAGAGGACGTACGGAACGCCATGACGGACTACTGCCAGCCTCCGAGCGGCTTGACGTGATGGAGGACGAAGGGGAGGAAGAAAAAAAAAAAGACACCCCTTTTATGACAAGTTCCTGTAGTACGACGCTGGATTTTCTCTATTCAATACAACTTTATTTGTATAGCATCAACTACTACACAGTTTAGAGCGGAGGGGAGATATGAGTCTGTTTGACATAATAGAATAAATAAATTAAAGGATTTATCAAGTTGTTGGTTTTTTTTAGGGTTTTTTTTCTCGAATGTCTTTGTCCATTGAAAATCAAAAGTAAATTGAGGAAACATTAACACATCAGTCGACCTTCAACTCAGATCAGAGCGAGCAAAACAACCACAACAAGACCGTGCACTCAGTAGAGCGCATACCTTCGCCAAAGGTTTATCACCGTGGAAACCAACGGATTACAAGGTTATTTGACCCACCGCACCACTCCATCATTTGTCATGGTGCTTTGAATTGCTTTCATGTTCTCGCTGTGTGACACTCATGTACACACATTTTGCAGTTTCTGAGTAACGTGTGACCGCCAACCGCCAGGGTGATGATGTCACTGCATCATGATCATATCAGAGGATGGGGGATTTGGAAACTGAAAACATTACGGCGTTGGTTTGCTATCATTCAGAGTCGAAGGTAAAAATAAATACACGTGGACAAAAACATAACCTGTTGGAAAAGTTAAAAAGTGGGAAAATATCCGTGAGGCTTAATATTTAGACAAATAAATAATAAATCATTAGATTATATCAGCTTTTATTTAAATGTGTAATTCCTGTGTAAAACACTTTTTTTTATTACGTTATGGTATAGTTGATTGACTGGCGTCAGTCCCCAGGGCGGCCAGCAGGGGGCGCGCACGGCGAGGCGTCCGCTGTGCAACGCCACATCTCCGGTCCAGTATAAGACTGCCGTCAGTATGAGACTGCCGTCAAGTGAGCCGGCACTCGAGGGGAGTGACGCTCCTCCTCAGTTGCAGCCTCTCATCACCGAGCTGCTCTCATGGTGTTCCGGGTAGCTGCTCGGTTCCCTCCGCGGCCTCCCGGGGCCGGGGTGTCCCGCAGACCCGGGTCCGGGGCCGCGAGGAGGAACCTGAACGTCCGGGCCACCGACTGCGGGAAGCTGAAGAGCATTGATGACCTCCCGGGACCCAGCGCGTGCACGACCCTGTACTGGCTGTTTGGTAAAGGCTACGCAGACAAGAGTCACCTGATGCAGGTAAAAGGTACCAGTTATTTACAATTATTAACCTCTTATGGCCTCAATTTGTTTACTTTTTTTTTTTTTTTTTTTAATGGGGGTGTTTTTTGTTGTTGTTTTGTTTTCTCCAAGTCGTTGCTCGATGAAGTTGAGTGTTAATTGGAGAGAAGAGATATATATATTTGTGAGGTGCAAATTTCAACTATGAAGATTTATTTTAGCGACGGAATATTCCTAAATGTTTGGATTAAGCGCTGTAAAATTTGATTGAAAATCACTTTATTTTGGTATAATGGGTGTCTTGGTAAGCATTTTATTATGTTATCCGCTCTGTGACACTTGGAAATACGAAACATGTGAATCATTTCAATTTCCGATAAAACATCTCAAAAATTCTTAAAAATATATACATGCAATGTGTCATACAACATTATAATTGGAATTCTATTGTAAATAAAACACAATCCATCCATTGCAACATTTAAAAAACTGTGCAAGCATAGTAAAGGTAAGTAAAGTAGGGCAGGACATTCCTAGCAGTGTAAAGAAACACAATCATTGCCAAAAAAACATGAGCTGTAGCCAATAATGATAATAATAATAATAGGAAACTATTATTATTATTATCATTATTGGCTACAGCACAGTAAACTTAATGTGCCATATTTTTGTATTAAAAAAAACACGTTTTTTTAACGTGTTGAAATTCTTTCGAGGAATCCACTTGTGGCCCGGCGAGCATGGAAGGCCACCGTTTAGTTTTTTTTTCTTTTTTCTGGGAACTGATTGGATGATGCAATGTGCCACGGAGATGTAATCTAAAGTGTCTTTTGGGGCAACTTTTTTTTTTTTTTTTTTGAGCGTTGGATTCAGGATCCGGATGATTCTTTGCATTGTGTGAGTATGTTGTCAATTGAAAGGGGGGAATTGAAGAAACTGATGGAAAAAATTAGAAAACTAATCAAAAAAATGAAGAAGAAAGGGATTTAAAAAGAAAATGTTAAAGCGACTCAAAGCCAAGGTGCCTAATGGGGTTAAAGAAAACCCTCTAACAATGGCTACAAACGGCAAAAATGTAATAAAATACATCAAAATTGTACCTGTGACACTTCCTGAAGGAACACGGGAGCAAAACCCGCCTCGTTTCTCAGTCCAGCGACGAGCCAGAGGCGACACTCGTGTGTCGATACTTCTGGATTTTAAATCCGCGGCGGTGGTTTCGCAGGGCCTACAGAAGAAACTTTATGGCCCCATCTGGCGCTCCAGTTTCGGCCCCTTCGACTTGGTGAACGTGGCCAGTCCAGAACTCCTCGCTCAGCTGGTGCGACAGGAGGGCCGCTACCCGGTCCGAGCCAAGCTGCCGCACTGGAGGGATTACAGGGACCTGAGGGGCCAGGCGTACGGGCTGCATGTCAAGTGAGTGGAACAAGTCGTGGGTCAATGCCAGTGGCGGGGGAAGGGGGGAGGGGGTGGGGAACCGCTTCCTCCGTCTTTTTTTGCTGACGCCCAGAAACGGTTTGGTCTCCGTCTTTGACAGCGAAGGGCCGGAGTGGCACCAGATCCGCAGCGTCCTGAACCCCAAGCTGCTGAAGGTGAAGGAGGCGTCGGCGTACGCGCCGGTCATCCACCAGGTGGTCGCGGATCTCCTCGGCCGGGTCGAGCTCCTGCGACGCCGCAGTCCGGACGGCGTCACCGTTTCCGATCTGTCTCCCGAACTCTACAAGTTTGGCTTCGAAGGTGAGGGCGGCGGCGGCGGTGGTGCCCCCGGCGCTTGACGCCGCGCGCTCACCCGGGCGTTCTCGCCCCCCCCTCGCCATTGCAGGCATCTCCGCCATCCTGTTCGAGACCAGGCTGGGCTGCCTGCAGGAGGACATACCGCGCGATACGCTGCGCTTCATTTCCGCCGTGAGCGACATGCTGACGCTGTCCGAGATCGTGGTGCTCTTCCCCCGCTGGACCCGCGGCGTCCTCCCCTTCTGGAAGCGCTTTGTCCAGGCATGGGACGACATCTACGACACTGGTATGGGATTTACATTTTTTTTTTACAAAAAGCAGCGGCAAACGGGAGAATTCACGCCACAGTTTGGTCACAAGTTGGTTTTTTTTTAAATTGCAGCAAAGACGCTCATCGACCAACGGTTGGCCGAAATAGAAAGCTGGGTACGTGACGGCGAGCCGGCGGAGGGCATGTTCCTGACCGACCTGCTGTTGTCTGAGCGGCTGAGCAGGTCCGAGCTCTACGTCAGCGTCGCCGAGCTGCTTCTCGGAGGAGTCGACACGGTGAGGGGGCGTCACGGTTTGAGCTTAAGCTTCTTCGTGAGGCCTAAAAGTAAAACATTCACCCATCAGACCACCTCAATACTTGCAATGTGTCACTAATTCAGTTTTAATGATGGGAGGAGAATCTACTCTCTTCTTCGTGTAACAAGACACCGCCACTTTGGTCATAAACCAAACGGGTGGAGTGTCAAAACAACAGATGGAGGGAGGGGAGCGCTACTGCAGTAGAGAACAGCGTCGTCGGCATAGATGGAAAGCTGCGCGTGTGAAATGTTAGGATGACCCAGGTGGTTGGTAAAAGTGTACCCAGGACAGGGCCTTGGGGGATGCCTGATGTGACATTTCCCCAAGTAGAGACACTATTGTATATACATACATATGTATATAATGGCGACTGGCGGATAGAGGGCGCAATTTAAGTCACCACTCGGAATGAGGACGAGCCCGACCTGTGAACTGTACAGTGCACTCGTTTCCATTATTGTCAACGTTACCGTGCCCCTTACATTTTTAACTCTTCTACTATTATTAAAAGGACCTTTTCGGTGCGGAACAAAAACACATCCTTTCACATGTTATACTGTGTATATTGGACGTTGGTGGTAGTTGAACTGGTTGAACCAATCCTTTTTGTGTGTTTAAAAAAAAAAAAAAAAAGCATTTTTAATAATACAGTTTTTCCCCCCAATTCAAAAAAAATAATGCATTTGGGATTTTTTTTTGCCCTTTTTTTTGTAAAGACCCGAGTCTCTGAGTCGCTGTGTGGAACGCTAGTCAGAAACATGTTAATACATGAGGATTTTTCTCAGTATTTGAGGTGAACCATCAGCGTGAAACTTGCTCTGGCCTTTATTTCCTCGTTTCCACTGCGAATTTTCTTGTGTTTGACTGGTGCTCTTCTATAAATAACTGTGAGCACACAGGACATGCCAGAGCAAACACAAAAATCCTGAGATGACCCCCCATGCCCAAGTAGGTGAAAGAGTTATAATCGGTTAAGACTAAAAAAAAAAAAAAAAGAGTTTCAAACATATTTTGGTGTCATTTGGGATTGGTTGTACCTCTTTTTTTCATTTTAAATGAGTATTTTCAGTCAAAAAAAAAAAGTATTAAAGTGCGTTTTGATGAGAAAACGTTATTAAATAAACTCCACGCAGGCCAAGCCAGGTAAGTAAGTCAGACTGGCACAGCATGTATAAAGAAAATGCAGCAGACTCGGAGCCCGTCGGAGCGGCCGGGCTGCATTCCTGGCAGAGGTTGGAACTTGTTGCCTTCGGAGGCGTAATTATCGGCGTCCTTTCTTATTTATTTATTTTCCGTTTGCAGCGGGCCGTTTCGGTTGCACAGGCAGCGACGATGGTATCAATATTGCGGCGAACAAAGGGACACGCTTCGTAAAGGCCAGGAATGCAGTTCCGCCGGTCGGCACTCGTTTGTCCTCGGAAGAAACGGGAGGTCCAAAAAGTGAAAAGCGCCGTCGTTTTCCGTCCCGCAGACATCCAACACTCTGTCCTGGGCGTTGTACCACCTGGCGCGGGACGGCAGGGTCCAGGAGCGGCTGCACGGCGAGGTGAGCTCCACGTGTCCCGGCCGGCGGGAGCCCACCACGGCCGACCTGAGCAGGATGCCGTATCTGAAGGCCGTCATCAAGGAGACGTTGCGGTGAGCCGGGCCACCGCCGCCACATTCCTCCGCCCGTTACTTTGTACGCGGCGCACGATCACCGCGCGGTGTGGCACAGTACCGCGCGGTGTGGCACAGTACCGCGCGGTGTGGCACAGTACCGCGCGGTGGAGCACAGTCCACAAGGCCAAGAAAGTGTCTGTTTCAGGACGACCCCCGAACTTTTCCGCTTAAAGATGCCGTCTCACTTGAATTTGTCTGCGATGTCCACATCCCCACTCACTCGCTGTGTCATGTCTTCATGCTTTATAGTAAAAAATAAATGCAAATACCGCACGATATTGGATCTATGACAGTTTCCAGGTAAAAGTTTTTTTACATTTTTTTTTTACTTTTTACAAACTTATTGATCCTCCCCACAAAAACGACAAACTAAAACATTGGGGGGTCGTGGTCACAATGGTGACAATCTGTTTTTTTTTCTCATATGAAATGGAAATTCAAATATAAGGTTGGAAAAAATACCTTTAGAACTTATTATACTTTATTATAGTCTGTGATTTTTATCTTATTTTTATTTTAGTCCTATTTTATTTTATCTGACTTATTATTACTTCTACTGTAAATACTTTTGGCCCTTAGAGTTCTTGATAGTCATTGTATATAAGATACTTCTATTCTTATCTAGCTGTTTGCACATTTCTTGTCTTTCCTACTCATGAGTCCTTAAGAGCAGAATGTAACAAGTACATTTCTCCTTTGTGAGATCAATAAAGGCTTATCTTATCTTATCTTATCTTCCCCTACATATTTTTTTCATTTTTAAAGTATATATCCATTGTTCCAACCTGAGAGTTTCAGTCAGAATTTGTTCAAGCGTATGATTTTTGAAGTGTGAAGTATAAAAATGAAAACTGACAGATTCTGATCTAAAAACACCAGATCGGCAAAAATGACATTTAAAACCGCCCTTGGTCAGAATTTGACGCCCGCCATTAATGCATCTGTGGAGGACACATGACGCAACGCCTTTCACAATAAAACGATGAGTCCAACTTATGTGACATGATACTTTAGACACGTAAACTCAAAAATATTTCCAGATGACAAATTGTTTTAATCCCGAATACGACATCCAGATGACTGAGGGTTTTTTTTGGGCAAATATAATAATATCTGACTTCCTTTTAATATGTATATTTCACAATAGACTGGCAAATTCTTGCAGTTTCAAAAGAAGGAAAGACTTTGACATTTGTCCGTATCTGCAGTTTAATATGTGATGTTTGACTTGTTCGGCTCTCCAGAGGTCAGATTAGGTTGATGTGGCCCCTCAGCTGAAATGAGTTTGACGCCCCTGGTTGACACCTTTATTAATGATAACTTCTGCCCCCCCCCTCTGTAGCTTGTACCCTGTCGTACCCGGAAACGGACGCTTGGTTTCCGAAGGCGAGGTGATCCTGGACGACTATCACTTCCCGAAAGAGGTACGACACTCGCGACCCGACAGCCTCGGTGATCCTCGTTAACCCCCCCTCGTTCTCCAGACTCAGTTCCACCTGTGCCACTACGCCATCTGCCACGACGAGGCGGAGTTCGCGAACCCGGAGGACTTCGAGCCGGAGCGGTGGCTCCGCGACCCGGCGCCCGGCTCCCGTCTGCCGCACCACCCGCACAGCTTCATCCCATTCGGCGTGGGCGTGCGGGCCTGCGTGGGCAAGAGGGTGGCGGAGCTGGAGATGTACTTCGCCCTGTCCAGGGTGAGCGAGAGAGGGAGGCGCTGAACGCCGACGCGTCCGAAGGGGAGCGTCGGCGTTCACCGAGTTCTCGCTTTGTCGCGCAGCTCGTGCAGCATTACGAGGTCCAGCCGGAGGACGGCGCGCCGACGGTGGAGCCCAAAACCCGAACGCTGCTCATCCCCGGAGCGCCCATCAACCTGCGCTTCCTGAGCAGAGCCTGATGGTGGCGGCGGTGGCGCGGCCCGTCTCACCTCTCGCCTTTAAACCGACACGGTTCTGTATGAGATGGTATCGTTCTATACTCACTCCTTGTCCAGCTCTACATTTAAAAGGTCAATTTAAATGAGTAGAATTACACGTATATGAACTTGTTCTTTAATATTATTGATCAGAGTCGGGGGGGGGGGGGGAAATAAGTCCATCCATCCATCCATCCATTGGCTACCGCTTTATCCGGGGCCGGGTCGCGGAGGCAGCAGTCCAAGCAGAGTTGCCCAGACTTCCCTCGCCCCAGACACTTCCTCCAGCTCTTCCGGTGGCACCCCAAGGTGTTCCCAGGCCATAGAGAGACATAGTCCCTCCAGCGTGTCCTGGGTCTGCCCCGAGGCCTCCTACCGGAGGGACATGCCCAGAACACCTCCCTCGGGAGGCGTCCGGGGGGGCATCCGAAATAGATGCCCGAGCCACCTCAGCTGGCTCCTCTCGATGTGGAGGAGCAGCGGCTCTACTCCGAGCTCCTCCCTGGTGACGGAGCTCCTCCCCCTATCTCTAAGGGTGCCTGAGCTCCTCACCCTATCTCTAAGGGTGACTGAGCTCCTCACCCTATCTCTAAGGGTGCCTGAGCTCCTCACCCTATCTCTAAGGGTGACTGAGCTCCTCACCCTATCTCTAAGGGTACGCCCAGCCACCCTACGGAGGAAGCTCATTTCAGCCGCTTGTATCCGGGATCTCGTTCTTTCGGTCATGACCCATACTTTATGACCATAGGTGAGGGTAGGAATGAAGATCGACCGGTAAATCGAGAGCTTCGCTTTTTGGCTCAGCTCCTTCTTCACCACGACCTCACGCTCCATCTTTCCCCCACTCGTGAACAAGACCCCGAGATACTTGAACTCCTCCACTTGGGACAAGGGCACTCCACCGACCTGGAGGGGGCAAGCCACCTTTTTCCAGTCGAGAACCATGGCCTCGGATTTAGAGGTGCTGATCTTCATCCCAGCTGCGAACCGCGTCAGTGCACGCTGAAGGTCCAGGTTTGATGGGGCCAACAGAACCACATCATCCGCAAATAGCAGAGATGAGATCCTGTGGTCCCCAAACTGGACCCCCTCTGGCCCCCGGCTGTGCCTAGAAATTCTGTCCATATAATTGATGAACAGAACCGGTGATAAAGGACACCTTTAATAAGTGTTGATTGTAATTCTGAGATGTTTTTTTTGCCAATAGAATGTATATTTAAATCTGAAACAAATATTTTAGAGAATTTAATAAAATGAGGAAGAACTTCAGTATTTTATTATACAAATCAACCAAATATATTGATATTCTTTTAACGGTGAAGAGACTTATCCGCCGAGAGCAGGTTTAAATGGTTAAAGTGGTTTTCACAAGTTTTCGAAGAGCAAAGATAATGATGTATATAGTTTTATAGCTATTGGGCAGCGGTTGGAACTCTTCCCGATATCCAGGGGTGTCCACTAGGGGGTGCCCTCTCAGCCCGCTCCTCGGTGGAACCGTGAGCTGAAACTATTCCGACTGCCTTCCGGGATTCAGCACAGAATTGCCTTGTATTGCGGACAATTTTATCCTCGTCTTGGCAATCAGTTTCAGCAATTCTGGCTTTACTTACTTACTTGGGATTACCGGCGTCCTCAGACCTCGGAGATCTCCCAATATTTAATTTTGGCCCCATCTGTAAATAAATAAAGACATTTGGAGCGCTGGCAGGACCTGCCCCCCCCCCCCCCCGTCTCTGTTTGGCACGACTTGGAGACTTTTTTTTTTTTTTTTTCGTGCACGTCACCCTCATGGAGCTTCGTCGCACCTAAGCCCCCCCCCCAAAAAAAACCCCCAATCAGTCCTGAATTAAAGCACACTGTTATTATTTACAGTCACGTAGGGATGAGTCGTGATACAGCGAAGTGCCTCAGAAGGAGAAATGGGAAGTCCGTTCTTCTGCAGATCTCGACGGGACGTTCTGACCGTTCATTCCAGGATAAGGTTGTTCCGCTATCAGCCTGACGTAGGACGGCAGAGCAAAAGAGATAGAACCCAGCTACTCCAGATAACCACACACACACACACACACACACACACAGCTTTCATGACGCACGCTGATTACAGATACCAATAAAAGTTTTGTTTTTTTATCCTTTTTATTTTTACTTCATCTATTTATAATCTATTTTCATTAATCTAGATTGGTTTTTTTTAACCCACCCTCTATCTTAAAATTATTATTATTAGTTATTTTGTTACTACTTTTCTTGTTAAGTAGACTATATTTCACATTTCTACCTTTTTAATTGTATAACTTGATGTCAAATGGGTTGTGGGCCTTTGTATCTGAGTGCATAATAACAATAAAATGTGATTAAAAAAAAAAAAAAAGTGTACTTTGCCCTGTGTGTTTGACCGTTACTTCCTTAGCAATTAAATAGATTTTATGTGCTTTTTAGGTATTTTCTATCTGTGCAGAGGGATGTTGTGTTGTCACATGAACTACAAACATGTGAAATGTGATCTTTGCGATACTGATGTAAATGCAAGTGAAAAACTAAACAGACACAATGGACAGATGACCTAAATGTATACGAATCAATACATCTGCATTTAAAGATCAATAGTTAACCGCGTACGCCGGCTGTGGAAAAGGTATCTAAAGCCATTTTTGTCTGCTGTTTAAGGTAGGGCCTTTAGGATCCGTAGGACTCAACATATCTGACCTTTGGTTTGTGTTTTCATGTGTTGATTAATAAAACTTGTAAAAACAAAACAAAAAAGCTCCTAATTCTGATGTATGTGTGGAATAACGGCAGAGATCAGGCTATAATACTGTTGAATGAATATTGGGGAGTGAAACTGACAAGCTGTATAGGATTTATGGAGATATTAACCCTCTACCAGGCAACAAACCACATTTTTGACACACTTTCAATCTTTTTTGCCTTTATATTGTGACTGATAAACCCTTTTTAGGTTGTATTTCTTTTTTTAAACAAAGATTGTTGTATTTCAAGAAGAAAAAACAGTTTTCTTTCCTTCTTTGTCATCGTTTCGCTCAGGCGGCAAACCTCACCTTAAAGCCTCTATATGTAATATTTTCCCTTCTACAATAAAAAGCCATGCTTTTTAAAATAGGGTGTTGGAATAAAGAATAGTAACTGGATCATAGGTCTTGGAAAGACGGGGCCCAATCAAATCGATGTAGAGGTGTAAGTATACAAGTTTAAAAAAAGAAGAAGATCATCCACTCAATGTGCGTAAAATTACGCACGTTTCGTGCGTAAAAAAGGCAAAGTGGACGCTTTCGTTTATGTTAGATTTGTGCGCGCGCGTGTGCATTCAAATACTCGTCCTCGAGGAGGCGCTGCAGGATCTCCCCACTTTTAACATTGAAGTGAAGCGATGCAGGCTTCGACAAGTCGGGACTCGTCATTTTTTGCAGCGGAGGCCACCTTGTTCACCCGACGCACCGCGCTCATGTGAGAGGCTGCACATCCATCCATCCATCCATCCATCCGTCCGCACAGCTTTTGCACAAATAGCTTTTGCTTTCTTCAATCTCGACATGTAACCTGGGTTTTTTTTTTTTTTTTTTTTGGTGGTGTTTTCATGGCCAGGTTTCTCTCGTTCCTCCACCATGGATGAGCAGTGAGGTCGTGTGGATCCGCCGCCCCTTTGCAGCCTGCCGGGGTTGGGGGGGGGGTGAAGAGGGAGCCGCACAAACACCCGCCGAGGGGGGGGGGGCATAAGGCACCGATCGGGGATGAAAAGGCAGGAAATGGTCGGCGCTTCGGGCTCGGGAGGATCCCCGTGCCGTCGTTTGAGTGCGGGCGAGGCGCGTCGAGCAGCCGGGGATGATGATGGTGAGTGACCGACGCGCGCTGATGTGCGCCTCTTTTATTTCTTTACAAAAAAAAAAAAAAAAAAACACCTGCTCGCAAAACTATGTGTGTAAAAATCTGTTTTTATATAATGACGATTTACAAAAAACGACATCGTCGCTGAGGTGCGTTGCTCTCGTCGCCTGGCGATCGTTGGGTGTTTTTTTTTGTTGTTTTTTTTGCGCTTTAATTGAGGTCAGCTGGTTGATGCCGCTCCGTGACGTCTGACCCGGATGGACGCATCAGGGTCGATCATTCGCTTCGAGTCAATTGCCTCTCGTTATGGCAGATGGATGGCTCCTCGATGCCTTCAGCAGAGAGGCTGATGGCTTTTTTTTTTTTTTTAATGTCCGGGCCAGACGCTGGATTTCTGGGTCTGACCGTAAAACGCACCAAGTTTAACGTCCCAACACTTATTTGTATGTTTACTCCTTCGAGCTCAGCTTAGGTCTTGATGTTTTTTTTCTGTGAAATGACAGTACTGGGCACCATTTTGCTCACTAATTTATTCGTGTTACTTAAATTATGGATGTCAAACAGTTTTTTGTTTTGTTTTTTTTGTATCTGTTGCTTTCATCTTCAAAGCCTCTTCAACCAGTTAAGGAGACGCTCACAGCGGTCACACATCCATCACAGGACGAACACATTCACACCTCTGAGAGCCTGTATGTGGAAATCAGAGGAAATCCAGACTCGGGGGAGAGAACATGCAAACTCCAAAAATGGCTTCTCGACCAGTCAAGAGCGTTTTCCCACTTTGTGGCCATATGTTCTTCTATAATGACATTCTTGCTCCTCGATATGTGTGGGGGGGAAAAAAAGTTGTGAGTGAAGCTTAATTTGAAGTTGCGCTGAAGTCTTTCAGCGGCAAAAACACTTGATGTGGAATTTTTGGATGAAACGCGTCCAAGGGGGCTCAAGTGGGATTATAGAAGTTGTGATGAAAACGGGGCCATTGTTGCCGCGAGGAGCCGACTGCCGCCGCCGTGCACGTGAATGTTTCGGCTTGGGGGAAAGGAGACACGCCAGGTATTGCGTAACCGGTGGAGTTTGAAACTATAAACCGCTAGAAAACTGATGGAAGGCTTTATTAGTTGTGTAAAATCCATAAGATGCATGTTGAATGGGCTTCATAATCCTGAAGGTGTTTCCTCTGGCTCCTAAAGTATGCAGATATGGAGTCAGTTACGTTTGTTTGTTTTCACCTGGCTGTAAAATGGACGTCACGCTCCCCAGGAGGTCGCTGCAAAGCATCCTGGGAAACTGTTTTTGAGTTTGTTTGCAGACTGAAATCGGTTGCCCGGCGGGAAAATGCCACAACGCGTCACTCCTGCATTAGCGGCATCCTCCCCATCCTCGCTGTCTGCCTTCGCCAGCTGCTGTTCAGAAACCGCAATCTTCTTTACGTGAAAGAGGCGTCTTTCACCTCCTTTCCTCGGAGGTGCTTCAGGCTCCTGCAGAGATAATGGCTGCACCGACTAATGAGGGACTCTCGGCGGCGAGCTGAGGTCTGCCAGGCCGCCGAGGGCCTCGTGTTTGTTCACTGCTGCGGCTTGTTGTGGGATCCGGCAGGTGCCAACAGGCCGTCTGAGGAAAACAAAACTACCTGTAGCTCTATTCTCTTTCAACGTGCTTAAAAATGCATTTTCCACTGATTTAATATTATGAATTGACATAACTTTCTTCTTTTTGTTAAGAAAATTAGGGTTTTTTTGGGTTGTTGTCGTTGACAAGAGGCAATAATTAGTTTAACATTTTAGTTCAAGGGCCACATACATTTTTAAATGGGTGGACCGCTAAAACAGAGCCATAACAACCTTTTAAATGAATTCTTTTTAAAAATATTTTTCTTTGTTCTGAAGCAGAGTTTATGTGATGAAATTGTCGGTATTTTCAAACAACAATCGCCACAGAAAATGACAATAATATCAACATAAAGCCAATTTTGTTGGTGCAAAATACATTGCAATGTCACCGAAAAAAAACCTTGTTTGTTTAAGAGAGATTTGTTTAAAAAAAAATCTATTTTCTTTTGGAATCTTTACAATTTGCTTGGTTGTTTGGCCGGATTGGAGCCTCTTGTGGGCCATTTTTGGCCCACGGGCCTTATGTTTGACCCCCGTGGTCTAGATCCGTGTGGCCTTCTAACCGAAAAGGCCATGAAATTTGTGACCTTATAATATATATATATATTGAAACCATACATTAACCCTTGAGGACCATCCTCACAAGAATAGTCACAGCATATTGTCCTCTTGGCTTCTGGATGCGATTGATCACAGAAAATCGACTTAACACATAACGTTCGCCAAAACTGTGCTCCAGTTTTTGTTTTATGTTTTGCAGAGTCACGTTCCGCAGACACTCATTAACTAATTGACTTTTCCAGCGTTCCGACCTCCGTCTGCTTCATCTGCAGGGAGAGGGCGCTCAACTCCGATTCTCCTCTTTTTCTATTGTCTGCACATGTTCAAGACTCCTGCTCTCACCTCAAATCAACACTTCCTGTCTTTGCGCCTCCTAAAAATAGACGTCGTGAGGCAGAGTGTGTGTCTCCCAGCGGCTCGGAACTCTGGGGGAGAGCGATCGGGGCGATTTAGCTCCGTGGAGGTCGCCTCCGCAGGATTAAGACGCTGCGAAGGAGAAGAGGGGCCTCCCCCTCTCTCGTGGGAACGTGGCGGTTACGTAACGACAACTTGTCACCTGGAAAGAGATAAATGAAGCAATTTAGTTCTTGGAAGCCCACCAGCATGTCGCTGCAGGTCTGATGGCATCCCAGACACACACACACACACACACAAAACAAAACAAAAGTTTCTTGTAGCCGTCATTTTTGGCCGGGCTTTTTTTTTAAATTTGTTTTTTTTTTTTTAAAAAAACGGGTTACAGAGAAGAGAAATGTGAAAACGGCGCCTCGGCTTTGACGTGTGTAAAGACAAGACGCTGAAAACGATGATGTCATGACCCCACGACGTCAACAATGGAAGCCACTGTCGCTTTAATAAAGCCAAATTATACTTATTAAGCCAATTATACGAATTATTATACAATGTTTTACTCAACATAAAATTGGACTCTATGTGACCCCCTGAACTAAAACATGTTTGACATTTGGGAACTTTTCTGTTGCTTTTATTCGTCGCACTCCTGTGATTCCCTCAGCTGGATTGTCGCCGCAGTAGAGTTCGATGAACGTTCGGCTGAAGTCGGTGGGAGGAAGATGCTCTAATGTCGAGCTGATGGCATTTCGATAGGCAGAGTCACGATGGCGAGGAGGAGGAGAAACGGCCAAGAGCAACATGGATGCATGTTGTTTACGGCGGACTTGTTTCATGTCGTTTCGAGGAGGGATGAGCATTTCTCACACTGTTGAAAACCATAATTGGTTCAATCAGTTTAACATGGGGCTGCGCGATTATGGTAAAAACTCATAATCACGATTATTTGGGGCAATATTGAAATAACAATTGAATGTTTTTGATTTTGGAACAGCATTTATTGAACATGTTTAAGAAACTCATATTGAATATATAAACATATCTTGTAATGTAGTAGTAAAAAAAATAAACTGTTGTACTGCATTAAATCAATAGAATAAATAAACAACTTTAGATACTAATATAAACTACAGTAATGAATCATGTTGCTTTACATTATATGTTGATACTTTTGTCCTGTGAGGCAGCTAAGCTCAGTACTTAAAGCTAAGTCATGCTAGTAGCCACCGTTAGCATCACTTAGCTTTAAAATGACAGGGACCCTAAACCACTGGTGTAACACGCCGTTATTATCATCATCAATATATGTTAGTTTACGGCAGGTATATCAACGGCGAGCACACGCAAGAAACCATACGTTCATAACTTTTTCGGGAAACTTAAAAGTAGCAGCTTACCGCTAAGTAGCTAGCGCTTGCGCGTTCGGGTTAAATGTGTCGTCGTTTCCTGTCTGACAGTGGAGGAAGCCTGAGAGTGGAGATCCTGCAGCCAAAATGCGCATCTCACAACGAAAACATCGTAGAAATCGTTTTTCCTCCATTATATGAATGTTCGTCTGGAGCTAAAATCGTAATCGCCATTAAAATTCGATTAACCGAGCAGCCCTGGTTGAACAGTGAATATAGAAGGGAGCAAAAGCAGTCGAAAATAGACAAAGAGCTCAGTATCTTCCTCCTCCTCCTCCTCCTCCTCCTCCCTCACACATCTCCCATCAGCAGATTCTCCACATTCGGCCCAGTCGGAGGCAATAAAACAGCAGCTTGAGCAGATTTTCCAAAGTGGAGCCGGCCCGTTCGCTCTCGGCCTTACGTAACCCGCTCGGCGAGGAGCATCTGAGGAGGCGTGAGAACGCCTCGGCCTCGCCACGCCGCCGGTCGTGCGCCGGTTCGGTCCCAGTCGCGTCGGCGTTTGTGGGCGAGGGATGACGCGCCGAAAATACTCACGTAATGATGTCGTTCTGTGACTCATTCTGTCTGAGCGAAGTTTTGGCATTTTGGTGACTGATATTTCCTGAGCAGAGAGATTTGGATTTTTTTTTTAAGTTAATATTCTTATTTGAAAGTAAGTGACTGGCAGCAGTTGCAGCTTAAGTTTTTGCAACTTGACTTTACTGGTCAGTCATTAACAGTTCATAAATGTATTTTATCTCATTGCTAGAGCTCATCTAACCATTCATATTGCTGGTAATATTTACCAATATACATTAAAAGACAGATGGTTAATTTGAACAGTCTTTATCTAAGTGTTCATACATTTTTGTCCAATTTAGATCTGAAATATGTCACATTAGAGCTTTTTTCTGACTGTATTCATGTCTCATCCATCAGCAATGTGTATATATTGTGTTTGAGACGACCTAAGATAATGTCGCCAGGTCCCGGAAGGTTGAAATGAATAGAAATTGCTTTCAGGCCATCATCTTCGGTGAAGATTGCTCTTTTAAAGAACAATAGTCCAGCCCACTGCACAAACCCAAAACAATGTCCACATATGTGGACACCAGGACCTAAGAGGCGATAGTGCCTCCTTTTCTGTATTTGTTTTTTTTGGTATATATGTCAATTAATGGATAATCTGAAGCTTCGTCTTAACGCCGATCTTCCATCCGTGACCATCCGGCGGTCGCTGCAGGGCGTGTCGCTCATCACGCCGCTGTTCCGTTGGCGTCATTCGACCCCCCCCTCCCCGCCTGCATGTCACATGTGATGCTGCCTCCTCCCTGCTCGCGGTCGGTCACGTTTCTCCAGCAGCCGGTATCGATAAACATGTGCGAAGTCGGGGTCGCTTGATCTGCCAGGTTTATCGGCAGGCCAATTGACGACATCCACCTCTGCTCTCCGCTTCTCGCCGGAAGCTGACATGTGAAGCGGTGTGACACACACACGCACACACACACACACACACACACAGTCTCTCGGCGGGACGCTTGGCAGCTCGTCATGGACGGGGCCGCGTCGCTGGCAGCTCTCCACAGCAGCCTGTTACCGCGGACGGCTCGCCAACAACACCGTGAGACAGAGAAGGGCTCTGTGTGCATCGCTGAAGCGCCGGCATTCAGACGTCGGCGAGCAGCGGAGAGGAGCTGTGAATGAGAACATGTGGCCGGACGGGCAGATCTCACAGGATGGAGACGCGCTCTCGGCCGCTTTGTCAGTTAAACTCCGGATGCGAGGCAAGTCGGATACGTCGGGGTTTTCTCATTTAACTTTATTGTGTTTTCACATCAACCTCCACTCGGTTTTTACCTTATTTAGTCTGATTTACTGCCAAAATCATCTGTAATACAGCATGTCCAGATTGTTATGGAGTGTTTCTACATGGAAACGTTAACTTTATTCAATGTTTCTGTGTTTCTGAGGTTTGGCGGATCAAGTTTGTGATAGGATAGTTATATCGTACAAGTCGCTGCATTTCATTTTCATATTTCTCGCCTTTCTGGTAGTTTTATTTTTTTAAATTTTCGGGGTATTTTATTGTTTAAAATTTTTAAATTTTCAGATTTCTCTCCTTTGTGGTAGTTTTTTTTTTTTTTTTTTTCCCCAGGTATTTTTATTTTTTCATTTTTCAGATTATTTTTTTTTCCAGGTATTTTATTGTTTCTATTTTTTTCATTTTCAGATTTCTTTTTGTTTTTTTGTTTTTTTTAATTTTCCAGGTATTTCATATTTTTTATTTTTGCCATTTTCTTATTTTTCTCCTTTCTGGTATTTTTTATTTATTTTTTCCCCAGGTATTTTATTGTTTCTATTTTTTCATTTTCAGATTTCTTTTTAATTTTTTTTTTTTTTTTCCATTTTCTTATTTCTCTCCTATCTGGTTGTTTTTTTTTTCCAGGTATTTTATTGTTTACATTTTTTTAGCCTTTATTTATCCAGAAAAAAAGGAGATCACGACACAACCTCAGAACTAGCACATTTGAAGCAGATTTAAACAGAATTACCAGGATACTATAGACCAGTTTATAAGATAAAATGGAGAATTTCATGCAACCTATTGGAATAAAGTGCCATGAATGATCTGGGAATTCTAGTTGCAGGAAGTAGCAGGATATTAAAGTCTCTTCTAATATGCTTGAACTTGGTCTGTTGCGTATCGGTCATCCAGTTCAAAGCAGTACAACGACAGAGAACGCTGTCTCGGGATTCAGTAATCCTACAAATAGCAGATATTTGACCTACATCTTCGCTCATTTATTCTGATCTTGCAGATAAAATGTTTTTTTTGTGAATGGGATCAGTGTTTTTTTGTTGTTGTTTGTCCTCCCATGTTGCACCTGTTTCGACGTCGTTTGTCTGTTGGTATTTTTTGGTTTTTTTTCTTTTCCCCACTATGAATCATGGGAAAGCTTTGCCAACGCAAATCTGGAAGGGACCCGAGGTGGAGTGAGTAATACATTACGAGGCTGTTATGCAACACAACATGGTGGGAAGGCCACCCGTGGTTTTTTTTTTTTTGTTTTGTTTTGTTTTCCCTTCTCTCCTTCCTTCACTCTTATTTTCACTCAACCGGGTTTTTTTTTTTTTTTTTTTTTACCTTTCAGGGTCTCATGCTACCAGATCACTGAATTCAATAAATCGCTGTGCGTTATCGCCGCGGAGTAAAGACGAAGGACTCTTGAGTGGGAAGGACTCGAGGTGATTAAGCCACGCATGTGGATTAGTTTCAGAAACCGGTTCAGATAATTAATTAGATCGTTGGTCTGCGACATTCAGCGCCACTGTAGATGGATATATTTAAATACATATGTGAATAACTGCAGCACAATTGGATAAACTGAAATAAATAAAATTGCTAGAACAGAAGGGTTTTTTCTTCAGAAAAAGAAATGTTTTGGGAAATAGGGCTTTAAACTGCTCTGACCACTATGAAACGTACAGCATGGCTTTAAATCGTTAAATAGCTATAAAGTGGATAAAATAGGCAAGATAAAAAAAAAAAAAAAAACAGCTAAAGCTAGAAAATACACGGAGAAAAATATCTCTAATACAGAGAAGAACAGATCTAAATTGTACCTTTGACACTTTAAGAATGCAAGTTAAATTTTAGAGAATCTTCATGTTTTGCGGCTCCTGACACATTTTTTTATTTAGTTCAGTTTGAGTTGCTTCTTCAACCAGAAGTTGGACTGACGTGTTTTTTGTTGTTGTTTTTTTAACTTTAAGGAGCATCAACAGGCCCACGAAACACTCATTCCGCTGTTTGGCATCGTCCTCGGCGTGAGTCACCACTGCGGCACGCGCCGTTTGTTTCTTCACTCGTTTGTTATTTTGTCGGAATCTCGTCACGCGACGCCGTCGACCGTTGGGCCAGTTTGCATTGGGAGCAGCAGTTTTTAATACTAGAAACCATAAAGCAGCAAACTGCATGGGAGTTTTAGTCATTTTTGACAAATATATATATGCATCTTTCTTTATTATTCATCTCCTTTAAAACGAGGCCCAACATGGCTTTTAAAGTTTATGGGTGTGGATATTTTTATATATATATATATGTATATATATATATATATATATATGTTTGTGTGTCTATCTTATGTTGCATTTATATAGTTTGCATTACAAGTTTGCATTGCAATTGACAATTTGGGATTGTTTTTGGCATTTGTTTTTTTTTAAAGACAATTCTGATATTTTAGCTATTTTGGACAATTTTATTTGTTCGTCTGTCTGTATGTTTTCAAGTCGTGTGTGTTTTCCCACATATTTAAGCTTTTTTCTGCGACAATAGTTTTTTTTTTGTTGTTTTTTTTTAAGCTGTTTTAGCAGCTTTTTCACACATTTCTCATTGTTATAGCCATTTAGCCTGTTTTTTTTTCCCCAATTGTGCCTATTTTAAGCCCTTTTTAGCCAAAGTTTCAAATTATTCAGAAAATGAGATTGAAGTGTTTATTTCTTTCTTTGTGGAGTCACTAAAGAGGTTGCAGATCTCTGGTTTATACCAATCCATCAGGATTTGTCCCGTCTCCCGTGTTTTCGTGGGCTTTTCTTCTAAATGTGGTCAAAATAAATGCGTCAAGGACGGATTTCATCAGTTGAAGGGTTGTAAAACCTCCGCCCACCCAGCAAATCTGACTATCAAACAGAAAGTGTTTTGAATGATTCAATAGCTTCTCCTCTTCGTTTCATATTCTTATGTATTGTTCTAAGGTCCGGGAGATGTTTGCGATCCTCCGATTTATGAATTTGATAGTAAACATACGAAAACGGCAGTGCAGGCCCTTTTTTTTTTTTCTTCTCCCTCCCCTACAGAACTGTCGCAAAAACACAATAACAAATAATTCACAATGCATCAATCTTTAACAGGAGCTGAGCTGGAGGTTCTCCATTCAGGCGGCGTCCGGGCCGCTCCGCGTATTAATAGACTCTTTGTTTTCTTTATTCATGAAGGCGGCTTCGTTTTCCAGCCTGCACATCTGTGTCAGTGTGTCTGGCTGCCGCCGACTCGACGCGGCAAACGTTTTGAAACCCGGATAAACCCCCGCCTCCTCCGTGTCTTGGTTGACCGGGGGGGGGTTGTCCAATACGCTCAGAACGGCTAAATAACGTAATATAGCTAAAACAACCAGAATAGCTGGAATTGGCCCAAAGAAAGAAAACGTATCTATTATTACCCAGCAGCAGTTTTCTTTGCAAAGCGGTGCGTCCCGAGTTGCACTGAAGACGTGAATGTGTGTGTGACGGACTGCGCCGGGTGCGTCTGGGGTGAAAGAAAACCAACACACGAGTTTGTTTTGCATGCACGCATGTCCTGCCCGTTAATCAACACTGGAAAACGGTGTTGATTCCTTGTGTTTCCATCACTTGGCTGGCAGTGATGAACCTCGCCATGAGTGCAGTGTCATGATTGATGCGGCGGCGGCGGCGGCTCGCTTTCTGTCCTCGGACTGAGGTCGAGCACCCGACTCGCTGACTTTGTGGAGAGATTGATGTCTCCTCAACGCGAGTAACACACACGCACACACACACATACGTATAGGAACAAATGGAGAGTAAACAGACAGGCCCATTGATTGGCTCCCACACTGTTGCTATGGGAGTTTAAGCTGCTCCTCCATTGGTCAGGCTTTCGGACCGGGAAGGACTGCCGGCTGTCTGTCAGCATCCTCCCGTCGTCGTGGCAACAGACAGGAAGTTGAGGAGGGAGAGGGGTTGGGGTTGGGGGTGGGGGTGGGGTGGGGGGGGGGGGGGGGTGGCTGTGTTGTCGCCGCCGCCACAGAAGAAGAAACTCCTGTCATTTGTTTTCACCGTGTTTATTTCCAGAGGATGATCCTGTCTGCAAACAGGAAACCTGCACGTTTTCATCTGCAGTACATGGCTTAGTACACACACACACACACACACACACACACACACACACACACAGACAGTTGAGGGTCAACGCTGTAGTGACCTGCTAATCCTCTGCCGAAAGATGATTATTAATATGACATGTTTGGATGAAAAATGGGGATAAAAAAAAAGTGGGCAGGACATGTATGTCAGTTCATTCAGTGTGTGTGTGTGTGTGTGTGTGTGTGTGTGTGTGTGTAAGCTTTGTGAGACCCAGTGAGAGAATTAGTCCAAAGTCTTTTTTTTTTTTTTTTGGATTGCTGAGGCTTTATTGCACTTCTATGCCTTGCCTCCTTCCTCTTGACTCGTTTCCATTACGACTCCATTCAAATGCAAATGAACTGCAGTTCTCTTTTAGAAAAAACAAACAAACAAACAAACAAATCAGCACCAAACACACCCCCCCCCCCTGTAATTTATGTCAGAATGGTTAAATTCATCCTAACTAAACAAACCATTATTATTTTCCTTACATTTCGTGCCCTCAAATCTGCTGCATTGTTCTCAATATATAAGCTGTGAGGTCACTCTGGGCGGCAAAGTTTCACTTTGCTGAAGGCAAAAAAGGTGAAAAGAAAAAAAAAGAGAGAGACAGTTTTCACCTCGACATCGTAACAGTTTCTGCATAAATTTATCCATAAAACATCCAGAAACCTTGGTTCACCTCTTCTGTCGTCACATCTTTATACCTCTGCAGTTTTTTTGGGTTGTTTTTGTGAGGAGTTCACTTGAGGACTCCGTCTCAGACACTGGCTCACAGCAGAGTCTGTCCGGATTCTTTTTCATTTTAACCCCCCCCCCATGCCTTTGTTGTAGTTATTATATTATTTATTTAACACCAATATGGTTTTTTAAATGTCTATTTGAAGTTTTTTACGGACAAAAATGGAGTCAAATCTCTGTAATTGTTTGGACTTTGACACATTTTGACATTTGACACTTTTTGAGTTAATGTACATTATATATGTATTTTTGTGCAGGGAGTTAAACTCCAGTAGCTTGTTGCTGACTTTCCAAAAAAGATGTAAAATACAAAATAATTACAGTTCAGACTGATGAGAGAAAAGGTCATCTCATGGTTTTTTTTTTTCTTTTGTTGTTTGGTTGTTGTTTCTATGTTGAATATATTCTACATTATTCATAGGATTTATAAGAAAGGCATAAATAATCCACTGCATTCAGTCAGTTGCTTTTCTTAGTCATTTAAAGTGAACCGGAGTTGTTTATTTACACATAATTCTAGGTACAAACATCATGTTGTGTCGCACTGGATTGAATCACACCCACTTTGTATGGTGGCCCAGATGGGCAACTGACACAACGCAACAACAAAAAACAAAACACAACAGCACATTGCTTTTTATTGTTGCGTTGTAGCTTTTTAATGTTGCATTATAGTGTTTTAATGTTGCGTTGTAGCTTTTTAATGTTGCATTGTAGTGTTTTAATGTTGCGTTGTAGCTTTTTAATGTTGCGTTGTAATGTTTTAATGTTGCGTTGTAGCTTTTTAATGTTGCATTGTAGTGTTTTAATGTTGCATTGTAGTGTTTTAATGTTGCGTTGTAGCTTTTTAATGTTGCGTTGTTGCATTGTAGTGTTTTAATGTTGCATTGTAATGTTTTAATGTTGCGTTGTAGATTTTTGCTGTGGTGGTGTAGCTTTTTAATGTTGCGTTGTAACGTTTTAAGGTTGCGTTGTAGCTTTTTAATGTTGCATTGTAGCGTTTTAATGTTGCATTGTAGCTTTTTAATGTTGCATTGTAGTGTTTTAATGCTGCATTGTAGCTTTTTAATGTTGCATTGTAGCTTTTTAATGTTGCGTTGTAGTGTTTTAATGTTGCGTTGTAGCGTTTTAATGTTGCATTGTAGTGTTTTAATGCTGCATTGTAGCTTTTTAATGTTGCATTGTAGCTTTTTAATGTTGCGTTGTAGTGTTTTAATGTTGCGTTGTAGCTTTTTAATGTTGCGTTGTTGCATTGTAGTGTTTTAATGCTGCATTGTAGTGTTTTAATGTTGCATTGTAGATTTTTAATGTTGCATTGTAGTGTTTTAATGCTGCATTGTAGTTTTTTAATGTTGCATTGTAGTGTTTTAATGTTGCGTTGTAGTGTTTTAATGTTGCGTTGTAGCGTTTTAATGTTGCGTTGTTGCATTGTAGTGTTTTAATGTTGCATTGTAGTGTTTTAATGTTGCGTTGTAGCTTTTTGCTGTTGCGTTGTAGCTTTTTAATGTTGCATTGTAGCTTTTTAATGTTGCATTGTAGCTTTTTAATGTTACATTGTAGTGTTTTAATGTTGCGTTGTAGTGTTTTAATGTTGCATTCTGGTGTTTTAATGTTGCGTTGTAGCTTTTTGCTGTGGTGGTGTAGCTTTCTAATGATGCATTGTAACGTTTTAAGGTTGCGTTGTAGCTTTTTAATGTTGCGTTGTAACATTTTAAGGTTGCGTTGTAGCTTTTTAATGTTGCGTTGTTGCATTGTAGTGTTTTAATGTTGCATTGTAGTGTTTTAATGTTGCGTTGTAGCTTTTTAATGTTGCGTTGTAGCCTTTTAGTGTTGTGTCGTGGCTTCCTGTTGTTATGTTGTGGCTTCTTAATGTGTCGCGGCGTTAGCCGTACTGGGCCTCCGTAATGTCTCAACTCTGTTAAAAAAACAAAACACTGCTTACAATAAGAAATAACAATATATTTGAGACACAGTGTTAAAAATTGATGAACAGCTCTTTTCAATCGTCTCATCATTCAGAAGAGTTTTGGAACTTTTTGAGGTAATGTTTTCCAATTTGTTGAAGTTCACCAGTCACAAACCAAAGAGCTGCATATGTTAAAGTTTTCAATGCAAAACGTTATCCCAGTGCGGTTTTGCTTCCTCACCCTGACGTCAACCACCTCCTCCCCCGGGGGGAGGCCACTACCTGGAGAGTGAGAAATGGCTGAAGCGAAAGGCGTGGCAGGAGGAGGAGGTGAAGTCGAACGGCGCTGAGAGGAGAAAACCGAAAAGGACACAAAAGAAGCTCATGAATATGAGAGTGAAGTTCCCCAGACAGGAGTTGCATAAGCACCTCTGACCCAGAAACCCTGTGCAGTCGGACGGAGAGTCGCCCAGAGATGGAGGGAAACGGCCCGAGGGGGGAGAGAGAGAGAGAGAGAGAGAGATGGAGGAGGCGTGGGAAGGAGGTGAAAGAGGAGAGGGAAATCATTGCTTTTATTTACGTTCGGTTTGTACATTTGCATAAAAGAAAGCACGATGTATGCGTCATTTAGCGGTGTCACTTTGGGATTATGGATGTGTTGTTGGTTGAGTGAGTCAAACAGAGGGACGAGGGGTGAAGCGGGACGAGCGAGGACAAAGAAAGGCAGAGGGAAACCAGGTGAGAGACGAGGCGAGGTCAAGTAGGAACCCTGGCTGCCGGCAGGCGGTAAAAAACCGGAGGAGGAGACTCTCTCTCTTTTTTTTTTTAAATCAAAGCAGCAAATAAAGAAGGGGAAAGTCGAGGCGGATTTATTTAGCAGCCGTTTCACCCGAGGTCTTTACTGGAATACAGATGAGGTGGCAGGAAGAAAAGAGACGGGGAGGTCGAGGACAGAGCTGAGGCAGCTGGCAGACTGAAGACGAGGAGGATGAAGACGAGGAGTTTTCACATTTTTGCAGAAAGCCGACAAGTATGGGGACATTTGAGGTGATTTCAGCTTTTTTTTTTTGTAACGACTTATTGTCTCGCCTGTGTTCAGTGTTTGTGCTTTGACTTTGTTTTCTTTAATTCACTCCATCTTAATGATTTGACTTGCTTGTTTTTGTCTCGCTGTCGTCTTACCACTGTCAGTCGCATGTGAGGAACTTTCATTCATAGCAACCTGTGTAACTGTACTACACCTGTAGTTTCCTGAGGGCTTAAGGTTGCAGTTATTTCATTTTGAACAGACTTTTATAATGCTATAATTATAGCAACAGTAATTTTCCAATAAACTAATAAGATATCATGTTAAGCGGTATAATATATATATTAGTATACTGGATTGGAAAATGTTAATGTATATCATATTACACTATTGCTTTTTAAATTTCATTATATTTATATATAAAACATTCAATAACATCAAATCTTATAGAGTTATTGCCGATATTTTATTATCTGGCAATTATATTATAGATATTATTGGCCTTATTACATTTAGAAAAGTCTAGACTTATTACAGTATTGACTTTATGTTAAAAATGGCTAAAATTATTACATTATTTTCTGTTTTAAAAGCACCTAGGAATGACTGTTGTTGTATTTGGTGCTATATAAATAAAGTTGACTTTATTACAAAGAATTTTGAATAAAAACTGTCCAACTTAAACTTGGAAATTAGTTGTTTTTTTTAATGGATCCAGCACAATATGAGCATTTATCAGATGTGTGTCGTAAGTGTCTTCAGGCTCTGGATTGGCCCTGAGGTCGTGTTACATACATCTTCTCCTTGTTCCCCTTAAATGCCTCATGATCCGACACAGTGAGAGTTTTTTTTTTTGATTGCCCTCGTCCGCCAAGCCCGAACACCCGCTGTTATCCGAGCTATTATTATCTGCCGTTTCCGCCATCGGGGGATGCCAAACTGTGTGTATGTGTGTGTATGTGTGTGAGCGCGGCGAACAAAATCTGTCTCATCGCTGCAGCAGATCTGAAAAGCCACTTTATTAACAGGGTCGCTTCGGTTTGCTGGCAGAGACGTTGATCCTTTGGATGATCCCCGGTGGATTTTCATGATTTAACTCATTGGCTTGAGTTGCACCGGCCCTTTTTTTTTTTTTTTTGCACACGTTTCATTCAGAGAAGACAACAAAGTGTGCTTTGTATTTATTTGTGCTGCCAAGTTCGTAAGATCTATTTTATCTAAAAAGAACTGCTGTGGTCTGCATGTGACCAAAACTGAGATCTTCTACAAAATGATGGCTTTTCCTCAATTTAAAAACCCTCATTATTAAGAAATGGTGGAGGGGGGGGGAACTTGTTCGGGGAATTACTTTTTTCCCTAAAAAAAAGTCTCATGATTTCAGAAAGATTGAGCTCTTTTTTATTGTTGTAATACATTTTAAGAATAAAATTTAATGGATAGGTGAGAACACCAGCTGGTGGCTCCTTTCGCTAAATGTTGCTTTTTGTGACCTCTTCACAGGTAAAACCTCCCACCTGGGCAGCGCTCCATAACCTCCCTTGCCCCTCGCCTCCCACCTGATCCCCCCCCCCACCTCCACCTCCTCCTGCTCCTCCTCGTCTCCTCCTCCCCCGTATCACCATGGCGACCACCCTGGAGACGCTGCTGGCCCAGCCCGACCAGGAGCAGATCCCGGAGCGGCTGGACGGCTGCGAGGACGCCCGCGGTCGCTACAAGGTGGTGCCCTCGGTGGTCTGCTCCATGTGCTGCCTCTTCGGCATCATCTACTGCTTCTTCGGTCAGTTTGTGTTTCCACGTCGTTAAAAGGCGCGCGAAATCGACCCCGCGCGTCCGCGGTCCGTTCACATTTCCCCCGTTTGATCCGGACCAGAGTTCTCCTCCCCAACACTTTCCTGGATACGTCGGTTTAGGTTTGTCGTCTTTGAACGTTCCCCTGACCTCCGATCCAAATCCAACAAGCGGACGCTGGTCCATTTTTGGACTTTCTGGCAAGGCGGTGTGACGTAGAGCGCAGTGAATTATGGGTAGTAAACAAACGAAGCGAATCGAGTCGGAAGAGCCGACGCTGAAGGACGAAGTTGGAAAATATCTTGCGGCCTGACGTGCAGTAGTAGGGAGGAAGACTCGTCGATATCGATTCCGAAGGCGTGATATAGCCTTGCCAGTTGTGGCCACCTATTAGCCACAAGCTAACTAGCCTAGCCACCATGGGCTAAAGCAGCGGAACTTCTGGATCAATCAGTGAGCCGTGTTTCATATTTACTTCCGCGATAACACCCCCAAAACGTACAGCTCGGCTCTGGTAAAAAAACAAATGAGTGAACCGAGTCGGAAGAGGCCGACGCTGAAGGACGAAGTTGGAAAATATCTTGCAGGCTGACGTGCAGTAGTAGGGAGGAAGACTCGTCGATATCGATTCCGAAGGCGAGATATAGCCTTGCTGGTTGTGGCCACCTATTAGCCACGAGCTAACTAGCCTAGCCACCATGGGCTAAAGCAGCGGAACGTCTTGACCTATCAATGAGCCGTGTTTCTTATTTACTTCCGCGATTACCCCCCCCCACCCCAAAACGTGCAGCTCGGCTCTGGTTAAAAAACAAAAACCCAAACCAAACGAGTGAACCGAGTCGGAAGGTGACGTCTTCTCTCCCCCTCCAGGCTACCGCTGCTTCAAAGCCGTGATGTTCCTGACGGGCCTGATGTTCGGCTCGGTGGTCATCTTCATGCTGTGCTACAAGGAGCGCGTGCTGGACACCCAGCTGAGCGTGGAGGCCTCGGTGGGCATCGGCCTGGGCATCGGGACGCTCTGCGGCCTGGTCACCATGCTGGTGCGCAGCGTGGGCCTCTTCATGGTGGGCCTGCTGCTGGGCCTGCTGGTGGCCGTGGCCACCCTGGTGGGCATGGAGGAGCTGTCCGACAGCCCGCCGCGCTCCGTCTGGGTGCCGCTGGGCGTGCTGCTGGGCCTGGGCATGCTGTTCGCCGTGCTCACGCTGCAGTGGCAGCGCCTCTTCACCACGCTGTCCACGGCGGCGTTCGGGGCGGCGGTCATCACCGTGGCGCTGGACTACTTTGTGGAGCTCTTCGCCCTCGTGCTGTACATGTACGAGCGGATCAAGGCGGAGACGGCCAAGCCCGTGTGCTGGCTGACGTGGGTGGTGCTGGGCGTGTGGCCCGCCCTCACCCTGCTGGGCGTCGTCATCCAGTGGAAGGTGACCGCCGAGGGATACTCCCACACCAAGGGTGAGACACCAGGCGCCAAAACACAAGATGGCCGCGCTTGAAGTTAGTCCGTGTGCTTATTCCAATACTCATTTCATGCACGCATGGACCAAGTTTCACTTCTTTCATCGATAATTTACTTGTATTTGTTTGATGCCATGCATTTATATACAAGGAATAGTAATCCATATGTATATGTTAAAGAATACCAGCATTATTTTAGCTGCATTGAATTAATGGTCCTTTTAAAACGTGACAAAACTTCGACTACTATTAAGTATTTAAGAATTTTACAAATCAAAACATGTGATAATGAAATAGGTTAAATAAATTCTAATCTGATTAGACAATTATTTGACATATTAAAAAAAAAAAAAAATTATTACTTTGGTAAAGCTAAGACTTGAATATTAATACTTTCCTGTTGAATTTGAAGTTCATTTCTACTTCGTAATGAAACAACTGTGTAAATGATTCGCCCATAATAATGACAATAATAATTTATTTAAACATGAAAAATAGCATTTAAAAGGCAATAAAGACAGTTAAAGAGTCAAAAAGGAAATTCGATAATTCCTCATTAAAAATAAGTTTGGGAATAAACGGAACACTAAAACTACGTGGAAATTATAATCTGGGTTTGAGTCGTTTGACTCTTTGATATGAGTGAACAGTCTGATTTCATCTAAACCAGTGAAATAGTGCCATAATAACCTTTAAATGTAAAGTTTTTCTTTATTGTTGTGGCGAATATGGTTTATAAAAATGTCTGTTTTCACAAAAAGTAAACAATTATTACAGAAAGTGGCTGTTAATCTCAACATGAAGCCCATTTTAACGATACTTTATGGTGCAAGATCCAGTGAAGTGTCCGAAAAACGTCGTCATGAATCGGCCCACACCCTGACCTCTGACCTCTGACCTCCTCAGTGATCATCAGCCGGCAGCAGAGGAGGATGCAGGTGATGCGGATCCGCCAGCGGGACGACCGCTACCGCAACAAGAAGAAGAAGAAGCAGCCGCCCGCCGGCTCCGCCCACCACCAGGCCAAGCAGCTCCACGCCGAGCCCGCCTACCGCCGCAAGCCCAACCCCATCCGCCGCTACGACACGGACGTCCTCTCGCCCGTGAGCAGCCTCGCCGTCCGCCGCTCCGAACGAGCCTACCGGTCGCTTCTTTCAAACGTTCTAATCGTTCTTTGTTTTTTTTTATTTGTTTGTTAAATGTCTCCCCTCGCAGAGCTACATCCAGAGTTTCCGGGAGCGGCAGGTGCAGGAGCAGCCGTTCCCCGGCCGGCTGGCGGGCGGCCCGCACGCCGTGGTGGACGTGGGCTACGACTGCGGCTCCACGACGCCGCTCACCGCGGCGGCGGGGCCGTCGCTACGGGTGTGACGTCCGTCCCCTTTGCGAAAACCTGCCGGAGGGCGGGAAAAGAGGCGCCGCCAAAACCAGGGAGAGACGACACGGCGACAGTCCCGCCTGCGCTAGAACGAACCGCCGCTGGGTTTCAATGCAAAAAAACAACAACAACAACAACAAACAAAAAGCCTGGGTTTTTGAGTGCTGGAGTTCCACATCATGCAAACACGGTTAACCCTTTACCGGATCAACTTTGGGGCGACGGAGTTCGGCTCTCTTCGTGACGTCACCGTTTTGTTTTTTTAAAATGCACAAATTGCATGCAGGCACTGATCTCACACAAGGGTTGCCGCGGCAACCCCCCCCCCCCCCTCCCTCCCAAACAACAGACCCAGCCTCCGACCCCGTCAAGTCCACGATCAGGGATCGCGCTTTCCACGGAAACCCACCTCAGGTTCTAACACAGGCGACAAAACACACCCGAAGACGACGTCGCTTCCGAAGAGGGGGAAACTCCTTCGTCACCCTCGGTGCTGGACAACAACAACAACAACAACAACAAAACAAAAACACTACTTCAAGCGTCAAACTGCTTCCCCCCCCCCCGAAAAGGCCCGGGAATCTGTTTCAACGGGTGCCTTGCCCCTCCTCGGCATCAGGAGGGGGGTTGCTGGCAGATCTCCCATCAGTGGCTTTTTCTTTCTTTTTGTTTTTGTTTTTGTTTTTCTTGCATAAAATGTGAGGCTCTTTCAGGTAAGGGGGGGGGGTGTAGCCACCGCCGAGCTACAACAAGCAGGGTTTTAAAGCGTGACGGAGATGAATGGGCTCGTTGGCTTCACAGATGCCTGGATGCAAAGGGGGAGGGATTCACTTTTTCGCCGAATAAGCAAAAGCCATATTGACACTGGCACCTTTTTTTTTGGTCGGAGATTTTCGGTGCTGGAAAACACATTTGTTGAATTTCACCGGTTTGAACTCACTACTACAAGGCTCTGCAACCTTCTTTTAGTCATGTTTCCAACAAATGGAATTGAACTGACACACGCTTGACTTTTAAAATGAATACATTTTCATATGCAGTTTTGATAAATGAAGATAAACTGTTGCATTGCTTGAAGTTTCAATTACAGTTTAGGATGGTGAACATGTCATTACATCTTTAGCTGTTTGTGGACCTGATTTTAGCCTTTTTTAGACAATTGATATTTTTTGACCTGATTTTAGAGTTTCAACTTTTTTTTTTTTACATTTTTGCCATTTTAAACAATGCTGGCTCTTTCTAAGCAGTTTTCAGTCGTTCCCTTGCCCCCTCCATTTTTTTCGTTTACATATCCTAGTCATTTCACGTTTTTTTTTGTTTTTTTTAAACAGTTTCAGCCATTTATTTTTACCCATTTACACCATTTCAATGGGCCTTTTAGTTTAAAGTCCTTTTGAAAATGACTTTAAATAAATAACTTTGTGAGCGTTCCAGAGAGCCACGGGTTTCAGACCGTTGCACTAGTAATTCGGAATGGGTTAGTTAAGAGAACACCTTGTCGGAGGCCAGGAAACGCCCCCTGACCGGGTTTCAGACTCATTTCAAAAGGTTAACTATGGGAACGTGGCTCAGAAAGCAGCAAAGGTCTAAATTTTAAAAATAAATCTGGGTGCCTCCCGGAAGCCGCGGTGCCAGTGTTCATACGGCTCACCAGAGCGAGTGAAGCGTGTCAACTAGTGGCCATAACGACTTGTACTTAGACCAACTCCTTCCATCATGTGCATTCACTTTCTTTGTGTAACTTTTAATTCATTTTTTTTGGGGGTGGGGCGGTCAACAAGTGAAAATGTGAATACTTTCTAACTGTTGTTACCTTTTTAAAAGGAAGGCGTGTGTGTGTGGGGGGGTGTCTGGTACTTTTTAAATTCCGCTGAAGTGCATGAACTCCACCTCCACCCCTCCATGTGCATCGATGTGAAATTTGTACATAAAACACAGCACTTACCAACTTTTCTTCTTTTTTTTTTTTTTTTGGAGTTTAATTTTCACCATTTGATAATTTAATAATTTCTTTTCTTAGGACTCTTTAATTGTTTATTTCCAGTGGGATGTATTTATTTGCTGATTTTTATTTATTGCTGTAAAGGAGAGTGCAATGTCGTCACTGTAGGCCAGTAACTCCATGCTTTTTATAAACTGAATTATGACAATTATTATTATTAAAGCATGTTTTTCCTCGGGCCTGTAAACAATCGAGTCGTCTCGTCGAATCTCTTTTCTTGAAATGCTTCCTCCTCCTCCTCCTCCTTTTCTGCTTCTGGACCTCACATAACCCAACACTTATCTTTCCCCTCATCTCTATTTAATATCTTCCATCTCCTCCGTGTCGTTTCTGTTGACGAGCAAACACATGCCGGCTCGCCCCGTGACACTTCCAACCACCACAGGAGAAGAACGCCGTCTTTCTGCCCTTTTCAGTTTGATTCCTGACAAATGAGATGCAAAAGTGCTCGATTGCAGACAAACGACACATTTCCAGCGACCTTCAACTTGCAAAACAGTAACTCTACCCATCTTCACCTATGTAGGTGCGTGTGTCACATTGGAAGCTCAAAAAAATCTGCACTAACATAAATCCTTATAATAAAAAGGTTAGGGTTTGGGTTTTTTTTTAAAAGGGCAAAATGAAGAGTTTCAAAAGTCCCTTTGCTTGGTTTTATTTGTGTTTCCTGTACTTCTGTTTTTTCGTTGTTTTTTGTTCTTATCTTCTCCAGGTTGGTTACATGACGTCCTGTTGGTGCTGCGTGGACTCGCTGACCACCTGGAAGAGAGAAACACACCGCCTGGTTAGATGATATGTTAAATAGTCAAATATGTTTGCATTTAGATTTTTATATATATATATATATATATATATATATACTTTTGATGGGGAAAGTAAGATGATTGTGAGTGAGGGCACTGGAATTTGAGGAGATTGAAATGACATTCCCATGTTGTCGGGACACGCCTGACACGTGTGTTTTCCCGGGAAGCTGCGGCTGGAACACTTTTTCCACTGGAGGTGGGACGTCAACCAAGGACGTAGCCGAGAACTTTGACGACGACGACGGGGGGGGGGATCAGAAGCCCTTTGTCTTTTTTGGAGCGGGATTAACTCAAAGTGCTCGCTGACGCAGTCTGAATCAATACAGCCCATTAGTTTAGGTTCACAAATGAGGGGGATTTAACTAATCAATGGGTTGGATAAAAGGTCACTGGGGGTCAAGTTGGGGGGGGGGGGGGAACTAAAACCAAACTGAAAAAGATTTGATCGCTGTTGAAGTTGCATGATGTTCTATATCGGCTGCTACATTTGTTTGTTTGTTTTGCGTACCTCTCCGTCGCGGGTCTCGATGGTCTTGATAAGGACGGTCTTCTTGGAATGCGTCTCAGAGGAGCGCTGCTGGTGTTCAGGACTGGTCTCTGCTCCAACACAGGGAGAGGAAACTCCAAGTTCAGCCTCAATTTGGACCGAGCCTCCGTAGAACGTATGTGTTTACTTTAATCTCGCACACCCGTAACACGCCAGGTATAGATTATGTAATGAAACGAGGGTAGGAACTGGATTCTTTACTATTGATTGAAACAATTTGCGCCATCTGGTGGTGCATTCAGGTACCGGCAGGTGTGTTCATCATACCTCTGTAACTCAGGGTGGAGTAGCTCTGCACAGGTAAAGCAATCCTGCAAAGACGAGGGGAAAAATTTTGTGATTTACGTTGCCATGGTTGGAGGCATGAATCTAAAGATCACATTTATCCAATAATGTAAAGAGTATTTCAAGCTGAGTTGCATCATACGTTCTATTTGAATCCAATGATTTAAAACTGCTTTTGCCTCCAACTTGCACTACTCTTCCAGCGTCTCCACTCACCTGCTCTCCTCTCCTTCCAGCAGCTTCCTGTAGGTGGCGATCTCCACGTCCAGCGCCATCTTGATGTTGAGCAGGTCCTGGTACTCGCGCAGGTGGCGCGCCATCTCGTCCTTCATATTGGCGATCTCCGCCTCCAGCCGGGCGATGGTGTCCTGGAAGCCCCCGGCCTCGCGCCCGTGACGGTCCTCCATGTCTCGCATCTGCCTCATCAGGGACTCGTTCTTGGTTCGGGGAGAGACAGAGAGGCCCGCGTGAAACCCGAGCTCCGAGAGAGTTTGATCTCTGTCGGCCGGGTGTGAGACGTACGGTGCCCTTGAGGGAGTCGATCTCGCAGGTGTAGGACTGGATCTGGTGTCTGAACTCCATGGTGTCCTGGCGGGCCTGCTTCAGCGCCTCGTTGTTCTTGCTCACGGCCTGGTTCAGGTCGGAAACCTGCAGCGGTGACGCTCAAAGGTCAGGCTTATCCAAGTCCATTTGATGGGGTGACTTCAAGAGGCATCCTGAGAGCCTTCTAGATGTGCTCACAATGGGCTTATAATGTTACACAGATAGGGTCAAATGTCATATAGTTCAGGGTTAGGTTAGGTTTAGGGTTAGAGGGTTGGGGGCCAGGGTTATGGTCAGGGGTCAGGGGTTAGGAGTCATGGTTAAGGTTAGCAGTCGTGGTCAGTGTTTAGGGTTGAGGTAAGGTTTAGGAGCCAGGGGTCAGAGGTTGGGGTCAGGGTTTTTGTGTTGGGGTAAGGGGGAGGAGTTAGTGTTGAGGATTGACTTTAGGAATCGGGGTTATGGTCAGAGTTTCGGGGGTTAGGAGTCAGTGTTTAGGGGGTTAGGAGTCATGGTCAGTTTTTAGGGGGATAGGAGTCAGTGTTAAGGAAGTAAGGGTTAGGAGTCATGGTCAGAGTTTAAGGGGTTAGGAGTCAGTGTTAAGGAAGTAAGGGTTAGGAGTCATGGTCAGAGTTTAGGGGGTTAGGAGTCAGTGTTAAGGAAGTAAGGGTTAGGAGTCATGGTCAGAGTTTAAGGGGTTAGGAGTCAGTGTTAAGGAAGTAAGGGTTAGGAGTCATGGTCAGAGTTTAGGGGGTTAGGAGTCAGTGTTAAGGAAGTAAGGGTTAGGAGTCATGGTCAGTGTTTAGGGGGTTAGGAGTTAGTGTTAAGGAAGTAAGGGTTAGGAGTCATGGTCAGTGTTTAGGGGGTTAGGAGTCAGTGTTAAGGAAGTAAGGGTTAGGAGTCATGGTCAGTGTTTAGGGGGTTAGGAGTTAGTGTTAAGGAAGTAAGGGTTAGGAGTCATGGTCAGTGGTTAGGGGGTTAGGAGTCAGTGTTGAGGAAGTAAGGGTTAGGAGTCATGGTCAGTTTTTTGGGTTGGGATTAGGAATCAGGGTTAAGGTTTGGGTTAGGAATTAGGGTTTTTGTCTTAGGAAATGTTAAGGGGTTAGAGTTAGTGGGTTAGTGGGTTAGGGTTAGTGGGTTAGGGTTACGGGGTTAGGTTTAGTGGGTTAGGGTTAGTGGGTTAGGGTTGTCGGAACAAGTTCCTCAGAGCCTGGCATAGTTCCCCATTGAATACGTGGCGGAGGCAGCATCATGACTTAGTGTGAGAGTCAAGAATCTACTAGTGTCTGCCTTTCCTCATTGCTGCACCGTCTGAAAGAAACTGTCATTGAGCTTCACTTTACTCTCCAGCAGGGATCCTGAATTCTTTTCTCACTGTATTCAGTCAATCTCTCTCCGGTTCACCTTGGATTTGTACCAATCTTCCGCCTCAGCGATGTTCTTGGCGGCGATGCCCTCGTACTGAGCTCTGATGTCCCGCAGGGCCGCCGTCAGGTCGGGCTTGGACATGTCCATCTGGATCTGGACCTGGCTCTCCTGCATCTGGGTCTGCAGCTCGCGGATCTCCTGCAGGGGGAGGAACCAGATCTGAGGTTGTACTTCCATTACGCCAAGGTTAGAGATCCACGTGTGTACATGTGTGTGTGTGTGCATTTGTCTGCAGAGCCGGGATGACATTCGAGGGATTAGCTTTGTGTGTGTGTGTGTGTGTTTATACATGTGTGTATGTGCAAATAATGACAATCGGATAGAAATCGGACTGAACGATGTCTTCGATTTCCAACTTTAAACTTTAGTCAGGCATGTGTGATGTGACGTTTTGAAGCATTTTAAGTATCGTCTTGTGTGATCACATATTTTTGCTTCAGTGTGTCTAGGCCTTGAACAAACACACACACACAAACACACACACACACACACACACACAAATGCTGCTGTTGAGCGACATGGACGTCAACGAGTAATTTTAGCCGTACATCTGCTGCGGGGAGATTTCAGAGCTCAGGCCTCCTGCCAGCAGACAAGCTTTGAGTGTGTTTGTGAGTGAAACTGTACCCTTCCTCAAACCTTTCATTTGCCAGCTCTCTCTCTCTCTCTGTCACACACACACACACACACAGATGTAACAGCAGATGCTGGGAGACAAACAGTCGGACCAACTGCAGAACAAGAGACACAGACTGTAACGCATCCAAACAAATTCAAAGATGAAATCATAGTGTTTCGTTCTGCTATTCAAGTACAACAAATTACTCAAAAAGGTTGATTGAGTTCAGGTGTTTTTTTGTGCACAAAAAAACATAAAATGACTTATTTCATTTGTTCTGTATGCATGTCATGGAACTTGCAGTGATTTTGTAACAGAGAGGAGGAGGAGGAGGAGGAGGAGGAGGAGGAGGAGGAGCAAACCTCTTCATGGATCTTCTTCAGGAAGACGATCTCCTCCTGCAGCGTCTCGATGCGTCTCTCCAGGTCCAGACGGGCCAGAGTGGCCGCGTCCACATCCTGCAACGGTTTGGTGGGCGTGTCAGATATCCAGCAACACGAAAACGGTATGAAGTACAACGAGAGGCTGGCGGAGATGGACGTACCGCTCTGAATGCAGCCAGGTTGCTCTCTGCTTCCTCTTTTTGGATCATCTCCTCCTGGAGTCTGGAGAATAGTAGAAAAATTATAATTTGAAATCCTATTTTAATAAATAATGTAATTCAATTCAATTCAATTCAATTGAATTCAATTCAATGCAATTTATTTTAATTTTGTTTTTTAAATTGCATTTCTAATTATTATTCTTTCAATTTAATTTAATTTAATCTAATTTAATTTAATTTAATTTAATTTAATTTAATTTAATTTCTTATTAAAATTGCATTTCTAATTATAATATTTAAATTATTTTAATTTAATCTAATCTAATTTAATTTAATTTAATTTGAGAATGTATTAAAATTGCATTTCTAATTATTATTCTTTCAATTTAATTTAATTTAATAAATTTTTTTATTAAAATTGCATTTCTAATTATTATTTTTTAATTAAATTTAATCTAATTTGATTTGATTTGAGAATTTATTAAAATTGCATTTCAAATTATTATTTTATTTTATTTTATTTTATTTTATTTTATTTTAGTTTAGTTTATTTTAGTTTAGTTTAGTTTAGTTTAGTTTAGTTTAGTTTAGTTTCAATTAAATGAAAATGACTATAAAATCATTTGACTGACCCAAAAACTCAAAACTGCAAATTAGAGGCTGAACACAACATATGTGTTATGTAGAATTAAGCATTTTCCTGGTGGAATTTATTGAATAATTATAATTTTATAGATGGTCAACAGCTCATTCTTTGCTAAAGAAAAACATTTTAAGCAGTAATAGCCCAGTAAAATATGTGTGGAATTTTTAATTCCCATATAATTAAAGTTTGCGGCTTTCTTAAAAACAAGAATAAAATGTTACCGTAAAGATAAAATACAGAGAGAAAAATCAATTACACGTTGTTTTGAAAAAGAAATGCTTTGCATTTAAACCAGACGCTGCCGTAATCTTCCTCCTAATGCACTTTTTAAGCCCCAAAAATGTCTTTAAATCAAGTTAATAGGACGAGGGGGGAAAATGGTGCAGTGAATAAAACAACAGCTGGAACAATTCCCAACCACAGCTTCCATTTTTATGTCCCTGTCAGAGAAAACTCCCTGTAAAAGTTTCAGTAGCAGCATCGTGTCTCTGGGTCTTTATTGAAGCGGCACTTCGAACGTAAACCGCAGGACAAAGGCCAGATCATTGCAGGTCGTCCAGATGTGCGCGAGGACTTTCCTCTCCTTATATAGAGAACGAGCAACTCGCAGTGCAGGTTCTCACTAAACTTGAGTTTGACTGTTCAGTGTATTTGTCCTCGTCGATCCATTTTCATTTCATGCATGAATCAGCAGTTTTGACACACCTTGAGTTGTGTGTGTGGAAATCCATTTAAACATTCATTAAATACCAATTTCTTATTGGTCCGTGTACCAATAAGACATTTCAGTCACTAGTGGAATGACTTTCTCTTCTAGTATTCTTTTTCTTCTTTCTGGACTGCTAGTAGTGCAAAATAATGTTTTTTTTAATGTTACTAGTAGTGCTAGTAAGTGTCAAAATGTCTGCAAGTAATACTAGTGCATCTTTTTGACCTCACTAGTACCACTACCGACCAGCCAATTAAACTAGTAAGATGTTTTTTACATTACCAGTAATACTCATGTGTTTTTGCACTATTAGTAGTACTAGTAACGTATCTTTTTACATTACTAGTAATACTAGTAATATCATTTTACATTACCAGTAATATTCATAAGATGTTTTTACATTATTAGTAGTGCTAGGAAGGTATATTTTTACATTACTAGTAATACTAGTAAGATCATTTTTACATTACCAGTCATATTCATAAGATGTTTTTACATTATTAGTAGTACTAGTAAGGTATCTTTTTACATTACTAGTAATACTAGTAAGATCATTTTTACATTACCAGTAATATTCATAAGATGTTTTTACATTATTAGTAGTACTAGTAAGGTATCTTTTTACATTACTAGTAATACTAGTAAGATCATTTTACATTACCAGCAATACTAGTAAGATGTTTTTACATTATTAGTAGTACTAGTAAGATATCTTTTTACATTACGAGTAATACCAGTAAGATGTTTTTACATTATTAGTAGTACTAGTAAGGTATCTTTTTACATTACCAGTAATATTCATAATATGTTTTTACATTATTAGTAGTACCAGAAAGGTATCTTTTTACATTACTAGTATTACCAGTAAGATGTTTTTACATTATTGGTAGTACTAGTAAGATATCTTTTTACATTACTAGTAATACTAGTAAGATTTTTTTTTACATTACCAGCAATACTAGTAAAATGTTTTTACACTATTAGTAGTACTAGTAAGATATCTTTTTACATGACCAGTAATACTAGTAAGATGTTTTTACATTATTAGGAATAGTAGTAAGATATTTTTTTACATTGCGAGTAGTACTAGTAAGATGTTTTATTTACATTATCAGTAATACCAAAAAACTTGTAAAGTTCCTACGAGTAATACTATCTATCTTTTTGACATCACTACTAGTACGGTCCAATGTCCTTACTAGTACTGCTAGTGAGGTGTTTTTTTTATATACTTTACCTTACAAGTACTACTAGTGAGGTTTTTTGTCTTTTTTTTACTTTACTAGTACTACTAGTGAGGTGTTTTTGACCTGACTGGTACTACTAGTGAGAGCGAAAATATTGTACTCCCCGTGAAATCCAAATGTAACCACTAGTAGTATTGCTTGTATTACTACTAGTATTTTAGACCTGGCTTTTACTAGTAGTGAGGCCCAAAATGTCCACTAGTACAATTAGTAGACATTTTGAGCCTTGATAGTAGTATAGAACATACCTTACTAGTACTACTAGTGGGTTTGTTTGATTGTGTACTTGTAGACCAAAAGTGTCACTTCTAGTAGTAGAAAGGAGAATACTAGTAAGACCGTTGTTCTACTAGTTAGGATAAAGAGCTGACGAGTACATGAACTTAAAGTTGAATATCAATAAATCCTTGTTTTCTCTATATTTCAACAGTTTCAATCTCTACCTGTTTTTAAATATTGTTTTTGTGGTATTTTCCTAGTTTTTTTATGTCATTAATGTCGTGTTGAGGTGTGTAGTTGGGTTTTTTTTGCACATTTTGCATGTTTTTAAGTCTCTGTCTTACTTTGAGCCTCTTATTGTTAATTTTTCTTCTTTTTTTTGTTATTTTACTTCAATTTATGTTTATGTTAAGACATTTTCTTATTTTCCGTTTCTTAGGAGTCGTTTTTTACTTTCTTAGTAACTTTTTTGCTCATCTGTGGTACTTTTGAGACAACAGAGACTAGAATAGAATAGAATGTTTTTATGAATCTGAAACAGAAATCCCTTTACAATGTCGCTCCACAATGCATGAAATGGACTCAACTCAATACAAAAGCTAAAATATCAAATAAGACAGACTTAAATTTGTAGGGTTTTTTTCCTGGTAATTTTTTCGTGTTGTTTTACTTCAATTTATGCTTATCTTGAGACACTTTCTCCTTATTTTAATGTTCTGAGACGTTTTTTGGTCACTTTTCTTTCTGTTCTTTTCCGTACTATTGAGACTATTTGGAATGAAATTGAATACAAATATTTTATTAATTCCAAAGGGCAATTCCTTTTGAGCGTTACTCCACACAGGATGGAATATAATAAGTAGAAAAGCAAGATAAAATATAAAATAAGGCAGAATACACTTCTTTTTTTGTTGGTTTCTTTTGCGTTCAGCCTCTTATTAGTCATATGTATGTATTTTTTGTTAATTTAATTTAATTTATGCTCACCTTCAGTCGCTTTCTGGTTATTTTGAATTTCTTACCTGTTTTTTTTAAATAATTTCCGAGTTATTTAAAAAAAAATTTGGCTGATTTTGCTTATTTTCTCTCGGCCAAGCGTTCCCTCTCCTCCCACCTGAGCTTGAGCTTGTCCAGGTCGTCCACCAGGTTGTCCCGCTCCACCTCCACGCGCGACCTCTGATTGGTCAGGACCTCCACCTGCCTCCTCAGCTCGCCCAGCTCCTCCTCGTACAGGTCGGCGATGCGCGTGGGCTCGCGGCCCCGCAGCCGCTCCACCTCCACGGCCAGCGCCTGGTTCTGCTGCTCCAGGAAGCGCACCTTCTCGATGTAGCTGGCGAAGCGGTCGTTCAGGTGCTGCAGCTCGGCCTTCTCGTTGGTCCTCGTGGTCAGGAACTCCTGGTTGAGGGCCTCCGCCAGGTTGAAGTCCAGCGTCTCGCCCATGCCGGCGTAGCAGCGGCCGGCCGAGGCCCTGGAGGCGGCCGCCGGCCGGCCGTAGTGGCCGGAGGAGACGCGGTAGGCCGGCGCCGAGCTGGAGCGGCTCACTTCATACACCCTGGAGGTGACGTGGCTGCCGCTGCCGCTGCCGCCGCCGCCGTGGCCGCCGTGGCCCAGGAAGGCGCGGTTCAGGGAGGGCGAGGCGTAGGCGCCGTGGCCGAAGGCGCGGCGGTAGGAGGAGGCGGACTGAGCGGAGGAGCTGAAGGAGGTCATGGCTGGAGGAGGACGCCGCTCAGAGGAGCACTGAGGGGGAACCTGCTGCCCTCGGATATTTGTAGTTACCCCCTCCTCCCTGTGGACTGCCCCCACCTTCCTTCACTCTCTCTCTCTCTCTCTCTCTCTCTCCCTCCCTCTCTCATGACTTCTCTTCAGATTCCTCTCTTCCCTCCTCCCTCTTTCCCCTCTTCGTCACTCTTGACCTATCTAGTTGACCTTTTCCCTCTTGCAGTCTATCTATCTATCTATCTATCTATCCATCTATCCATCTATCCATATATCCATATATCCATCTATCCATCCATCCATCCATCTATCCGTCTATCCATCTATCCGTCCATCCGTCCATCCGTCCGTCGTCTATCCATCCGTCCATCCATCCATCCATCCATCCATCCATCCATCCATCCATCCATCCATCCATCCATCCATCTATCTATCTATCTATCTATCTATCTATCTATCTATCTATCTATCTATCTATCTATCTATCTATCTATCTATCTATCTATCTATCTATCTATCTATCTATCTATCTATCCATCCATCCATCCATCCATCCATCCATCCATCCATCCATCCATCCATCCATCCATCCATCCATCCATCCATCCATCCATCCATCCATCCATCCATCCATCCATCCATCCATCCATCCATCCATCCTATCTTGATGTTTGATGTTTTTCCTCATTGTTTAAAGATTTAGTTGTTACATTTTGTGTTTCTTTCATTTCTAATTTTGGTTCTTTGTATGCCGTTTTTTATTTTTTTTTTACTGTCATTTTCCTCAGTTTTAAATTTTGTTTAAAGTAATGGAGTCTTGTAGTGTGTAAATTTTGTTTATTTTTTCATATTTTTGGGGGGTGCTTCTTCGAGTTTCTATCTTGCTTTAAACCACTTATGGATCATTTTTCATGTATTTTTTTTTGTTTTAAATTTTTTTTCATTTAATCTATGCTCATCTTGAGACACTTTCTGGTTATTTTAGCTTTATTAGCCATTTTTGGTGAGTGTCTTGTTTACTTTTTATCTCAATTATGGTACTTTTGAGACTATTTAGTATAAAATAGAAATACTTTTATATTCTTACTTTTTTGGGATGAATTATAATAAATGGAATAGAAAGTTAAAATATCAAATAAGACGGTATATATTTGTAAATGTTTTGAGATTGTGTTTTTTTTGTATGTGTTCTTGTTTTCTTTAAGTCTTTGTCTCACTTTGGACCTTTTATTGGTCATTTTTTCAAGGATTTTTTTGGTTTTTTTTAATTAAATTTAGGGTTATCGTACTTTTGTTAACTTTCTTAGCAGTTTTCGCTTTCTTTGTTACTCCTTTGCTTATTAGTGGTACTATTTATAATTGTTTTGATTGTTATGTGGGGTTTTTTTGCCTGTTATATTAGACGATAATGCCAACTTGCATTATTTTTAGTCATTTCCAATGCCTTTAAGTACAAATATCTGTGCCTAAATCTGACATTAGTATTGTGTAATTCACTGAGCCCGTTGTGTGACGCGTTCAGTCAGTTTGTGGAGAGGATCTGTTGAATATCACTCGCTGCACACCCTGTTTAATGAGAAAATCCTCCTTCTCAGCCTGTGTGATCTCATCCCATAGCGATGTGAAGATGTAAAGGACACGGTGGCTTTTTGAATCTCTGTGTCGTCCACACATGGTGAGACGGAGCAGGTTGTTAATGACGGGGGGGCCAGACTGAACCTGCCTTAAAAAGGAAAACTATCCTTACTGAGAGGAACTGTGTGTGTCTGCAGGCACGACCAGAGCAGGAGAAGACCCACGTTCATTAGCAATATTTATCATTCGTGATTTTAATCATTGGGATGTGTGAGGCTGATTTCCTCACACATTTCCTCCTGCCAGCATCGACTCTGCCAACCAGGCCTCTTTAGAACTAACAAGTGAAAGTAGGAGTGATGCGGTTCAGTCTTTATAGGTTTACTTCAGAACTGTCTAAATAACAGCTGCCAATGCCCACGCATTCTTTTATTTTGTTTATTGTCCTGCACACCTCGTGTGCCGTATTTGCATAATCGTACACGATCCCCCGTGCGTTCGAAACGGTTCGTCCGCAGCCTGTTGCTCTCACGTCTATTAATAGGGACTGCACGCTAACGTGTGTCTCATCCCTCTGGGCTTCCTCAAGCGCAAAAGAGAGCGTGTGAGCCGACAGCTGAAGTAAACATCTCTGTCACTTTCTGACTCTCCTCCTCGCCGTCTCCCGATGCTTCATCCCACCTCCTCCTCCTCCTCCTCCCCCTCAGAGTTCAGGGCTATATAAGGCAGGTTCCTGTGGTGACACAATGATGGATATCTGCATGGAGGGTGGCAGTGGAGAATAAACACAGAGGTGTTTGGGAGCAGAGGACACGAGTTGAAGTAAAAAAAAAAAAAAAAGCAACTGTGTAACCCTGTATAGCACTTTTTAATGTCCATTAGTTTTCTCTTGGGTGCAATATAAAAGTATAAATCATTTATTCTTTGCAAAGATAACAATCTTGTATTATTACCAATCAATCACTCACTATCAACAATATCATATAAGAATGTAAATAATGTCCCTGTACTCTTTTATTTACCATACATTTGAGGATGGAACAATGTGATTTCACCCTATGTGGGACAAGTAAAAATAATTTACTGTGGGGTTTTTTCTTGTCATAAATATTCAGCTTCCCTTCCCAGTAATTTATTAGGTAATATCCATCCATCCATCCATCCATTGGCTACCGCTTTATCCGGGGCCGGGTCGCGGAGGCAGCAGTCCAAGCAGAGTTGGACTGGATATTAGGTAATAAGAATTTGTAATTAACTACTAATGTAGAATTGGTTCACATTCGTGACATGATAATTCAGATAATTTGCCGCTAAATTCTAATATGGGACCATTATTATTACACCACTGTGCATATAAACTGTTTTTTTTTAGTAATTGTTCCCACTTATCAATTGATTTGTACAGTCATGCCTGAGCCATAATATATGTAAAATAATTAATGGAATTCAATGCAAATTTTTAAACAACAGAAATATGACTTATTTCGTTTTATATTGAGTATTTCATATTAAAAACGCTGAGGTCCCTGCGACGAAGTGGTTGCAGTTCTTCCTCCTGGCCGCCGGGTGTCGCTGATGCGCTCCCGGCGGCTCCGTGCTGCCGTCGGCGGATCCAAGCTCCTTCTGTCCGCTCACCACGGTGACAGTCACACTTTCAAAGTCCAATTAATGCAGGTAAGAGTCGTAAACATGAGTGCGAACGCTGAGTTATTGTGGAGGCGTGTCTCCCTCACGGAGAGCTGCTTTGACTCGGTGGAACGAGGAGCGTAGGGACAGAAATAACACGGTGCCCCATTCAGGTGAGCTAGCGAGTGTTAGCTCTCTGGCTGTGCATCCTTTATCGGACAGAGCAGCTTCACACCAGGATCGTTTTTTCACGTAAGAATTAAAAATAACGAAGTATCCTCCGTTTTCGTGATCATCTATGCACGCTTAACCCGTTGCTTCCGAGTATGCCTCATTCATTTTCATACGCAAGAAGAATAGGGAGTATTGATTTGGGCGTCCGATATTGGAACCTGCCGCCGGCTGCTGGTTGTCACGAGTTTTGCGCTCCGTCTTTGGCGAAGTCTTGATTTTCTCTTGATTTGTTTGTTTTGTTTATTTTCTTCAGGCTCTGATCATGAAGAGCTCCAAAGAGGCCGTGCAGGCAGCAGCCAAAGAGTTCCTGCAATTTGTCAACAGAGGAGTTTCTCCATTTCATGGTAAATAAACCATTATAATCCTATGAGACCTGCTCGTGTGTGTCAATCCAGACCTTAATACTGTGTTTTTCTCCTGCGTTTTCTCTAAATGTCTTCATCTAAAGCTGGTTTGAGAACTTCAAGCTTAACAGATTGGTTATAAACCAGTTGTCGTAGCATCCTGACGAGCATAAACCCTTTACAAACCAGGTTTACCGTAGAAAACACACAAAATCGGCCTATATGGGTAAAGCTATAAATAAGACATTTATTGCAGGCGAGGGAAATAAGCAGAAACGTATAAAACATGAGCTTAAAGTGTCTGTCATTAACATGGAAGCAGTAAAGGGGGGGAAAAAAAAAAAGAGGTGTCAGCTCAAGAGGAGCGACACCTTTGAGCTCCAGATAAGATGAGACAGATAATTCATGCTGGCCTTTACACTCTGACCGCTTTCAAACTTTGCCTCCAAATGAATAAATCACGTAGAAGTAATGACGCTGAGCTCGGTACCCTATATATGTGGTGACGATTGTAGTTTTTAGTGCACTTTTATGCAGCGTTTTGAGCAAGATGTAAGTGAAACACTGGTATTACACTTCGCCTCTGCTCGTTGTCGCTCCCCGGCAGTGGTTGACGAATGCAAGAAGCGCCTGTTAGCTGCTGGATTCATCGAGTTAAAGGAGTCGGAGCAATGGGACATCAAGCCTGCGAGGAAGGTGAGTCGACGGCGGCGGCGTGTCAACACTTCATTCTCACCCGCGAGAAAAGACGGGTCGGCAAAACTCAACTTTTGCACGTCCTATAAAAAAAAATGACCGCTATCGAGACTGTTTTCCCCTTGCAGTACTTCGTCACCAGGAACTTCTCCAGCGTCATCGCCTTCGCCGTGGGCGGGCGCTACCTGCCGGGAAACGGTTTCTCCATGATCGGCGCGCACACCGACAGCCCCTGCCTCCGGGTGAGCGCTCGCACTTCCTTCGTCCGGCGCGAGGAACATCTGGAATTGACGGCGGTTAAACGGTCGTCATTGTTGGATAAATAAGGATTTGACTGTGTACGATATCTTCATAAACTTTAAAGGTCTCATCCCCAACAGAGTTAAGGCCAATCGCCAATTCTATTCTTACCCCTCCGCCTACCCCTTAGCCCTCCGCCTCCAAAACGAGGGCAAAGGCAGTTTGCTGCTGCCGCTCTTGCTAGTGTAAAACACAACAGGTTTATATAACTTTAGAAGTGTATGTATGTGAAATGCGAGTCCTTCGGCGCCGTGTCCTCCTACCCCTCTGTTTAAAGTGTGCATCTGTAAACGCTCCATTTAGGGGGGTGAATAGTACGGTGGCCCTGAAGTGCAAACCACAACAACTGCAAATTGAAAAACACAACAACAAATTGAAAAACACAACAACAAATTGAAAAACACAACAACAAATGAAGAAACACAACAACCAATTGAAAAACACAACAACAAATGAAAAAACACAACAACAAATGAAGAAACACAACAACCAATTGAAAAACACAACACAATTTGAAAAACACAACTGCAAATTCCAAAACACAACCACAAATGAAAAAGCACAACAACAAAATGAAAAACACATTTGCTGTTGTGTTTTTCAATTGGTTGTTGTGTTTTTTCATTTGTGTTGTGTTCTTCAATTTGTGTTGTGTTTTTCAATTGGTTGTTGTTTTTTTTCATTTGTGTTGTGTTCTTCAATTTGTGTTGTGTTTTTCAATTGGTTGTTGTGTTTTTTCATTTGTTGTTGTGTTTTTCAATTGGTTGTTGTGTCTTTCAATTTGTGGTTGTGTTTTTGAATTTGCAGTTGTGTTTTTAATTTGTTGTTGTGTTTTTTCATTTGCTGTTGTGTTTTTGAATTTGCAGTTGTTTTTCCAATTTGTTGTTGTGTTTAGTGATTTGTTGTTGGGGTTTGCACTTCAGGGCCACCGTAGAATAGCCCTTCCCCTCACCCCTCAGACTCTTGTGAATGCGCATTTCAAAGGGTTAGGGGTAAGATGAAGGGCTAAGGGGGAGAATTGAGACGCAGCCTAAATGTTGATTAGCGTTCCAGTCATCCGCCGGGTCCTCCAGTTGCTCCTAAAGCTCGCCGACTGTTTCCAGGTGAAGCCGAGGTCAAAGCGGACCAAGCAGGGCTGCGTGCAGGTCGGCGTGGAGTGCTACGGCGGCGGCATCTGGAACACCTGGTTCGACCGCGACCTGACCATCGCCGGCCGCGTCATGGTGAAGGTACGGCGGCGGCGGCTGTTCCCCCCCCCCCCCCCCCCCCCCCCCTCTCGTGTCATCGTGGTCGTTGCGATCGGCGATTCAAGCGCTTGTCGTTCCCGCAGAGCGGCGGGAAGCTGGCGCAGCGTCTGGTTCACGTCCCCGGGCCTCTGCTCAGAATCCCCCACCTCGCCATCCACCTGCAGCGCGACGTCAACGACTCCTTCGGCCCCAACAAGGAGAACCACCTGTCAGTACTCGCCATAAATGGATATTTAAAAGATTCTTCTTTTTACATATTCACCCGATTCCGCGCTACTATGAGTAACCTGTAGGGGGCAGTGTAACAAGAAGCACGAAGCCATGCTGTTACAAATATAGAATATAAAAGGAATCAAAGACACTGCTTTCCATTTTCTGTTGCAAAGATTTATTTAAATTTGACAAATATGTCGTTGTCTTTGTTGTCCCAAGCTGCTCTTTACGTTCCCCGACCTCAACGCATTTCCGTCTGCCCGTTTCCCTCGCAGGGTGCCCATCATCGCCACCGTGGTCCAGGAGGAGCTGGAGACGGGCTGCGCGGCGTCCGGCGACGCCTCCTGCGCCGCCAACACTGTAAAACACGACATCGGCTTTATTTTAAAAATGAGAATATAATGCAGAGTTATAAGAAGGATCAGATCTGGCATCCACACATGTGGACATCGTCATGCGTTGTCGAGACCACGATACAAAATGTGTTTGGTTCTTAGGAGGTTTATCGTCGATTGAACTGTCTTTTACTAAAATGCGAAAAAAAATCCTGGCTTTTTGCAGGCTGTGGCAACAATTTGTACGAATTCCGCTTTTCTTTTACGCGAGATAAATCATCAAGAGACTTACAGGATGAATTCTTAAGATCAGCCACGTGAAATGTCAAATTTAACAGTTTTTTGGTTTGTTTTTTGTTTGTTTTTTCTTCCCCCAGGCGGAGAAACACCACCCGGTGCTGGTGAAGGCCCTGTGTTCTCAACTCAGCGTCACGCCTGAAGAGCTGCTGGACTTTGAGCTGTGTCTGGCCGACACGCAGCCCGCCGTGAGTCCGTCAATTAAAAATAATAATAATAATAACTGTTGACGATCGGAAGCAGCCAGATGTCATGTTGAAGCTCGTTTTTCCTGCTTTCCAGGCTTTAGGCGGAGTGTATGAGGAGTTTATTTACTCTCCCCGTCTGGACAACCTGCACAGCTGCTACTGCGCCCTGCAGGTCTGCTGGCTAACAGGAACTTCACCTTTCTAGGGCTTTTCTTCGTTAGTCTCTCTCTCTCTATTTATCTCTCTCTCTCTCTATCCCTCTCTATTTATCTCTCTCTCTCTCTATCCCTCTCTATTTATCTATCTATCTCTCTCTCTCTCTATCCCTCTCTATTTATCTCTCTCTCTCTCTATCCCTCTCTATTTCTCTCTCTCTCTCTCTCTCTCTCTCTCTCTCTCTCTCTCTCTATCCCTCTTTCTCTCTCTCTATTTATCTCTCTATTTATCTATATTGCTCTCTCTCTCTCTCTCTCTCTATTTATCTCTCTCTCTCTATCCCTCTCATCTCTATTTATCTCTCCCTCTCTCACTCTCTATCCCTCTTTCTCTCTATCTCTATCTCTCTATCCCTCTTTCTCTATCTCTCTTTCTGTCTCTCTCTCTATTTATCTATCTCTCTCTCTTTCTCTATATCACTCTCTCTCTCTATCTCTCTCTCTCTCCATCTCTCTGTCTATCCCTCTTTCTCTCTCTCTATTTCGCTCTCTATCCCTCTTTCTCTCTCTCTCTCTATTTATCTATCTGTCTCTCTTTCTCTGTATCACTCTATCTCTCTCCCTCTCTCTCTCTCTACCTCTATCCCTCTCTATTTATCTATCTCTCTCTCTCTATTTATCTCTCCCTCTCTCTATCTATCTATCTCTATCAATCTCTCTATCCCTCTTTCTCTATCTATCTCTATCTCTCTATCCCTATTTCTGTCTCTCTGTCTCTCTCTCTCTCTCTCTCTCTCAGGGCCTGATGGAGTCCTGCTCTGGAGACTCTCTGGACAAAGATCCCAACGTCCGCATGGTCACTCTGTACGACAACGAGGAAGTGAGTGCACACAGATGGAATACCCCGCCCCCCCCCCAACCTTAACCTAACCTAACCTAACCCCCCCCACACGCTTTGAACCCTGTGGCTTAAACACTGGCGCGGCTCGTTTCTGGGTTTTTAAACGAGCTCCCCGCCGCCAGACTTCTTCTCCTCCGGCGCCCTGCCCTCACAGTGACCCTCCTGTCCTCCCCACCCCGCCGCGCGCCGCCTCACGTTTGGTCCGTGTGTGCAGGTGGGGTCGGAGAGCGCCCAGGGCGCCCAGTCCAACCTGACGGAGCTCATCCTGACCCGCCTGGCCGCCTCCTCCTCCAACCTCACCGCCTTCCAGCAGGCGGCGCCGCTCTCCTTCATGATCAGCGCCGACATGGCGCACGCCGTCCACCCCAACTACCAGTCAGTGTCGACCGCGCTTCAGCATCTTAACATAACGTTTGATCTATTTCGAGAACGTTTTCTATATTTTGGGATTATTCAACATGTTGTTCCCTCTTAGGGAGAAGCACGAGGAGAACCACCGGCCGTCTTTCCACAAGGCGAGTGCGTCCAAACCGAGTCCGTCGTCGTCGTCGTCGGCGCGTCACATTAAAACCACTTCCTGTGTTTCGATCCCCCTCCACCAGGGCCCCGTGATCAAGTTCAACAGCAACCAGCGCTACGCCACCACCGCCGTCACCGCCGCCGTGGTCCGAGAGGTGGCCGGCCAGGTGGGCGTGCCGCTGCAGGACGTGATGGTGCGCAACGACAGCCCCTGCGGGACCACCATCGGCCCCATCCTGGCCGCCCGGCTGGGGATCCCCGTGGCGGACGTGGGCGCGCCGCAGCTCTCCATGCACTCCATCCGGGAGATGTGCTGCACCTCCAGCGTGCTGCAGAGCACCGCCCTCTTCAAGGTCCGTCCAGGAACCGTCACGCCCGCCTGACGACAAAACGCCAGCGATCCTAGTTTTGCGACACTTTAAACTTGGGGGGGACATTTGATTTTTTTGGGGAAGTTTGGAGACACTAATGTGTCTCGTTGTAGGTTTCAAAGCTTTAATATAGAATAACTGGGATATTTGGCATATTTTTCTTTAGTTTTCTGTACGTGTCCCTTTCTTTTTCATCAGTTTCAGTCTCTTCTGATTTAATTTGTACCCATTTTTCACTTTTGCGATAATTCAACTACATAAATATAACAATTATTTGATTATCCAAGCTTATAAATGAGTGTTTTTCTAAAAAAACATCAGTTTCAGGACTTTATTCCTACCATCTCACCTTACATGTATTTTACCCAGGTTATGTTTTTTGGGGGGGATAGTTAAACTTAAAGAAAGTCCACAATATTACACGGATATCAAAAATGAGTCTCAAATGACTCTGAATGTTGATTATTATCACTGCAAAGCCTCTTGTTTCTGTTGACTTCAGTCTGTCATCGGTAGATTTAAACTGATATAAGATGTGAATGTTATTGTAAAATGTATTAGTGTAAAACCAGAACACGAGCAAAAGATGAGATATTTCAGGATAGTTGTGGTACGGACTGGGACAAGCCAACCGATTCTACCGTTTGAAGTGTTTTAAACCATTGTGTGTGTTTTTCTCCTCCCTGCAGGGTTTCTTTGAGTTGTTCCCCTCCGTCAGGAGCACACTGACTGTCGACTAGACCCTGCACAACAATGGGGGAGCAATAAGGGCATTAAGGGCATTCATAGAAACATTTTGTTTCTATGAATTGAGAAAAAAAAAATAAAACACTGAAAAGCCTTTGGTGATGTCCTTTATTTTTTTGCTGAGTCACCACATCAGGGTGGACGGCGTCATCCTGCAGTAGTTTAATTTAGCCTCTACTGCTTCTTCTTTTTTTTTTTTTTAATGTAAAACGCAGTGAGGAGCCAGATGTGAAGCTCTGCCAAGCCGGACGAGATGGGCTTGACTTCTTGATGAATCGAGAGAAGAAACTCACCCCATTCTGCTTTTAGTTCAATCTTGTTTAACTGATAACATCCTCGAATGGAGCCTATTTCAGCTTCGTCACTAATGAATGAATTAAAGGTGATCACTTGTAGCTTTTTCATGGAAATCTGTTTGCTCACACAGGTCAGTTATTTATTTATTTATTTTAAATGACTGAAGTTGACATAACTTAGTCATGGTTTATAAGTAAAGGGACCTGAATGAATGGGCATGTTGTGAGGCCTGCTCATAGTGGAACCTCTGTGTTTACATCCTCATTTCAGTTCAGCTGCCTTCAATAGTAGAGAACCAAATGCATGAGGGGAAATCAACGTCTATTCCTGTTGAGTTACTTTCAGGTTTACAACTTCATTTTTCGATTTTACTTCAAACATTTGAATAAAACGGTGCACCCTGCACATAATTGTCAGGCAAACTAGTTTGATGATTCTCACCTGATAAATTATTGCATTATTTTTGCATTATTGCATGGTTTCCTCACAAAACGGTCTCACGCTAAATAAATGGAAGAACCACATGAAATGGCTCAAAAAACGCCTTAAAAAACGCCTCAAAAAAAGTGAGCCTCCCTTGAATGCAACACAATCTGAGGAATTAGTAGCAGTCACGTGACTGAACTCGTCGTCACAGAGATTATTTGAAGGCGTTTTTCTTTCTTTACGAGAACTGATTCTATAAGATAAACTGGACTGATTATCTAACGGACTAGTTGAGTAGATATTGATCTTTTCTTAATTAGAGTAATATAGATGTTTAAATTTTCCTGACGTAAGTAGAGTATAAATTTTACGGCAGCACCCTGAATGCACCACGACCCAACGTCTGACGCGCTCACGGACGTTACACGTTCAAAAACCGTCACACTGGCCCCGCCCCCTCAGGCGACTATAAAATGAGCGGGCTGCGGCTTCCAGCTCCATTACCGTCTTCAACCAGCGATACTTCGACGTCGTGAAGAAGGATACTACTTGAAAATGGTGAGTAAGGACAAAATGTGACAAAGAAAACCTCACACACACATCGAAAGGCAGTTCAGTTTAAAGTTGGAGCATGTTTGGCATCAAAGCGTTAAGTTTAGAAAAATTAAATCGACAAATTTTATATTTTTATAGTTAACCACGCCGTGCTTTTATGTGTGATTCGGTCCGAATGTTGTATAACTCTGTCTTGTAACTTTTAAACCACGTATTGGTTAACTAAAGTGCGTAGGTAGCGGTTTATTCAACGGCTGTTAGTCAAACTCCTTTTCGGTCCGATCAAAGGGGAGCCAGAAAGCGCGCGAAACGTGGCGTAACTAACGGCTTTCCAGTTTAAATAAGCCTCGTTTTTGAGGGGAAAACCAGTTTTCTACTGTATCTTTAGTGTCCCTGCAGCATTAAGGGGCGAGGCCCGCTTCATTTGACTTTAGCTTCCGCCAGATTTTCAGTTACGCGTCGAAAAGACGTTGGAGGCGCGAGCACGAAGCACATTAAAAGCCTGTGGAAAGCTCTAGAAAATTGTCCCACGGGTTTCATTAAGGGTTAGGCTAAACGTATCCGTGAAACGAAAACTGGAAAAATTAGCCGGTCATGGCGGGTGGGATTTCAGTGGGAGAAGAAAGGAGGGGGAAAAAAACAAAATGGAGGAGATACTGGGCGGCACCGTGCATCAGGCACACAGTTTAATCTGGTTGGATTTAACGTCTGTGACGAGCGTTACGTTTGACGTTTTTTTTTTTTATTTATTTATTTTTTTTATTTAAGTTATTCTCCGTCAGTGAACGTTACACAGACGTTAAGCCGCAGGGGGGAGGGTGGGCGCGGGCCTTCATAAACCTCCCAGAATCAACATTTGTCACTGAAATGAAGCCGATGTCTGACCTCTGGCCTTCTTCTTCCTGCAGAGGGAGTGCATCTCTGTTCATGTTGGCCAGGCCGGTGTCCAGATGGGCAATGCCTGCTGGGAACTGTATTGTCTGGAGCACGGCATCCAGCCGGATGGTCAGATGCCCAGTGACAAGACCATCGGAGGAGGAGACGACTCCTTTAACACCTTCTTCAGTGAGACTGGAGCTGGGAAGCACGTTCCCAGAGCCGTATTTGTGGACCTGGAGCCCACAGTCATTGGTGAGATCAGGATTCACTGATGAACCACAACGCTGAATCACAATGAGTTTGATGAGTCATGACTATTATTTTGATTACAGATGAGGTCCGTTCAGGAACCTACCGTCAGCTGTTTCACCCTGAGCAGCTGATTACCGGAAAGGAGGACGCTGCCAACAATTATGCGAGGGGTCACTACACTATTGGAAAGGAGATCATTGATGTGGTTCTCGACAGGATCCGTAAACTGGTGAGTTTGTAAACGATGTTGTTTTTACATTTCAGTTCCAGATAAGGACGACACATTAAAGTTGTTTTTACCTCCTGCAGGCTGACCAGTGCACCGGGCTCCAGGGTTTCCTTATTTTCCATTCCTTTGGAGGGGGAACCGGCTCTGGCTTCACCTCCCTGCTCATGGAGCGTCTCTCGGTGGACTACGGCAAGAAGTCAAAGCTGGAGTTTGCCGTTTACCCCGCCCCTCAGGTGTCCACTGCTGTGGTGGAGCCCTACAACTCCATCCTGACCACCCACACCACCCTGGAGCACTCCGACTGTGCCTTCATGGTGGACAACGAGGCCATCTACGACATCTGCCGCAGGAACCTGGACATCGAGCGTCCCACCTACACCAACCTCAACAGGCTGATCGGACAGATCGTCTCCTCCATCACCGCCTCCCTGCGCTTCGACGGAGCCCTGAACGTGGACCTGACGGAGTTCCAGACCAACCTGGTGCCCTACCCTCGCATCCACTTCCCACTGGCCACCTACGCCCCGGTCATCTCTGCAGAGAAGGCCTATCACGAGCAGCTCTCCGTGGCCGACATCACAAACGCCTGCTTCGAGCCTGCCAACCAGATGGTGAAATGTGACCCTCGCCACGGGAAGTACATGGCCTGCTGCCTGCTGTACCGTGGCGACGTGGTACCCAAAGACGTCAACTCCGCCATCGCCACAATCAAGACGAAGCGCACCATCCAGTTCGTGGACTGGTGTCCAACGGGCTTCAAGGTGGGCATCAACTACCAGCCTCCCACCGTGGTTCCAGGAGGAGACCTGGCCAAGGTGCAGAGGGCCGTGTGCATGCTGAGCAACACCACCGCCATCGCCGAGGCCTGGGCTCGCCTGGACCACAAGTTCGACCTGATGTACGCCAAGAGGGCCTTCGTCCACTGGTACGTCGGGGAGGGCATGGAGGAGGGAGAGTTCTCCGAGGCCAGGGAGGACATGGCGGCTCTGGAGAAGGATTATGAAGAGGTGGGCACCGACAGCGTGGGAGATGAGGACGAAGAGGGGGAGGAGTACTAGAACGTACACATTTCAGCTGTCAAAATGTTCATTTTTCTTCATGTTTCAGCAGTGAGAATGTTCATTTTTCTTGTTTCATCTGTCAAAATGTTTTGTTTGTTCTGTCTCTTGTGAGAATTTTAAGTTCAACTTTTGACTCCCAGCTGTTTTGGCAAGTTACATCCTGTTCCTCATGTTCAAATTAAAGCATCTTAAAATATTCCTGTCTTGTTTCTTCAGAGGGCAAAAGTACTTTGGAGTGTAAAATCCACACGTTTGGTATCAACAGTTCACATTTGTAAAGAAGTGCTCCAATAACATCCTGGACACGAACACGTCTTGCAAGCTAAAATTTGTGAAGTTTTAAATTTCCAAATCATACTTCTAAAGGACTTTTCATACAGTTTTTGCAGTACAAGGGATTAACAAACTTTAAAAAGAGCAAACACGCCCACCATGGGCGCCCAACTGTATTTGTGAACAACAAAGCTCCCAACTGTTGCCAGGACAACGCCCCTCCTAAGTAGACTGGACAAGTTGAAGCTGAAGAGCATTAAAGTGATCAAATATCACCTGAAGTTGTAGAGTGCCCAGTCAGTGTCAACATACCTTGAACTTTCATTTAGAAATATGGCAGTTGAAGTCTAGTGAATTCATAATAAAAAAAAAAAGAAAGATTGCTGCCCTTCCTGATTGGGTTTGGAAGCCTAACAGGGTTTGGTTGTCTCAAAACTACGTTGACTACAAAATTGATGGTTCTTCTGATTAATGACAAACCTTTTTTCTCCATTTTGGTTTGATTCACCATCTATTTGGTTGTGAAGCATGTGCAACTTTAAAGTAAATTGTACTTAAATGTATGTGAAATGGGTAATTTATCTGTATTTTAATGCAGATAAGTTACCATGTTTGAGTAAAATATAGCTACTCATCAAATAAGGTTTTCATTGGAGTTATTTTTGCACAATTTACAACAAATGTTCATTCAGTCGTTTGACCACCAGGGGGAAGCAGAAGGTAAGTCCCAGGTTTTTCTACTGCTCGGAAATATGATGTAAATATGTTGACGCTGACTGCATTTTATGTCACATAAACAGACGGTGAGAAAAGAAGGTAATGTAATTTAGCTGGGTGAGGGCTTATGTTTTTGCATAAAAGCATAAAAGCAAGCAGTTACATGCCACAGTGACGTGTGTGACGTATAACTGTCAGTCATGTTATCTCTGAGAGGCTTTTGTCGCACGGCCAATCAGAAGACGGGAGTTTGTCCCACAGCCAATCAGGAGAGGGAGGCGGGTTAGCGAAACGGGAAATGTCGAGGCTGTCTTGCAGGACGTGCTCAATCAAAATAAAATGCGACAATTCAAAATAAAATGGGACATAATGAAATCCCGAAATGCTCGTGGCAAATTCAGAATGCGTTAATTAGTCAACAACACGACATTAAAAGCTTCCATGCAGTATATTTGATATGATAAAAACCCTGCAGAGCTCGTGATTTGAACGGTTTATTATTACGATGTGAAAAATCATAGATCTATACTCCAGCGTTTTAGAGTTTAACATTTTATAAATTACATTGTTTATTTCAAACATGCACAATGTGACGGACAAGTCCACGCAGTAAAGGCTGAAGGTCATGCATTCCCTCGCCTCACCTCACTGCCTTGTTTGCAGACAGCCACACCCCAAACATTTCATTTTCACACCACACTTGATTTATTCCCTATATTTCTAATGGATTTTTCTAGTCTTGCGCCGTTTAAATGAAGTGCACACATTTTCACACTGAAAGGCTATCGCTGTCGCATTTCTTTTGTATTAATTCTGTATTTCTATTTTGAGTTACTGTGCTGATGGGAGTCGCCTTGCAGGGACAAAGGCGGGGCAACAGACCAGAGACGCTCATGCCAACAACGACCAGGACTCGCAGAGAGCAGCAGGAGGCCCGAGAAGCACCAATAAAAGAGGTAACAGTAAAACAATGACATCGGTTTAAAGCACTTCAGCATCCTGCAGTCAGAAGGTGAAACCAGAACATCTCCAGGGCGAGGTCCTCCGGATATAGGCTTTAGCCTAATCCCAGCTGGTCAGTCTCACTCACGCCACGAGCCCAGATTGGAAAAAATTAACAGAGGATGATGACGTTGAACATTTTCTTACAACATTTGAACGCATTGCCGCAGCCTGTCGTTGGCAGACGTCAGGTTTTTCATTTAATCCCACTGCTCACTGGCAGAGCGAGAACTGCAATATGCTCATATTGACATTGATGACTCTCTTGACTGTCACCTGGTAGAATCAGCCATTTTGTCAAAGTTCCCTAGAGGTCAACCCTGATTGAAGCCGGAAGGAATTGTACGTGAGGCTCAGGGAACTATATGGGATGTGGATCCAGCCAGAAGGTGAATCCATCCTGGAGGTTGGAGAGATAATTGTACTCGAACAATACTTGAGGTTGTTGTCCCCTGAGCTTCAGGTCTGGATCAGAGAACGTGACCCAGTCGGCATTGGAGGCTGCGAAGCCGGCTGATATCTTTGTGGCTGCCAGGAGAAAAGGACAACCATGGAGAACAAGAGACGACCGCAAAACAGTTTATTGTTCTTTATTCAGTCATCTGTGTGGCATTTGAAATATCCTTGATTAAGTCTTTTGTCAACGATTTCTTTACAAAATGTTCACATCTCCAATATTATAGATTTTTTGTTGAAGTGGCTCAAAAAGTGATTAATTTTCCAACTCATCCAGTATTAATTCTCTACACGAGACTTTGTACTGCAGACCAGCCTGTTACTTCTCCCTCATGTCCAGTACTGAAGGGCCTGTTCCCTCGTGTCCAGTACTGAAGGGCCTGTTCCTCCATGTCCAGTACTGAAGTACCTGTTCCTCCATGTCCAGTACTGAAGGTCCTGTTCCTCCATGTCCAGTACTGAAGGTCCTGTTCCCCCATGTCCAGTACTGAAGGGCCTGTTACTTCTCCCTCATGTCCAGTACTGAAGGGCCTGTCCCTCCATGTCCAGTACTGAAGGGCCTGTTCCTCCATGTCCAGTACTGAAGGGCCTGTTCCCTCATGTCCAGTACTGAAGGGCCTGTTCCTCCATGTCCAGTACTGAAGGTCCTGTTCCTCCATGTCCAGTACTGAAGGTCCTGTTCCCTCATGTCCAGTACTGAAGGTCCTGTTCCTCCATGTCCAGTACTGAAGGTCCTGTTCCTCCATGTCCAGTACTGAAGGGCCTGTTCCCCCATGTCCAGTACTGAAGGTCCTGTTCCTCCATGTCCAGTACTGAAGGGCCTGTTCCTCCATGTCCAGTACTGAAGTACCTGTTCCTCCATGTCCAGTACTGAAGAGCCTGTTCCTCCATGTCCAGTACTGAAGAGCCTGTTCCTCCATGTCCAGTACTGAAGGGCCTGATCCTCCATGTCCAGTACTGAAGGGCCTGTTCCCTCGTGTCCAGTACTGAAGGGCCTGTTCCCTCATGTCCAGTACTGAAGGGCCTGTTCCCTCATGTCCAGTACTGAAGGGCCTGTTCCCTCGTGTCCAGTACTGAAGGGCCTGTTCCCTCGTGTCCAGTACTGAAGGGCCTGTTCCCTCGTGTCCAGTACTGAAGGGCCTGTTCCCTCGTGTCCAGTAGTGAAGGGCCTGTTCCTCCATGTCCAGTACTGAAGGGCCTGTTCCTCCATGTCCAGTACTGAAGGTCCTGTTCCTCCATGTCCAGTACTGAAGGGCCTGTTCCCTTGTGTCCAGTACTGAAGGGCCTGTTCCCTCGTGTCCAGTACTGAAGGTCCTGTTCCTCCATGTCCAGTACTGAAGGGCCTGTTCCTCCATGTCCAGTACAGAAGGGACTGTTCGTCTTCAGTCTCCAACAATCCTTGATTCACATGTTTCCTCTGGAAAAGACAGAAAAATGATCTTTCCAACGCTGCATCAATAGTCTTTGACCACCAGAGACTGGTCTTCCTCTGTCGTCTCCACCTGTTTAGTGACGTCCAGTCTGGAAGAAACATTAGTGCACTGCTCTTCTTAAAACATACAAACACACATATTTCAATATTCAAACACATCAAGACACTGAGGGTTTTTAATTAGTCCACACTGACATTATATTAGTCATTTCAACAATGATTCATTGTTGGCTTCAAAACCTGACAGACATTTGAACTCAACATTGTGTGAAAGAACAAGACAACAAAACAGCCCAAGACAACACAACTTGTATAAAATGTATATTCTTTTAATGAACATTTGATAATGTTTACCTGTAAAAGTTGCATGTTACAGAAAGCAGGGAGTGAGCAGGTTTCTACACAGGAGCCACAATGGCATCTTTGATTGTAGCATCGCTCTAATATAATAATAATAATTTGAATGAAAACAGTTTAAAATGCTTAAAGAATTATAATTTTATTGAAACTCAGTATGACATGGTGTCCTTACAGGTAAAGTTTTCAGTGTGTTGCAGGCTGCTGGTTGGCACGTCACAGAGATCAACCACAAAAATGCTTTCCCCCCTATGGAATACATGGCAAATGTAAACACACCCATATACAATATACATTAAAATAAAAGAGAAAATTAAAAGCAGCCACTTTTATCAATCGCTGCTGGATTAGTATTACTCCTGCATTTGATTTGTTAATTTCTTTACTACAACTGATTAAGGTTGAGCTATTTTAACAACTTTAGATACTAATATAAACTACAGTAATACGTCATGTTGTTTTACATTACATGTTGATACTTTGGCTGCTTTATTGATAGCTACCGTTAGCATTACTTAGCTTTACAATAACACGTAGACACGTAGCCAGACCCCTCTCGGAAATATGTCAGAGTTGTCGAGTTAATTCATTAATGTGGCTAAAAATATAACCGGCATCGAATCGTTGTCTCTGCTGCTGTTAGTTTAATAACATAGATGAGGCCGTCTGTTCTTTCGCCTGACGGTAGGGGGCGCGCGTGAGTCCAGACGCCCTCGCGCTGCAGCTGCAGAGGAAGAAGCTGCGAGACGAATCTGTTTAAAAACATTTATTTCTCCACAGTGGAGGATTATATATCCAAGATCAAACTATTTAAAAACGGAACTTTCAGTCGGAGGTGATTATTAAGTGTTTTTTGGTCCACAAGTATCTTTTATTAACAAGTTTAAGGTAAGACTTACTCGTATGTTGATGAGTTTTCCTCTATTCTGTCCAACATGCTGTTTTTCTCAGACCTGGCACGAAATGAAGCTCCAGCTTGATTACAGGGATCAGCTGATCGTTTCTTTGTAAGTAGTTTTTACTGTCCAGCCCTTTACTGTGTATATATTTATTTGCCATTTGTAAATATTACTTTGTATTTACTTATTTCATATTGTATTCTTACTTATTGAATATCTTAATATACTATTCTATTCATATTAAAAATGTTTTCTATGTGGAGCAACTATGTATGCATATATATATATATATATATATATGAGTCATCCAGAGTTCAATTCAGATTTTGTCCACAACTTCAAATGTTTGATTCAGGCACACAAAATATGTTTTGCACCAAAATAAACCGCAACAATCGGAGCAACAATGTCAGTTTTTTTTTAATCTGAGACTTGTAGAATAAGATTTGTACAGCTGTGATTGGGACACTTTAGAATTTGTAAGTGTTGTGTTGTGTTTGTGGAGTCTTGACTTGACTTGCCCAAGAAAAAAAAAGATTTTTGACTTACTTGAGACGGTCACATATGAAAGCTGGTCCCTTGTTTGCTCCACATATCCGACATGGATGTGATTCATTTCTACATGAGCAGCAGCGCTTCACCGCATCACTTCAAGAAATTAACCCGATTACGTTCACGGAGCAATCTGCAAGTGAATCCCAGTTCCAAATGTGTTTTGAAGGGATTGAAAACAGCATACAAATTTGAATAAATAAGATGAAGGTATTAAAATAAGTCTTGATTATTCAAAAGCCCACGCAAATAATGTTTTATATCTGGATTTTTTTACAGAAGCGAGTGTGTTTGTTTCTATTCCATAATTGCAGCCAGATTTCTGTCTGATGTCCTGAATGATATGGAGTCAAGATGAGGGCTGACCTTTTAACCTTATTTTATTTATTTATGTATTTATCCACAATTTCCCATGTCAGTAGAACAATGTACAAAGACAATCACGGAAACAATAAACAAAAGAGGTCCCAGGATAGATCCCAAATTCTATGTTTTCCTTTTCAGAGTTGACATTCTTTACATTTACGTCTTCCGCAAACGGTCCCTGAACCAACCGTAGTGCGCATGCTCACCGAGCAGAGAGACTCGAGAGCCGCAGACAGTTTGTGAGCGGCAACAGTGAGGTTCGACAGTTCCAAAGTTGGGTTGTTTTTTTGGGGGGGATTGTTTTTATTTGCTTTAAAAATAATAATAATAATAAAAACAAAGTTATTTCAGGAAATATTCCACATTATTAGATTGCATGTGTGCCAATATTGTATACGTCTTCATGGAGGTCTGACTCTATAGCGCCTCCTGTGGTCCAAATCTAACACTCACCTCCCTTCTCTCTCTCTCTCTCTCTCTCTTTCCCTCCCTCCCTCCCTCCCTCCCTCTCTCCTCAGTGCTCCAGCAGCCTCCCCTCAGCTCGGTCATGGAGAGCTGGTAGAAGCGCAGCAGCAGCGGCTGGTCGGATGGTTGGATGAACCATGAAGTCTCCGCGGCTCTGGGCGGCTCTGTGCCTCCTCCTCCTCACCGCCTCCTGCCGGCTGTGCGCGGCCGCCCGACACGGTAAGGAAGCCGCCGGCCGAGACGGACGCACTTTTCCACCCCCCCCCAACCCTCCTCACCCCCCCCTGATAATGAACTGCGGAGAGGCGCGGCGCGTAAATCACGACTTTCCGAGCGACGAACGCCCGCGGCAGCGACACTTTCTCCTCAACCTGTCTGCTTCGAACAAGTCGCCGATCTCTCGCGCACCATTCTGCAAGTGAGCGCGCATTTTTATTCCCGTGCGTCAAAGTTGCTGAAGCTGAAAAATACGCCTGTAAAATGAAGTTTCTACACTGTATTGTGTGCTGTGACAGCGTTGGGGGGGAAAAAAACTGGAAACCAGTTGTTATAATGTGTGCGGGAAGTGCGCAATAATGAAATTACTCCATTATTGAGCACTATATATATATATATATATATATATATATATATATATATATTCCTCTGATCAGTTTGCATCCGTGCCAAATTGCGTCACTGACGCAAGCGTTGTGACCGCAGGTCGCCTGCCTGAATGAATCATAGTGTTGTTGAGTGTGCAAGATCTGCGCCTGCACGGGAGCAGAAAGTAGCGGAATATACCTTCTCCTGCAGCGCAATCCACTGGACAGTGATATGAAGAGGGGAAATTATAGACCAGTAGCATCATAATCATGATTCTCGGAGAAGCAAGCGTCTTCTAAAGCGCTCTACTGTTTGTAATGTCTACTAGAAATAGGGACTTTAACAATTGCAATTAAAGCAGCGTTGTGACTGATTTGTTGTTGAATTTTCCCTAATCGAGATAGATAATACAGATGGGGCGAGATCAGCATTTTGCTTCCCCCTACTCCATATTAATATTGTTATACTGTTGTATGTTTAGAAAAATATACACATATGTTTTTCCCCCTCATTATTTTTAGCATATGCATTGTTTTATTATATTATTATATATAGTCGTCTATATTTGGAAAGAGAAAAGTTTAAAATAAACATATGCCAGAGATAAAATATATATTTAAATTTATATTAAATACTGCAGTGCTCTCAAACTCCTCCAAAAGTTTGAACTCATATGAGTTATCCCCGAATCCCTAAAGATCCTACAAGATCTTGCCAAAGCTGCTATGCAAATATAAACAATAAAGGAAAAAAAAAAAAAGTCAGTTACCCATGTGGGTGTATGTATGTGCTGCTCTAGGCATTCAGTTGAAAGTCTACATCAAAGACGGCCCAGATTACTTAACAAACATGTCAATTCAAAGCCAAGGGGTGTCAAACAGTATTTCTTAACCAAGCACAATATTGTGCCGCGTCATACAGACAGAAAAAATCCCCCCGTTTCTCCTGCAGGTTTCCCCCGTAAAGGGATTATGTGTCTGATCTTTTGACTCGCTTTGAAGTGGCCGACAAAAGCCCCTCAAAAGAGAGTTGAAATGAGACGCGAAAATAAAGCTGAGAAGGGAAAGACAGAACCGAGGGAGAAACATCCAGCCGCCGGGAAGGAAGGACAAGTTAATAGAAGTATGACACACAAGAATACTGGGGTCAAAACCAAGGGAAAAGACATTTGCCGTAATTAGTGATCGCATAAAAGCAACAAAGAGAATCAATACAATCAGTAAGAAATGGATGCGTTAGACTTGCAAAATGGATTTAACGGGTGGAAAATAAAGTGCTAAAAGAGACGCAAAGTGAGAAATGAGAAACAAAAACAGGGACGGAATCCACAAAAACAAAGGTGCAAAATATCTGAGACGCCAACGTAATGTAGAGCGAAGAAGAAAACAAGGTTGGAAAATCTGGAGTATTGAGCAGAAAATGTCGGATGTAAACACAAAGCAATCCCAGTGGCCGTGACGACGGTCCAGACCTCCAGTGACGCCTCGGCCCTGGTTGCTTCAGAGGCGAGCGGCGGCGAGGCCGCTCGCACGCCGCTCGCCCAACATGGCGTCGCAGGAGGGGCCGTGAACAGGATCCCTGCTGGGAACAGAGAGCGGTGAAACGTGTCACTGCTCCCGGTCGGGACTCAGGACTTGACCCCTTTGGCTTTTAGTGATGAGACCAGCTGAGCTTCACACCGGAGGACGCTTCAGCACCACGGACAGCGACTGGATCTCTCTCTCTCTCTCTCTCTCTCTCTCTCTCGCTCTCTCGCTCTCTCGCTCTCTATCTCTCTCTCTGTCTCTATCTCTCTCTCTGTCTCTATCTCTCTCTCTGTCTCTATCTCTCTCTCTGTCTCTATCTCTCTCTCTGTCTCCCTCTCTATTTATCTCTCTCTCTTTCTCTATATCGCTCTCTATCTCTATCTCTCTCTCTCACTATCTCTCTCTTTCTCGCTCTCTATCCTTCGTTCTCTCTCTCCATCTCTCTATCTATGTCTATTTATCTATCTCTCTCTCCCTCCCTCTCTAGCCTTCTCGCTCTCTCTATTTCTCTCTCTCTCTATCCCTCTTTCCCTCTTTCTCCCACTCTCTCCCACTCTCTCCTGCTCTCTCTCTCCTTCCCTCTCTCCTGCTCACTCTCTCTCTCTCTATTTCTCTCTCTCTCTCTATTTCTCTCTATCTCTATCTCTCTCATCTCCCTCTCTATTTATCTCTCTCTTTCTCTATATCGCTCTCTCTCTATCTCTCTCTCTCCCTCTCGCTATCTCTCTCTTTCTCGCTCTCTATCCCTCTTTCTCTCTCTCTCTATTTCTCGCTCTCTCTCTCTCTCTCTATTTCTCTCTATCTCTATCTCTCTCATCTCCCTCTCTATTTATCTCTCTCTCTTTCTCTATATCGCTCTCTATCTCTCTCTCTCTCCCTCTCTCGCTATCTCTCTTTCTCGCTCTCTATCCCCCTTTCTCTCTCTCTCTCTATTTCTTGCTCTCTCTCTCTCTATTTCTCTCTATCTCTATCTCTCTCATCTCCCTCTCTATTTATCTCTCTCTTTCTCTCCATCGCTCTCTCTCTATCTCTCTCTCTCCCTCTCTCGCTATCTCTCTTTCTCGCTCTCTTTCCCTCTTTCTCTCGCTCTCTATCTCTCTCTCTATCTCTTGTTCTCTCCATCTCTCTATTTATCTATCTCTATTTATCTCTCTCTCCTTCCCTCTCTCTCTCTCCTTCCCTCTCTCCCCTGCTCTCTCTCTCTCTCTCTCTCTCAGTCCAGCTGAAATGTCACGTTGAGTGAGCTGGACTGCTAAAATAGTGTCAGGAGAACCTTTTAGATTTAAAATGTGATGAAAATTGATGCATTTTGGCAACAAAAACACAATTATTGATGAAAATGACTATAATGACAACATAAAGCTGATTTTAATGGTGCAAAATACGGTGAATGTTTTTACATGCTGACAGCATGGCTCAGAGCAGACCTGGGAAATCCTCAATCAAATATAAATTTACACTTATTATTGGCTTTATTGTATCTAAAATGGTGTAATTCTTCACATTCTAGGCCATTATTACATTGTCTAGTTGTGTCTAGTGAATCTTTTACCTCCATAAAATTGGTGTTAAAGAAGACGATCGATGAAAAAAAAACAAAAAAACAATTGTCATTTACTGAACTTTGGAATGAAGAAAAATCGATTTCCGGACGTAGAGTCTCATCGGCTCAATTACACAGCCTTGAGGTTTGCGCGAGGCGGCGTGAAGGTGGAAGTTGAAAGGTGAACCGAGCCGCGGGGGGTTTGTGACCCGCCGCCAATCATCCCCACCCCCGACAACTAATTCCAGCTTTTAAAGCGCTGCCGGTGCGTGTTCATGCTGTTTGCAGCCGCTAATAAAGTGTCAAGTACACAAATACTACTTTCTTTATTATTATTGGAAGATTCTCCATTTTTAAGCCCCTCGAATAAGATCATTATGAAAACTGTGCACTTCTGATACTTCGAGGAAAACCGAAGGCAGAGAATGTGAGTCATCAAGTTGGTTGGATTTTGTTTTTGCCCTCGGTGTAATGAGCAGAAATTGGTCAGTCCGCGCAGAGGAGGGAAGCTAAAATTAAGTCTCTGTTTCGCGCGAGAGCTGCCTGTTGGACTCGCTGTGGGAGGAAGGAGGAGGGATCCGGCGCTTGGCGTTGGAGCGAGGCCACGTTTAGTGAAGCTAATGAGAAAAAAATAAAATAAAAAATCTTCTGAGTCAGAGCTCAGTCAAACGGCCTCCTTTTTTCCTTTTTGGTTTCAGGATACGGACACTAACTTTGCTTAAAACTCTTTGATTTCACGAGATAATAATAATAATATCAGTGCAAATACTCAACATATCAAGTATCACTCTGGAGGTGTTTGATCGCTCCAGTTCCTCCTCATTACCCGGGGATTTTTCACGCTTCGGTGGCCGTGACGGATGGAGATTGGACGTCTTGCCGAAGTGAAGGATGGAGGGATGGAGGGACGCGTGGGCTGGAGGAGAGAGATTAGTCATCGTCGGAAAGACGCCGGGCGAGGCGTATGGAGAGAACGCACAGGAGCGCCATCCGCTTTTTCTCGTCTTCAGGTGGAGGGGGGGGAAAAGTCAGTTTGTCGACGATTCAAATGGAAACGGAGTGTTCAGGGTTACATAGATCCTCGACGAGCGCCCGGCTCAAACACACACGTAAACAAACAGAGCGGGCAGCGCTCTCTTAACCGCCTCGCCGCTGATTAGAAGCCGAGGAAAGGTCACCTGGAAACACGCGCGTGCCCCCCCGCTTACATCTGCAGACTCCCTTGGCAACGCGGCGTTGGTGTGGCGCTCGGCGGCGTGTGAGCGGTCAAATGTAGGGTCGTGAACGACGCAGCGATGTCACGTCTTTACAACAATAATGGCATGAAGAACGTAGAATTGCGGCTGCAGGTCATGACAGCGGCTCAACTGGTGTCTGAAGCTGGGAGCTTCCTGTACCTTTCACAGTAAAAGCCGACAGTTCCAGGAGGTTCATTGCGGACTTGTTGAGAGTGACGGAACATTCTAGTGAATCACACAACAACTACAGGACATTAAAGACACACCATCACACTCATGGTTCTAACAATCCAGATCTTCCATTTTAATAATGTGTAGTGATAAAGGAGCTGAGAGCTGCAATGCATTATGGGAGTTTCTGTTTGTCGGGTTTTAAATGTAATTATTGGGGGTTATATTAGGTTTGTAGTGTTGCTTAGTTAATGTAGTTTAGTTTATTAGTTGTAAGTTGTCGACCAGCAGTGAAGAAGGTTTTGTGTGTCGTGTCCTCCTGGCATGGTCTTCCTGTGGGACTGTCAAAATAAAATGCGTGTCTCTGGGTGTCGAGTTCAGTGGGAAACGGGACCAAACGGCTCTTTGAGCATTAAAGGTTGCCGACCCCTGATCTATAAGATTCTATAGGTTTCTTTTAAAGCACCGTGGTTTAAGTTCATCTCCAGGTTAAGTGAAATTCTTTGTTTTTCTGTGTTTGCAGGTTGTTTGTTTGAGAAGAACCTCTGCCCGAGAGAACAGCTGTGCCACGACGGTGAGTATTGCAATCTGAGCCGCTGAACCTGTGGCGGTAAATAGAGCTTCGTGAGGCCTCCGGGCTCGAGACGCTCATATTGACGCTTGTGGCCTGAGCGCCGCCGCCTATAACGACGGCGGCGTGTTCCTGGATGTTTGGTTCCCTCGGATGGAGTGGAGGGGACGCTGAACCATCGTCTGCTTCCCATCATGCACCGCTGAAGACTGTGTGATCTGATGCGGGTTTGCAAGGAAAGGAGCGCAGCAGGTTGTGTTTTTTTGTTAAAAAAAATAAAATGATAAAACGGCTTAACAAGAAGAAAACAGTCCAAATGGCTAAAACTGCTAAGATATGAATTATGTCAAAAACTAAATGCTTAAAAGGAGCAAAACCGCAACAAATCAGGTATGAAATGTACAACTTTTCTGAATAGAAGTTGAATAGAAGTTGATTTCCTCCCGGGGCCACGCTTGTCAGGTTTTATAATGAGACGGCTTCACCTGGCCGAGACACGAGATGGTTAAATTGTAGCTTTGAGCCTTGACGTACTTTTATTCTGTATCATTATCCCACATTCTGAAGCAGTACGTGACTGAAACCACCCGTTTACCGTGAGACGTCACCGAAGTGACGCGAGTGGATCCTTTTCTCCGTGAGCTGAGGTGGAGGGAGAATGAGTTGATTGAGAGAGAGGGGGGGGGGGGGGGGGGTGCGAGGGATGATGGACGGGCGGATGAAAGGAGGAGAGTGCGGGAAGCAAAAGAGAGGATAAAGGAGTACGGGAGCAACGTAAACAAGGGCTCCCTCCGTCAGCTGCTCTCGGGCCAATCGCGGCTCCATCCGGCCGTCTCCATGACAACAGTGACATCACTTGCCTGACGACTGTGTGTCTCCCGTGTGTGTGTGTGTGTGTTTGATGAGGGATGGAGCGAGACAAGGGTGATGACTCACCCGTGGCCTACACACACGCGCACACACACACACACACACACACACACACACACACACACACACACAGGTGTGTGTCTTCTCTCTGTTGATTTAAGGAGTTTTTGTGCACACATGTCAGATTAATGTTTTATCTGTTGTATGCGAGTGTTTTTTTGTTTTTTTTCTCGTTTTTTTTTCTGTGTTTTGTTTTCGTGCGTTTCTCTACATTTGTGTTTTTCTTGTGCAGACGTTTTCTGGGTCTGCCCTTGTTTTCCCCCCCAATGTGTGCGTGACAAACCCCATTTGGTCAACATTTACGGGAATAGAGAGATTAATCCGAAAAACCACTCGGCAGAACGCATTACCTTCGCCAAACGCCACATTTGTCGCCGTGGAAACCAACGGATTGCAAGGTTATTTGACCCAACCACAACACTCCTCCCATCATTTGTCACGGTTGATTGAATTGCTTCCTGTTCTCACTGTTTGACACTGATGTACACATTTTCCACGTGACCCCCCCCCATGACCTTTGACCCCCCCCACCCAACCGCTAACCAGAGTGATGACATCACTGCTTTATGTGGCATATCAGAGGATGGGGAATTGCAAAGTGGAGATTTTGGTGTCCGTTTGACATCAATTGGTTCAAAACTGACCGCGTTATAATGAAAATGCATTTTTTTTTTTTTACCTTTTTGCGACCCGGGGCCTTGACCTTTGACCCGATCACTCTCAAACTTCAATGAAACCATCTTTGGATAAACGCAACTCATCCCTGAAACTGTCATGCGGTTCAGGTAAATAGTTTTTGCAGAAGCCGATTTCCCCCTTTCGGCGCCTCTCCCATCCGCTTTGTATGGGACATTTTCCCCACGGCTTTTTGGGGGGTTTGTTCGGAAACGGTTAACCGCCATCATCCCAACGTCTATTCGATTGGTCCTTGGATGATGACGAATCATGCCTGAAGACTTTCCTGCAATCCGGGCGAATAGTTTTTTGCGAAAACGTTGCTTGGCGAAGGCGAAGAGTGCCAGACTACACTGAGTCGTTGCGTTCAGGGAGGATGAGGAATCGTCTTTTCTCTCTGCGCAGACGGTCTGTTCGGACAGTGCCACGCCCCCCGCCAGGAGCCCGTCCAGTACCAGGTGTCCGTACCCGTCCTGCACAAACTCCAGGACGTCCTCAAGGACCTGATGGTGCAGGGTGAGTCTCCGCCGCTTTCACCGGGTGTCGGGTGTGCGATTCAGAGTTGCACTGAAGTGAGAAAGCAGACATCTTCAGTCAAATCAGTGGGGAAAAAAAAAATTGCAGATTTACAGATTACCAACAAAACAACACACCTCCACCATTACTCCTCCATATTCTACACCTTTAAGACTGGTAGTCGTTCTCGGTAAAAAAAAAAAAAAAAAAAAGAACATAATCTGACTACAAAGCTTGATTGTTGAGCTAAAAATAGTGATAAACGCCCTGAAACTGACTAAAAACTGGGTGGATGCAGGAGAGTGTGGCGGCATAAATCTCAGTAGACGTGTGTGTGTGTGTGTGTGTGTGTGTGTGTGTGTGTGTGTGTGTGGGTGTGTGTGTGGGTGTGTGTGTGGGTGTGTGTGTGTGTGCCCAGGTTTGACCTGGAGGGACGACGTGACCCAGGCCATCATCAGCCGAGAGCTGAGTCGCGTTCCCACCGTCTCCAAACCCGTCGAGAGATCGCCCAAACAGTAAGAACTACAATACGTTAAATTAAAAAAAATATTTTTATTTTTTTTAAATAAATTAAAAAAGTGAATAAAAAAAATGTATTGAAAAAATTGAAAAATAAATTACATTGAAAAATAAATTGAAAAATAAATATAAAAAATGTAAAAAATAAATTTTAATATTAAAAAATAAATGTAAAAAATCGAAAAATTAATTAAAAAATGTAAAGATGTATTAAAAAAAAAAAAAACAAAAAAAACAAATTATAATATTTAAAAATAAAAAGGAAAAAAAAATAGAAAGACAAAAACTAAAATGTGAACAAAAGAGTTGGACAATGACCGGGACATTCCCCCGTCCCCAGGGCGTCCAGGCTGCTGGAGCCCCGCCGGGGTCAAGACCCTGAAGCTGGGCCGGAGATGATGCAGCAGTACCTGGACTACATGGTCCTGGACCCGTCCAGGTCTTCGGTCCACATGCAGAAGCCCCAACTGGACCCGTACTCCTACCACAAGGCAAGAACCACCAAGACCTCCTATCCTCCTCCTCCCCCTCTTCTTCTTCTTCTTCTTCATCTTCTGTTTGTTGCTGCAGCAGTACGGCTACCAGGACGAGGAGGAGCGCTCCCTCAACTCCCTGGACGAGAACCCCGCCTTCACTCGCTCCAGACCCGGAGAGGACCCCCTGGACCGGGACCGCCTGCTCCTCCAGGACCTGCTGTCCTTTTACCTCGCCTCTCCTTCGTCCTCCTCCTCTTCCTCGCCTGTGCAGACGCTGTCCGGTCACAGAGGGGCGATCCCCTCCTCCTCCTCCTCCTCCTCCTCCTCCTTGTCCCAGTTCTTCCCGGAGCTGGACTTCCCTCTGGATTACGGCGAGGACTACGCTTCCCAGGTGGCCCAGCTGGGCGAGCGGCAGAAACAGAAGCAGGAGCAGGAGCAGGAGGAGACGAAGGCCCAGAAGGAGTACGACGCTCTTTCCGGGCTGGACGGTGAGACGATTCCATTATTTGTGTGGTTTGGTCCTGAGTTCTCGTCGTTTCCGTCCTCGCGGGAATTTTCTCTCACTTCTTGAGTCTTTTCAGTCATTCAGCAGCTTCTTAATAGTCCCTTTTTGTCCACTTACATAGATAGATAGTTACTTTATTCATCCCCGCAGGGAAATTGTTTTGTTGCAGCAATCCGGTACATACGAATATTATAAAATACAATAGAATAGAAATCAAAGTAAATGTAAAAATATCTGGGTATAAGACATAAAGTAAAACACAGAACGGAGAAATAAGCACGAGATAAAAGCAAGATATATGTTTATAATAAACATAATCGTTTTTTGAGACCTTACTTTTTGGATTTAGCATCTCTTTATTGTCAAATCTTGACTTTTTTATAGTCTTTTCCGTACTTATCTTTTGTGTCTGTGGTCAGTTTTCATCATTCCTGCTTGGATTTGGTTTTTATTTGTGTATTTTTGTTTTATTTCCGAAGTCATTTGTACATCTTTTAATTACTTTTGTTTAAAAATGTCCATTCTACCGTGCGTCTCCAGAGCGCTCCCTGCAGAGGCTGGCCCTGCTGCTGGACCACTACGGCCTGGACGTGAAGGACCTGTCCCCCGAGCAGAGGGACAACCTGCCGTCCACGCTGAAGCGGCTGCAGCTGGAGAGCTCCTACGCGCCCAAGCAGACCGAAGGTGGGGCCGCGCCGCGCCGCGCCGGGGAACGCTCGCTCCTTTCTTCACTTCGTGAATAATCGTTTGTTCTTATTTACTATTTTAGATAAATACGGGAATATGGCCGCCTCGGGGAAAAAGGTGAGTTCTGTGAGACGTGATTAAAAAAAAAAAAAAAGGAAAATATGACGGTTTCACATTGACTCTCTTGGTCCGCCTCCATCAGGTGACAGAGGGTTCGATGGATTATAAAGCGGAAGCGCTGCTCTCCTCCAGCAAGCCGCCGAAACAAGGCGGAGCTCAGAAGGAGGCGGTTCCCGCCGCGGCAGCCGAGGAACCGGAGAAGAAGAAGAAGAAGGAGGAGGCAGCGGCGGCGGCGAGCAAGGCCGGGGAGTTCGGGTACATCGTCACCAACCAGAGGTGCGGCGGGTTTACTTCCTGTTTGTTCAGGGCGACTGGGGGCGGGAGAGACGTGTCGTCAATGTCGTGGAAGACTGGAGTGTGTGTGACGTGTGTGTGTGTGTGTGTGTGTGTGTGTGTGTGTGTGTGTGTGTGTGTGTGTGTGTGTGTGTGTGTGTGTGCGTGTGTGTGTCTTCAGCCCCCTCGGTCTGAACGACGGGGTGCGACTGCTGGAGCGGCTGGCGGGGAGGACGGGCCTCTCCACCGACTCCTTCACCAGCGTCAGGTAGGACGTAGGGCGCCGTCCTCTGATTGGACGATCAATCGGAGGAGCGTTTCTTGCACGCGGGTTGGATTCCCCGCCTTGTTTCTGCTCCAGTGACCCCTTGACCTTTGGGCAACCTGCACAAATCTCCTCTTTCGGTCAATTTTGTCTCCCGGGTCTTCAGTCCCATCAACTTTATTGTTGACATGAAAGTCACTTTTTTTTATAAACTGTTTGCCACAGAATTAAGGTGAAGGCACACAATTATTCATTGTTACAATTAAACGCATTTTGCTCATTTAGACAAGTTTGTAAGTTAAAAACACCATTTCAATTTCAGTTAAATTTAAATAGATTTGTCAAACCTGTAGTAAAATCTCTCAAACTCCAAAAGTTAATTTAATTTAATTTAATTGGATTAAATTAAATTGGATTAGATCATGGTGTGTCTTTATTTTGACCATTTTCTTCATTAAAACACAATGAAACAATAATACTAATAATGTATAATATAATAATAACAAAAAGTAAATAAAGAAAAATCATAATATTCATCAGCAAAGCAATCGTGATAATTTTACAATATATTAAATAATAATAGTGTATTTTAATTTGAAACTATTACTACTAATAATAAAGGTAAAAGGAATGCATCATCATTTTAAAGTGAAATAAAAGAACATTGTGGAATATTTAAATATTGTGGTATTGCATCTATCAAAAATATAAATAAAAAACCAAACAGTGGAAATGAGACTAAAGAGTCCAAAACGTCCTCAAGATTTTTTTTGCTCTGAAAAGCTTGAAACGTTCCAGCCTTTCCCATCAATCCTGCTGTTTTCATCAGAGCTTATTCCAGATTATGTCACGGTGAATCTCACCCGCCGCCTCTCCTCTCCTCTCCTCTCCTCTCCTCTCCTCTCCTCTCCTCTCCTCTCCTCTCCTCTCCTCTCCTCTCCTCTCCTCTCCTCTCCTCTCCTCTCCTCTGCTGTGTCTCCTGCAGCGTGGTCGGACCGGCCATCTCCTTCAGGATCAAACCCAACGCCAAGAACCTGACGGCCGCAGACGTGGCCGACAAAGCCGGTTTGTACCGTCGACCTTCGGGAACACGGGGACGCTTTTAAAGCGTTTTTCTCACTGTTTTTTTACATTTTCTTTAACAGTTGCCGAAAAGAGCTTCCTGGAGGCCGACACGGGCCTGACGGTGCTGCAGAGCGGCGGCGGACAGGTGAGCGACGCAGGTTCAGCTTAAGAATTACAAACCATTTATTAGTTTGCGTAATTGTTCTCGTGCCTCGGTTTTGGGCTCCACGTAATCGGCATTGCGTCATCAAAATTCCGTTCACGTCTGGGTGTCATTTTCCGCAGTCGTTTGGGGAATTTCTTTGACATTTTCATCGCGTGTGCTCTGCGCCAAAACAAAGAAAACCTTTGTTTTTTGTATCTTTGTTCATATAAATCTTATGATGAATTGATTAAAGTTCCTTTTTTTTTTTTTTTGAACCAGCAAAGCCCAGGGAAAAGACGAGCGCTTAAATAAATAAATGCATACGTGAGCTTGTCGGAAACGTCTCACCCTCGCCGTTCAATGTCGCCCCCCGCTCTCAGAGGGACGACGTGAAGGCGTTGCCCCTGGCGACCAGGGTCCAGCCGCCCGGCTCCCGCTGGGTGTTCGCCACGCTGGTGGCCATGGCCAGCATGGGCAGCGTCCTGGTGGCAGCCATGACGGTGGCCTGTCTGCGGCACCACGCGCACCGGCTGGCGGCCAAGAAGCTGGGCCTGGGCCCCGAGGGGGGGACGTACACCCACCAGGAGTACCAGGTGAGGCGAGGGGGGCGACACTGGAGGCTGGATCAGATCAGATAAGATAATTACTTTATTCATCCCCGAAGGGAAATTGTTTTGTTGCAGCAATCTGGTCCATACGAATATTATAAAATACAATAGAATAAAAATAAAAGTAAAAAAATATACGAATATCTGGGTATAAGACCTAAAGTAAAGCACAGAACGGAACATGGGCACTTAGAAATAAGCAGGATAAATCAATAGTAAGATCACAGGAAGATGCTGGAGTCGCTGAGTGAGAACGGCCGATAAGCCCTCCATCTGTCACCATGGAAACCACTCACCATGTCGGAGGATATGCAATTGAAAACGGAACGTTTTGGCCGTCGGTTTGACGTCGGTGGAATTAAAACGGACCGCCTTATGACAAAATAAATAAATAAATAAATGCTTTTCACCTTGGGAAAAGTTAGGCAAATGCATCCCGTGACTACCAGTAAATAAATAAATACACGCGGCCCCAAATATATGTAAATATATATATATATATATATATATTTATGTATAACTGGCTCACCAGGACCTGTGTCGCCAGCACATGGCCTCCAAAGGCGCCTTCGGACGCCTGGAGGCCGCCGCCCTGGGCGCTGTGGGAGGAGCAACAGGCGGCGGAGGAGGAGGAGGCGGAGGAGGAGGAGGAGGAGGAGGAGGAGGAGGAGCCACCACCGCCGGAGCCGGGAGGGGGGCGTGCGGCGCGGCGTCGGGCGGCGCCGACTCCAGGGTGAGCAGCGTGTCGTCGCAGTTCAGCGACGGCGCGCAGCCCAGCCCGAGCTCGCACAGCAGCACGCCGTCGTGGTGCGAGGAGCCGGCGCAGGCCAACATGGACATCTCCACCGGACACATGATACTGGTGAGACGCGGGCGGCGGCGGGCGGCGGCGACGTCCGTCGGAGGCGTCCTGACGTGTCCTGTGCTCTCCGTCCAGGCGTACATGGAAGACCACCTGAGGAACAAGGACCGCCTGATGAAGGAGTGGGACGCTCTGTGCTCCTACCAGGCCGAGCCCAGCGCCGTCGCCGAGGCCCAGAGCGACGCCAACGCCAAGAAGAACCGCTGCGCCGACTCGGTGCCCTGTGAGCCCCGCGTCCTCGCCAGCGTTTGTCGGGACGGAGGAGGCTGCGCGTGTTGAACTTTTGTTTTGTTTTGTTGTTCTCTCTCGCCGCTTTCAGACGACCACTCCAGAGTGAAGCTGAAGGCGGAGATCAACCCCTCGCGCTCGGACTACGTCAACGCCAGCACCATAGTGAGATCGCCGCTCCCGCAAGCAGCGTGGAAAGCGCCCGGGGCGCGAGCGCTGACCTCTGACCTTTTGATTTCCCCGCAGATTGAGCACGACCCCCGCATGCCGGCCTACATCGCCACCCAGGGCCCCCTGTCACACACCATCTCCGACTTCTGGCAGGTCAGACCAGTGAGATGTCGTTACGTCATCGAGGCGAGAAGTCGTTTAAAAATAAGCTGCTTTTTGCTTTCGAAAACAGTGGATCACTTCCGACCGTTATTTAATCTGACATTTATATATATATATATATATATATAGAATTTGAAGGTGGAAGATTCAAGTATGTGAGGGTTTTTTCCCAACATTTTCCTTTACTTTGCACCAGAATCATCTTTTCTTTTTTTTTTTAAATAGCATACAAATGTATTTTAATTATTATTTCTCTTAGGTTTCGTAGGTTCTATTTGTCCTGCATTTTTTTTTTGACTTGTAACTGTTCACTTCTTCCATTATCTTCGCCGATAATTCTATTTCGTTCCTGTGTGATTTTTATTATGTTTGGACAAAAAAAATCACTGGAGTCGTCCTCATCGTCGTCACGTTGCGCCGAGCTGTACAGAGTGTGTTTGTATTAAATGGCGTGGCATTGCGGTGTAGATGGTTTGGGAGAACGGCTGCACGGTGATCGTGATGATGACGGCCCTGGTGGAGGACGGAGAGAAGCAGTGTGACCGCTACTGGCCCGACGAAGGCTCGTCCCTCTACCACATCTACGAGGTGTGTGTGTGTGTGCATGTGTGTGTGTGTGATCAGTCTGCAACTGGTTCCTTTCACCTCCCGCAGGTGAACCTGGTGTCGGAGCACATCTGGTGCAACGACTTCCTGGTGCGCAGCTTCTACCTGAAGAACGTGCAGACGCAGGAAACCCGCACGCTCACCCAGTTCCACTTCCTCAGCTGGCCGGCTCAGGGCATCCCCACCGCCACGCGCCCCCTGCTGGACTTCCGCAGGTACTGCACCACTCCTCTGTTCACACTGGGAGCACCTTCAACACTTCTTTCATCAACGCAAACGTGAACGTCGAGGTGATTGTAGGTTGTCTGTGTGAAATGTGCTCTCCGGGTATACTTTAATTACTCCAACATGGAGGGTAAAGGTCAAACAAAAACAGCGAAACTTCAATTCTGCACAGTGGATTCAGCGTGTAATCAAAAAGGGGGGAATTAAAGGGGAAATAGATTCACAATTAAAGGGTTTCAAACCCGGGCTATGATTCCAGTAAAATATTCTATTAATTGAAATTGAATGAACCATTTTTGGTTCCCTCAGGTCAATTCAACACATTATAATGAAGGGCATTAATACTTTTTTCCATCATTTTTCAGCAAAACGATCCCATTTAGATCAGATTGAACCTAAATGAAGGAGTGGAATATGTGTGACTGTGGTTGCTTTTACCACTGTAAGATATCTAAAAGCATCTGTGACAATAATATCCCCCCCGCCCCCCCCCCACCCTGAGCGGTGAAGGTCAGCAGGAGCCCCTGGTTTTTAATTTTGTAAACATATCTGTCTGTGTCATTCTTGTGGTTTTGCAGCTAGTTGTTCTGGGTCCAGTTGCATAGTCACAAAAATGATCACGGACTGATGTGGCTGCAGCAGGACGTCCATCGCCGTCCCGTCCTCTATCCGTCCGTCAAATTCAGTCCCACGAGACGTTTCTTTATTTCCTTCAAAGTGATCTGTGGCGTCTCTCCTCAGGAAAGTAAACAAGTGCTACCGCGGACGGTCCTGCCCCATCATCGTGCACTGCAGGTACCGTACGTCGGCGTTTTTTTTTTTTTTTTACCAGCAGAAAAGCTTGGGAATGTTGTCGTGAAAGTCTTTTGTTCCCATAGCAACGGGACCGGCCGGACTGGGACGTACATCTTGATCGACATGGTTCTGAACCGCATGGCTAAAGGTGAAGGGTTTACCTGCGTTTTGCCCGTCTTCCGCGTTGCTGTGTCTGACGATGACATGTCCCCCCCCCCCCCCCCCCCCCCCCCCCTCCCCCAGGAGTTAAAGAGATCGACATCGCCGCCACACTGGAGCACGTCCGGGACCAGAGGCCCGGGATGGTCTGCACAAAGGTGGGTGCAATACGACCCCCTCCCTCCTTCAGGTTCGCCCCCGTTTTAGACGCCGCCGTTGCTTCTTCTCCTTCCGCAGGACCAGTTTGAGTTTGCGTTGACCGCGGTCGCCGAGGAAGTGAACGCCATCCTCAAAGCCCTGCCTCAGTGAAACCAGAAGACCCACCCCCCCCCCCCCCCCAGCGCCCGTCTGATGTTTACATGTTAGTGGTACGGCTGTTCAGGGACCTTCCGGAGAAGCAGTATGTCCAAATTTCAAAAAACAAAACAAAAAACAAAGTGCCACAAACTATTGAAACATCAGATTTACACCAATTTAGTCTAAACTGAAGCAAAAACGTATTTTCCTGTGGGAGTTTGTTGAAATCGCTGTTCAAGGTAAATTCAAAAAAGAAAAAAAAACAAAAAAACCAAGTGTGAAGGCTAAATCTCCAACCATGCTGCTTCCTCTGCAGAAAGTGTCCCTGTGCCATTCAGATCATTTCAAGTCTCTGGATATCGTCGTTTACCTCACGCAAGTTAAAAAAAAAAAAAAAAAAGAAAGAAAAAAATATATGCTATTCATGCTATGAAAAAAAATAATCAAATAAAAGCTATTTTGTATATGTGAGACCTTAAATAAATCATTTAGTGTTCAAGTGCTGCAACCACTTCACGTGACCTCTGTGACTTTCTACATCCGCAGTTAAATTGGTTCAAGATGTATAGAAATCTTGTGGCGATGAAGGTTGACGTCCATGTTTGAACCGGATCCTCAAACCATATTGAAATTTAAATTTGAGTCATGAAATTCGCTTGCAAGACGTGTTCGTGTCCAGGATGTTATTGGAGCACTTCTTTACAAATGTGAACTGTTGATACCAAACATGTGGATTAAAACTCCAAAGTACTTTTGACCTCTGAAGAAACAAGACAGGAATATTTTAAGATGCTTTAATTTGAACATGAGGAAAAACAGGATGGTAACTTGCTGAAACGGCTGGAAGGAGTCGAAAGTTGAACTCAAATTCTCAGAACAAGACACAGAACAAAGAAAATTTTAATTTTTACAGCCGAAAAATTTCTTCATGTGAAGAAAGAAAATTTAAATTTTTACAGATGAAACATGTGAAGAAAAATTAACATTTTCCCTGCCGAAACGTATGAAGAAAGAAAATGAACACTTTCACTGAAACGTGTACGTTAAACTTGTAGGTTTTTGAGTATTTCGTGATTCTAATCGCTTAAGATTAAGATCCTGAATTTAAAAAAATCCAATCATCGTTACCAATATTGTGTTCCAATCAGGACCGCACCTGTGCGCCTTGGAACACCGGATTTATTCACTGAACTACATTACCCAGCATTCCCTGCGAGCGCGGGCTTTCGCCTACAAACAGTACTGGCAGCTATACGTCACACACAGGTCACTGTGGCATGTAACTGCTTGATTTTATGCTTTAATGTGTTTTTTTAGGACCAAATTTTTCAAGATCCCTAGAAAATTCATGCGTTTCAGGTTGATAGTTTTTGCAAAAAGTTGGTCAAATACATGCATATAAACCAACAAATGCACGCGACCAAAAACATAAGCCCTCACCCAACTAAATTACATTACCTTCTTTTCTCACCGTCTGTTTATGTGACATAAAATGCAGTCAGCGTCAACATATTTACATCATATTTCCGAGCAGTAGAAAAACCTGGGACTTGCCTTCTGCTTCCCCCTGGTGGTCAAACGACTGAATGAACATTTGTTGTAAATTGTGCAAAAATAACTCCACTAATAGTGAACAGCGCCTTATTTGATGGGAGTAGCTATATTTTACTCAAATATGGTAACTTATCTGCATTAAAATACAGATAAATTACTATTTCACATACATTTAAGTACAATTTATATAAACGTTGCACAAAACAATCATTAAGTGCACATGCTTCGCAACCAAATAGATGCCGAATCAAACCAAAATGGAGAAAAAAGGTTTTCCATTCATCTTAAAATATCGCCCATGGTGGGCGTTTTTGCTCTTTTTAAAGTTTGTTAATCCCTTGTGCTGCAAAAACTGTATGAAAAGTACGTTAGAAGTATGATTTGGAAATTTAAAACTCTTCACAAATTTGAGCTTGTAAGACGTGTTCGTGTCCAGGATGTTATTGGAGCACTTCTTTTCAAATGTTAACTGTTGATACCAAACGTGGATTAAAACTCCAAAGTACTTTTTCCCTCTGAAGAAACAAGACAGGAATATTTAAAGATGCTTTAATTTGAACATGAGGAAAAACAGGATTTGTTTACATTTTTGTTACTTGAAAGTTTGCATTTCACTACCTCTTTATTTAAATTGTTTTATTTCTTTGCATAAATGCACAGGATTTTATTTTTATAACGTTCATTAAAGTACTGAATACCAATTCAAACAAACCTTTAAGAGATGTGACGTTCTTTATTTAAAACAAGTTTTATCAAATCTGTATATGCACATGAGAAATTAACAAAAATGATATAATATATTAGTAGTAATAGTAGTAGTAGATGTTGTAGTTATTGTTGTGCTTGAACGAGTTCAATGAACGCTCCTTCATATTTTGGGCGAACGTGAACCGAACGTACATTATTTCTGCCTGATGAACGTTTCTGTGAACGCGCTTATTTTGGCGTTCGTGAACGGCGCTCTCGTAGATTAATGTTGTTTAAGAGGGTTGCCAAATGTCTAGAGCCTTTCAGTGGGAAAACCCGGCTAAAGCACACCGTAAACGGACCTTAACATTTCGGGGGGAAACAGCCAATCTGGCAACCGCAGCCACCAGAGTCGCACCGGCACATGCGTCATCAACATGCGACGCTTCACGGCAAACACAAACACAGCGGCACTGCCTCTGATTAATACTTTTTCTTCGTATGATTACTTTTATGACTTTTAATAATTTTATGAACATTTCAGTGGTGATCCAGGTGGAAACATCTTACCTTTTTGTGTTAACTTTGCCCGCCCGGTTTCAAGAATCAACTCCGTGCATCAACAACATCAACAGCAAACCTGAGACGGCACATTGAACTGAAGCACCCGACGAGCCTTTCAAGGTATGTGCAAGCAACTAAAAACAACCAAAAGACACGGCAACGGCAAGCTATTTATTGGGCTGAATATTGCACTTTTATGACCCAAGTTCAAGAACTTTTCTTTGGGCAAACAAGTCAGAAAACAATCGATTCACTAAAAACTGAAAAGTTACATAAATAATGTTTAGATGTTTTGCACTTTGAATGTTGCACTTTGAGGTACTTTCTTTTGCACCTTAAGGACCACTGTCCGCTCTTTTTTTTTTATTTTTTTTTTTTAATAATTCCACATTAAAAAGACCCTTCAAGCAGCATGTTTAGGAGAATATACTGAAGGGGTGGGAAGCTGCAGCTGGATACGAGTGTGACTAAATGGGGGACAACAAGATGGTAATGTTAGTATTCTGAGGTAGTAGCTCACAAACATATTGAAAACAAAAAGCTATGAACTAGTTAATTTTTTTTAGAAATGAATTATGAACTGAACTAGTCCATTTTAAAAATCTGTGAACTTAACATTGAACTAGTTTATGTCGAAACTGAACTTTCCCAACACTGGTTGTCGTAGTAGTAGTGACAATAGTACAAGCGGAACCTTTGAAAAGGGCTGTTGTTTGACGTCGGCGCCGGAACCTTCAGATTGTCAACACCAGCCTGCAGAGGAGGAGCCGCTCTCTTACTACAGTACAAACATTCTTTTGCAATATTTGTTTCCTGGGTTTCTTTGTGTATTTCAATCTGACACAACGTAAGAATGATAAAACTAGACTGTTGTTGTTATAGCGGCAGATAAATTCAACGAATTGCGACGTTTGCTGTCGCCTATGCAGAGTCGAGATAGCGTAGCATTAGCATTTTAGAGTTCAAAAAGTGTGGATTTATTAATAAATACACTCGCTACGTGAGCGACATGGTCGCCGGATTGAAGGATTTAGGAAGTTATGATAGAAACAGTTTTCATTTATAAGTTACGTACATTATTACTCAGCATAAACAGGAAATTATTTAAAAGTGAGATTATTTTCAATGAAGTTTGGTCTGTTTTTATAATAACGTATTTTTGGGGGAGGTCGTGTCTCTAATAATTGGTTGCAAAAATGCCGACCAACAAATCTTCGACGCTTAGGATTGCAAGGAATGCTTATAAAAGTACAGTGTGGTGTGTGAATGGGGTTTGGTGTCAATCCAAAATCTTCGCGTGTCAAGATCCCGATATCCTCTGACCGCTGGCATCCGCTGTGGCTGCAGTCATAAACGTACTGATTTGGCATGCTTGCGATTTCCAAATTGGCATGAGTCAACCTCTGTAACGTGCCCTGCGTTTCGAACGGCGACTGACGAGAAATACCTCGTTACCCTTTCCCCGAAAACAGGAGCTGCCAGTGCGGTCTGTCCTCCTGCAAAGGTGGCGATTATGCGGCCGGCTCTGCGTCCGTGAACGGCCGCTCTCACTGATCTCAGGCCAGCCGCCATTCCTCCGAGGTGAGTGACTCTGAAACACGTTTTGATAAAAAAGAAAATTGCACTGTGGGTGTTCGTTGGCTTGCACTGATCCAGAACCAACAGCTTCTGTCTGCCGCGATTCCGAAATGATTCTGTTTTCACATTTGTGCACAACAATTCTCTATTGGGGGAAAATACAAAAGAGCAAAACAGTCACATAATTACACAGATTTTAACGATAATGGTGGAAAATGATCCCATCGCTGCCTATAGACTTTAAGGTGAGATATTCTGCATTGCTAGAGCAGCAAGTGGGAGAGTGAATGAAAGAATAGCAAAAGAAATGAATGAATTAGTGTTTATAATATTGTTGATAAATGTTTGACTTAACCCTTAGATGCACAGGCGGAGTCAAAAATGACCCCACGGGTTGTTATTCTTCAACATCTTTAAAATGAAGTCGTAATATTTTCATATTCCAGGTATATATTCATATTATTCTTTTCATTAATTTTAAGAAATTGCAAGTTTTTGTATCACTACCCCACTCTTCCACAAGTGGGGTCAAAAATGACCCCAAGCAGTTCCTATGGAATCTTCTATGAAACTTTAATTCTTAGCAACTCTAACAGTCCCACATACACATCTGATATAATCTTGTACATCTAATGCAACTTTGACTGTCAATACTGTCCCACTTACACATGTGATGTCAGCAGTCTCACCACCCTGGAGGACATTTTTACCCAGCAGTGTACATGTAAGTATTCTCTCCATTTATCAACTTATTTTTCATTGACAGATTATGATGTGTGATCAAATTAGTGATCAAATGTGTGACCAGATTGGCCTACTTTGTTGTTGGCTAACAGTGTTTTTAGGTAGATAACACAGTATTGTGTTAGCTAACAGTAGCCAACTGTATTGTTATATGATTTATAGTTTTCTGTGCATTTTAAACATTGTCCTTTCTAATCTTTTTATTTATGTATCTAAAGTAACCTGGCTGCTAGGAGGCCAGCGAGGATCCCAGTGGACCTTGTCATACAACTGATCCAGGACGGATGGGTTATGCAGAGAACTCCTAAAAAACATACAGACTGGTACATCCCAGTTCTTCTCACTTCCATCAGCACCTCTTCTATTATATTATCAGACATGAACAGCTTCCTTGCATCTATTGGGGAGACAGTACTAAACCCAGGAGCAGGCCCTGGCTGACAACCTGGAATATTGAGCCGTGGTGTTTTATCCTGGCTGGGCGGTAACTCTGCCCAGTAAGAGCCTTAGCACCTCATTCTGTTGGACACAATATCCATTTCCTCTTCTGAGGACTCATCAGAGGACTCCTCTGTGTCTGACTGGTCTTGTTCAGTGGGGGACGACAGTCTGGGTCCTCTACATCTGAGATGTCACATTCTGAGTCAATGCCTCTGATGGGCCCTTCATCCAATCTGTCCTGGATCATTTGTATGGCAAAGTCCTCAGGGATCCTAGCTGGTCTCCTAGCAGCCATGTTACTTTAGATATATATATTAAAAAAAAAAACATTAGAAAGGACAATGAACGCACAGAAAACTATTAATTATATAGATACAGCTAACAATACAGTTGGCTACTGTTAGCGAACACAATACTGTGTTACCTACCTAAATACAATACTGTTAACAACAAAGGAGGCTAATCTGATCACTAATCTCATCACACATCATAATCTGTCAATGAAAGTTCATAAATGGAGAGAATACTCATATGTACGTTGTTGGGTAAAATGTCCTCCAGGGTGGTGAGACTGCTGACATCAGATGTGTAAGTGGGACAATATTGACAGTCAAAGTTACATTAGATGTTTAAGATTATATCAGATGTGTAAGTGAGACTATCAGAGTTGCTAAGAATTAAGTTTCATAGAAGATTCCATAGGAACTGCTTGGGGTCATTTTTGACCTCACTTGTGGAAGAGTGGGGTAGTGATACAAAAACTGCAATTTCTTAAAATTAATGAAAAAATAAATAAAAATGCAACTGGCCTCATGTCACAAACGTGTTTTATGAGGAATACCTGGAATATGAAAATATTACATCTCTTTGTTTTAAAGATTTTGAAGAATAACCACCCAGTATATTGCAAAAACGCATTGATTTGAATCGGGGTCATTCTTGACCCCACTTGTGGACGAGTGTAGGAACTGGTAGGTTGTGCATCCAAGGGTTAATGCACATATACAGCAATACGGATGCATATAAACATCTGCAAGTATTTTGCGCCGGCTTGTTTATTTATTTACATATTTCCTAAGTGCTGGCTCAGTTGGTTGTTGATTTTTGGCAGTGTTTCTGTCCTCTGTTCTTCCCTTCTTCATATTTAAATGTGCTGCGTTATTCAGGAAGTGACTCGGTATTCGGTGAGAAAGTAAATAGGAAATTCACGTCATACAGACACCTTGTTGTACCTGGTGATCTCGAGAAGCCGTCCACTTTTATTTGCAGCCGCGTCGCTTCTTTTCCCCTTCAACTTAATTAAGATCATTTATCAGCACCTCTGGTATCGACTGGCCGCAGCTTGAGCCCTCCTCTTCCTCTTCCTCCTCTTCCTCCTCCCGCAGGTGTTTGTCTGCTGCGATGGAAGCCGGCGGTTCAACCGCCGCCACCGACGACGTCCTCCTCGCTCGGCCCTGGCTCCCCGTGAGCGTCGGCGGCTGCCCGCTCCTCGCCAAGAGCTGGTTCGGCGAAACCACGTACCACGTCCTGCTGAGTGACCTGCACTGCGTGTGGGAGGAGAGGATGGACGGCGAAGCCATCCGCAGCCGGGCCAAGGCACGCACGCGTCCGGGCCGAGCTTCCAATCCGGGCGATGCACAGCAAATACACGTGTTTGGTTCTGACTTCTGTCTGTCCGTTTGTTTATCAGGATCTCAACAAGCGCCTGCAAGCGCCGGCCAAAGCTTTCTTCTCCTACCTGCACGAGGTGGCTCGGCCTTTCCTGTCGGGGGACGGCGGCGACGGTAAGGCCGCCCAGGTCTCCCTGACCAAATACGACGACGGGAACATGAGCATCCGGCTGAAGAGCAAGCTGGAGGGGCTGCCTTTCCACTGGGAGTTTCGGTGCACCCCCGCCCCCGTCCCGTTGGTACGACCCACACCTCAGACCACAGACCACAACACCTTTACCACATGTTCAACTGCTAGCAATCATGGACAATCCCCCCCCCCCTCCACAAGACACTGGACAAGCTGAAGAGCAGCTTCAGCAACAGACTGATTGAACCTGCTGCTCTAAGGAACGTTACAGGAAGTCCTTCCTCCCCACGGCAATAAGACTTTTTAACTCTTCTACCTCCGTCAGAGCCTCAATCATCACCTGGACTAAATTACATTGATACTTATATTATATCATATATTTCATATTGCATATTGCATGTACATATACATGTTTATACATGTGCAGGTACACTATTACCATTGGTATTATTATTATTATTATGACTGATATATATATATATATTGTTATTGTTATTTTATTGCTACCATATTGTTATTATATTATTGCTACCATTATTAGTAGTACTATACATGAGTATTATACACTATTTCACATTATCTGTATTATTATTATTATTATATAATGCCTACTTCTAATGGCTCTGCCATACTATCTATTTATTTATCATGCTTTTATCTCCTGCTTATTTCTAAGTGCCCATGTTCCGTTCTGTCTTATACCCAGATATTTTCATTTTTTTATTTTTTACTTTTATTACTATTCTATTGTATTTTATAATATTCGTATGTACCAGATTGCTGCAACAAGACAATTTCCCTTCGGGGGATGAATAAAGTAATTATCTATCTCTCTATGTGTGTTCTATCTACAGGTGTGCATCCAGCTGGTGCGCCCCCTGCTGGCCATGAGCCGGCTGCTCCAGCAGCAGGTGGACCAGCTGGGGGGTCTCCTGGTCCGGAAAGACGCCGAGATCCAGGACTACAAAGAGAACGGCGCCGTTCTCACCAGAGGTGCGCCGACCCAGACTAACGCTGTCAACTGTGCTCTTGTTGATTTCAATAATAGTGACACGTTTTTTGTACGTTCTCCCAAAACGATCGTCTTTCTTTGATTTCGGTTGTAATATTTCCTACTTTGATTGCTCTTTTTTTTTATGTCATTGCTTATTATGTATGCATTGTGCAACCCTCGTCCTAATTTCTTTTTCATATAGTGTAAAACACCCTGCGTTAAGCATTTTTTTAATTCAAAAATCAAAAAGGAGACACCTACTGTCTGTATTATAAGATGAATGTTTTGTATCTGTTGTTAAGTGAAGAAGATAAAGGAAGAAAAAAAAAATTCCATTATAAAAAGGGGAGGTCAAAGGAACTTAAATAGACTTCATGTGGCTTAAACAGGATATGACTAAAGTGTGAATCACGGGACTTAATGTGACGGACGGGAAAAGGACGGAATCGTACGGCGCAGGACAGGAAGTGATGCGACGGGACGTGGAGAATAACGCCAACGTCTGTCCTGTGTGTGTTTGAACCCCAGAGCGCCTTCAGACGGACGCTTTCGAGGAGCTCGCCTACAGACAGGCCTTCATGGCGAAGGTGAGGAATCGGACACACACACACACACACACACACACACACACACACACACACACACACACAGGTTTTGAATCGTTAATTTGCGTCACATTGTGGTGTTTGAGGAGGAAAGTAGCCTTTATGTAAAACGGCTCCTGTGCGAGGACTTATGGAAAGTTACGCAAAGGGGGGGGGTGGTGGGGGGGGGGTCATAATGGCGGCTCTATTCCCCCCGGCGAGAAAGACGTAGGAGGACGAGGTGGGAAGGTGAGCAAAGACTCCGAGACCACAGAAGAAGAAGGCGATAAACGCTGCGGCGGATCAAAGTCTTCCCTCTTGTGGTGAATTTCACCGAGGCCGCCCTCCGACCAAAGTCCACACTGAAATAAAACGTGTGTGTGTGTGTGTGTGTGTGTGTGTGTGTGTGTGTGTGTGTGTGTGTGTGTGTGTGTGTGTGTGTGTGTGTGTGTGTGTGTGTGTGTGTGTGTGTGTGTGTGTGTGTGTGTGTGTGTGTGTGTGTGTGTGTGTGTGTGTGTTTGAATCACAGGCGTTTAGCGTGTACGTGCAGTATTTATCTATCGGGGTTGGGCTTTTTACATGCTTCTGTGTGTGTGTGTGTGTGTGTGTGTGTGTGCCCTCACTGACTTGTGTTTGTGTCTCCGTTCGTCTCCACGGCAACGATCACCACGCTCATGTCTCAAGCTCGTGTGTAATAGTTTTTTGTTGTTTTTTTTTTTTTCTTCAAGTGGAGGAAAAATGAGAAAAGGAGTTACTCCATTATTGTCTCTCACCTGATATTTACGTCATTAATGACCACATAGTTGGTGACACAACCGGCGACGGTGAACCGGTGGAAGGTTAGCGGTAACCGCCGGTAACTCGCCAACGGATCACATGTCAATCACGTCCTCTTTCTGGCTGTGGTTGATTGTGACCCGTTCTCTTATTCAAATACGCAGCTTCACTTCATTGCACTTGAATTTGTTTGACTTTTTTTTTTTTTTTTTTTTTTTTTTTTAAATACGTTTGCAAGTCGTGTGTGTGTGTGTGTGTGTGTGTGTGTGTACATGTGCGAATGAAGAGGGACACAGGCTGAAAGAGAGACGATGATGACAGGAGCAGCAGCCCCCACACACACACACACACACACACACACACCCGACCACCACACAAACACCCCACCCAGCTCTGGTCAACATTTGCATGGGTGGAATTAGTCTGTTTCCCACTGACACACACACACACACACACACACACACACACACACACACACACACGGAGCTGAAAGATGAAAGGAAGCTTCAAACTTAAAGGATCACGTTGGGTTTCTCAAAGGGCCTAAATCTGTGCAGTGTGTTTGTGTCGGGCGGTTGCATTAACGATGTCAGTCGTGTGTGTGTGTGTGTGTGTGTGTGTGCGCTTTTCAAGCAGTTTGCCTTTCAGTGCCAGGGGTTAATGACAGTTTGGTTTGTCCTCCCTGAAGACAGCACTTCAAAGACCCTCGGGGTAGAACTTTCAGGAGAACGATTTTCCACCGAGGATAAAAAAAAAAAAAAAAAAAAGGCAAAGCGACGACATTTGTTTTGTGTTTGGAACAAGTTTTCTTTTCTTTTTTCTTTTTTTGTTTGGCCGGACAATTGTGGGGAATGTGGTTCGCATTCTGTCAGTAGTTTGGACCCTCATTCACCTAAAAGTTTATATTTAGATATATTTATATGATATCATAATATTTGTGATGAAAAAAAACCCAACAAATTATGGATTACTTGTGATTTAAATGATACGCCACATGACCCTAGTTTGTTTGTTTGGCGCTGGTTGCCCATCTCTTGGTGGATTATGACAAGATAAGATAAGATTATATGTGTACTATAATGACATTACAGGTGCGCAGAAGTACATTTAAACCACACGGAATATAAAAGCACTTGCAATATAACAATATACGTGATAAGATTCAGAGAGTAGCGATACTTTTTGCTGATTTCAAGGCGTGTTTTTTTTTGTAGCCGTTGAGCGTGACTTGGTTCATTATATTGTAGATTTCAGCTAATAGACCTCCGCTCGTTGAGTAAATAGAAATGCTGTTTTATGTGTCGAGATAAACAAGTTCCTTCTCCGTTGTCCTTCAAAAAATACATTATTAGAATTGATATTATTTTTCTGATTATTAATATTTGTATCATATTATTAGTACTAGAATTATTGTTTTAATTGTCTTTTGTTTTAAAAAAAAATGCAAATATTTATGTGTTTGTAGGAGAAAGTGAGGATATTACGGTTGGATTTTTTTGTTTTTTTAAATGGCTGAGGCAGAATTCCATGATACTTGTGAGTTTTATGTTTTGTTTGTGTTTCGGGATCCGTTATGTCACTGAGGGAAAGACAGATGTGAATGCGGTCTGAGCCGCTCGTCCACGTCTTGTGACGCATGCGTTTTGGTTTTTGGGTTTGTTTTTTTTCCCCCTGACCAGTGTGTGTGTGTGTGTGTGTGTGTGTGTGTGTGTGCGTCGTGCCGGCGTGCAGCCGCGTCACCGTCGTCCTAAGTGAGCCGTCACCGTTTGGGAATGTCGCCCCGAGACACGGCGGCTTCTTCACCGTCGGACAATTCGTGACCACATTTGACTGAAACACCTCGCTGTGGCTTTTTGTTTTTTTTCAAAATTTGACCTCCGTCCCTTCAAATATCTCGCTTTTTCTTGCTCGATTCGAAGGTTGTTTGTCGCGCGAGCAATAAGATCAATAACAAATGTGTTTTTCCTTTCCTCACAGTGCAGATATGTGCAGTTTTCCATCCCCAGTAATAGTTATGTGCTCAAACGGGGGAAGAAATTCGCCCTAAGTGCTGCGTAGCGCTGGCAGGAGGGAAATCCTAATATCTGTGTGCAGGAAACTGGAACTCTTCTACCCAGAACCCACTTAAAAATACACACGTTGACAGCGACTGAGTCAAAATGCGAGGATGTCGAGGTGTAAAAGTCGACAAGAAACTCGTCAACCAGCAATTTCTCTCGTTTATTGGAGAAAAGGAAACAAAACAATTGAATGTTTTGGGCTTTATTCTCACTAGATCCTGATTTGTGCAGACAACCGTGCTCCATTCCAGAAGAATGTTTCATTTCAGTTTCCGACAGCGACTTATGCTTGTTGATCTTTTTTTAGCGTTTCGACTTCATTCTCAGTTTTTTTTAAAAATGATATTCTGGACGTTTTAAACTCATTCTCAACTCATCCACTCAATACGTTTTGACTTAATTCGATGTTCTGACTTTCCTCAAAGCTCATTATTTTTGAGGAAATGACGGTATTCTCGATATTTTAACACATTTTCTTATTTTTCAACCATTTTATTGAAGTTTTTCAACTTTTGACATAGTCTGTCTTTTAAAAAAAGCTATATTTTATTTCAGACATATGCAATCATATACAAATCAACGTACCTATATACAGTATGTACTTTTTTTTTTGTTTTTAAGTGAAGTATGTTCAGACAAAATGAATAGAATTGAAAATATATCTGATTAACATGTCTGAAATGGGGCGGAAACTCGACTTTCTCCAACTTCTACACTGTTTGACTCCTCATTTGCCCTTTTCCTCAACATCTTGACTTCTTTTCATCACGTGTCCTCGCGTACGTTCATATCCTGGAAGAATTGAACTGTGGAAGGAGGAGAAATGGGGAAAGACTGGAGTCTGGAAGGTTTTCTCCCCCCCAGTCAATCATTGACGGCTGCCCTCATAAACGCCAGTGAGCAGCTCTTTATCTCACTCACCTGAGGAATTCAGGGCCCGGGTGGGAAGTAGGAGAGGCTGCTGAGGAGAGGAGGGGAGGGGGGGGGGGCACAATAGCAAGTAAGTGATAAAGAATTTATTTAGCATCCTTGTCGTAATGATATTATAATAAATGTGTCATGAGCTTGTAGTATTGCAGTGTTGATATTGGCGCTGATGCACTGTAGCCTGTAAAAACAGAATCCTGTACGTACAGTAGATCCTCCTCCTCCTCCTCCTCCTCCTCCTCCTCCTCTTCCTCTGCCGTCTGTCCGTTTTGCACACAGTTTCCACAGGGTTGTCCCCGGTCCGGGTCTGTAATTAGTCCCTCTGTGGCCTGGCGGCGGCCCCCTCTCCAGCTGCCGGCCTCCGGCCGGCGTCCCGGCCCCCGGACAAGGCCGAGCGCGGCTTCCCGCAACGATCCTCGCGAGCAAAGCTGCAGCTTCAAAAGCACGGCAGCAGGCTGCAGGAGCGGCACTCCGTCGGCACGTGAACGCACCGGGGGGGGGGAAGCTCCTGCAGTTTCCTGTTGCTGCGGCTAATGGCGATGGATGAAAATCTTCTGCGTCACCATTGTGGCTCCAATATCGGACTTTATGCAGAACATCAAAGCATCAAAAGGACATTTCAAAGAGCCTCATGTTGCATTCAAATAAATCAAATCCAGCCCCCCCGGTGGCCACGGCAGGCATTTGATCTGTTGTGACTGCTAAAGCGGCGTCGGGCTGAGAGGCAAATGAAGCGCGGCCAAATGAAGCGCGGCCCAACAGCATCCTGGGATTTTACCTCAAGTTCGACTGAGTTCAGTGTAACAGGCGGCGAAGTCTCGTCTATTTTTGGGCGTTTAAATCGACGAAGTTTTAAGTAAGTGCGCTTCAAATGGGAATTTAAAATCCTACTTATGTGCGCAAGGCATTGAGGGAAGATTATTGGCCTTTAAAATCATAGAAGAGTGAACTTGAACGCGCTTGAGATGTTCACTTCTCACCGATTTTAGGGTGATTTAGCAAAAATGTCCTGGTTCCAGTTGATTTGCTTAAATTATGAAGATGTTGGTGTTGATCATGTGACGTCTGGGACGTCGACTCTGCTCTTTAGCAGCTCTTTAGTCCCCGTTGCCCCTGATTTCAACAGGTTATTACTCTCCTCTGTCCTTGAGTGTTTTAATCCTCCCATTTTTTTTTTTTTTTTTTTTTTAGGAAGGGTGTGACCTTGAGTCCTGGGGGGGGGGGCTCTGATTCAGAACGGGAAGCTGAGGTCACGATGAGAGAGAACGAGGTTGAGGGGAATTAGAGAGAGTAAACATGAGGTCAGCGACGGGACGGGGGGGGGGGGTTTAGCGTGAGACTCTCCGGCACCAGACCCCCCCGCTCGAAAAACAACGGCAGCAGCGGCCCCGGCTAAAATCTAAAATCAGAGCTGTTTACCTGCTAATAATAGAGAAACACTGACGCGCTGCCAACTCCCACCCCCCCCCCCCCCCCCCCCCCCCCCCCCCCCGTCCTCTCATCACCTTCCCTAGATGTGATGCTTTGCTGTGGTTGAGGGTAGGGACGGGGGGGGGGGGGGGGCGGGGCTTGGAGGCGTGGCCCACACAGGTGAGCCTCTCGTCTCCGCTTGCTCCCGGACGTGGACTTCGTTCCGTTGCGACAGCAGGGAGGAACTTTCCACAGCATTACTCAGCTCCACGAAACGGGCACGAGGTTATTGACCCCCCCCCTCCCCCCCACCCCGTAATCGCCTTTTTATTTCTCGTCGCTTTTTTAGCCTGCAGCTGCAGATAAACACCCCGCTCCCTCGTCACTGTTGATGACCGGCTCACTGTTGTTTCCCCCGTTTCCACGGAGACGGAGTCTGAACTTTTTTTTTTTTTTTTTGGGAAACGTTCCACCCCGGGAGCCGTTTTCCAAAAGTTGCGCTTTTGCCATTCCCCTGGAAATCGTCCCCGCGTAAACGGGACCCACGTTTCTGCTCGAATTTGAGCAGTTTCGAAGTTTAATTAGCGAATTAACTGCAGCTTTTTCTGTTTTACGCACGTAAAATTGTGCGAATTGAGTATTTAAATGCCACCTCCTCTCACGCAGTTTGATTTTTAGCGCTCCGGGGCTGCCGGATCCAACACGTTGAGCTCAGCGTTTCACATCAAATAGTCCGAAGCGAGTCAGTCGGAGGCCAGCGAGGAGGGGGAGGGGGAGGGGTGGAAGTGAATAAAAAAGAGAGAGAATAAGGTGGGCTTTCTGCTGCTTTCTCTCGGCGCGGCACATTGGTCCCTCTGTGCCCGAAGCAGAACGAAGCCTCACCAGAGCATACATTTATTTTTACGATATTTAAACCAACAAATAACAAAAATAAATCAATGCGAAACCTCGAAAACCCGACCAAAGTGTGTTTAGGAGCCCCTCTGCCCTGACAGCGAGCGGGAGACCACCAATTTCTCCCGGTCAATATTTGAGGAGCTAATTTGGAGAGTTTGTCCTCTCCGCCGGGGGAAGAAGAAGAAGAAGGAAAAAAAAGAAGAGGAATTTTAGTGAATAGCGAGTGTTTTGCTACGCGTGGGCCATGCGCGCCGGCATTAACGCTACCCGGACGTCACCGTATCTGTCCGGCCGCCGCGTGCGTTTGGGTGACCAAGTAATTGCGGCTTTGATTTGGAGGCTTATCGTAGCTCCGACACGCCCAGAATCACACCTCGGCCATAAAACACACCTCTCACCACGCCGGCACAAGAACTCTTAAAGTCCTCGTGAAATGAAAATTCGACCTCCAAAACACTCGAGGGACATTTTTTATGCCAACTGGTCTCAAGGGTAAAATGTTAAAACACGGCGATCTGCGAGAAAATAGCCGATAAACGTTGGTATTTCCTCTGCTGGGCGGAGCTTCTGATAATAATAGAGTGACATCACGAGTTGTGCACACGCCCCAGTTGTGTTTACATTATGGAGGATCAGAGTTTTGACCACGAAGAGGCTGAATTGAACCATATTTCATCATCGTCGTCATTTCAAACCCAGTGATTGATGAAGAAGACACAGAAGGGTCGTTCTGCCATCGGTGACCCCGTCTGGAACATGTTTGAGGAAGCAGAAGACGCTTCGTCCTCCATTCGTCCTCGTCTCCTCGTCTCAGCAGCCGCCAGTTTTCACCTTTGAGGCTTTGAGGCTCCTGACTTTTGGCAGAACGACCGGCTTCCTGGATCCAACACGTCGAAGCGCTTTTCCGACTGCGCGGAATCACCGAAGATGAGTCCAGGTATTACTTGATCGTCTACTAGCCGCCCGAGCTAGCGGCTACCTGCTAGCCGCTAGCCACGTGAGCTAGCCGCTAGCCGCTCCCACCGCCTGTGCTCCTTTTCTCCTCTCTCGGTCTCTTCCAGGCTCAATCTTTCATCAAGGCTCAAAACGCCGACCATAACTTCAACACACTGTTAAAACTTGGATATTTAAGAGGAAACAAGCCAATGTAAACACAACAGATCGAGATCTGCACATCTCTTGACGTCACGCCCACGAAAAAGGATTCCCCCGACTTCCTCGGCTGGAGATTACTTGACTTTGGAGATAAAGTCCGTTTTGTGGCGAGGAAATGAAACGTCTCAATCTGACTACAAGAAAATACACTAAAAATAGATATTTGATGGTTTTTTGGGGGAGATATTAAAGCAGGAAAGCTCAGGTTTGATATTTTGTGGACTTAAATGTGGTTAAACATGAAGGAACGGCTTGAGTTTTGACGCAACGGAGGCATTCAAAATCAAATTCATCCCCATTTTCCATTCCTTTTGTCATCTAATGTATACAATTGTGATATAATTGATTACTAGATGATGAAAACACGGTTACGCTACGTCTTCCCAGGCTCTTCCTCTGCTGTGTGCCGAGCGGCCCGGCGTCCTCGGCTTTGACGACGACCTCCAGCGGCTGTACGCCGCCGTCGCCGCTCACGGAAACACACGGAAGCGCCAGGCGCCGGCAGGCGCCGCCACCGAGGAGCCGGAAGCCAAAGAAGCGGCGGTCGCCTCTTCTCCGGGTGCGTTTTGCAGACGTTTTGAAAGCTTTTTTTTTCTCCACTTGAAACGTGGCGGTGGTAACAGTTTGTGGCGTTATCCTCTCACGTGAACATTTAATCAAAAACTCGCTTGTTTTGTTTGTTTGTTTGTGCTCCAGCGGCCAAATCTGTCAGCGCCGACGCGGCGGAAGGGGAACAGAGGCGCGGCGGCCGGGCCGACAGCGCAGGCGCCAAAATGGCCGACAAACAGGTGAGAGACAGAAGCTCACTTTTACGATTTGACGGCCGTGTGGCTGTTTAAACATTTGGAGAGTTTTACAGCCATAATGGCTTTAAAACGAGGAGCGGAGTGTCTGAGACGGCAGAATTTAGAAGGTGTTAATCTTCACCTCCGCACCGTGTCCTCTCCTTCAGTCGCCGGCCGTCTCCTCCGAGCCGGAGCGACGGCCGTCCAAACCAAAGAAGAAGAAAGTGGGGCTGTTCAGATGAGCCGGAGCAGTACGACACACACACACACACACACGTTAAACAAAAAACATTTTAATCTCTTTCCATCTGCCTATAAAATCTCATTGTTTTACTGTCAAGATGAACTTTTTTAACATGTTTTTAAGCATTCTTTTTTTTTAGATGAAAGGTGTAATAAATGATCAGGATTTCTTTTATTCCTTTTATCTGCAGGGATTTTGCTTGTCTTTTTTAAAAAAAAAATTGCTTTATATGTTCCTTCACATTTGATTTTTAGAGAAGTCCAACCAATAAAATATATGAATTGAATTTTGAAGGCTGGTTCGGTTCATTTTTTTGTTTTTGTTTTTGAGCCCAATGGAGTCGTGGCCGTTCAAAGGTTAAGAGGAATAACAGGAAGTTGGATGTGTTTTAAATGTGGAGATGCTTCTGGTCCCTGGTCAGACAGACGGAGTACACAATGAGCCGGCGGCGGTCGATAAGAGCGCCCGCTCTCCTCTTTTTTTTTTTTCTTTCTTTCAGAGCACAGTGAGATGTTGACTCAAGGTGTTCCAGTATCTGGGGAATGCCATTGAAGTTTTTGTCCAGAAGTTGCTGTTTGCCTCCAAAGTGGTTCAAGTTGCTTTAGTATTATTGATTTTTTTTTTCTCCAAAACTGCAGTTTTGTAATGTAGTTTCTGAAAACTGTCGTCTTAACCCACAATAGTAGACAAGAAAATGATCAAAGTCTTATATTTGTAATATTTGATCTAATCAAGCAGAACAGTAGTCCTGTCAACCAAGGGATGATAAACAGAACATTTATATTTCTCTGGTTTAATGGACTTCATCTGAACAATTCAATAGGTTTTGTTTTTGTAACATCACTGGAGCCATTCCTGATCCAAGTTATTAGACTCAGTCAATCCCATGCAGAAAATACACACGTTCGATTTGGTCAAAATGCATTGCGGTAAGGAATCTTCCATCTGGTCAGAGGTTCGCCGTCCCCTCACCTCCAGACTGTGACGTCACGCTGCGCCACGCAGAAAAAGAGGTCAGGAGGTTTTTGCGGGTGCGCACCTGCGCCTTCACTTTGAGGACACGGGTCCAAAAGGACAGAGGGAGAGCGCGCGCGCGCGCCAGCCAGCCAGCCAGCCCCGGACTGTCGGTCGGTCTCGTGGCTCGGTGTTTGTCTGTCCTCTTTGGCTGACAATAAACAGATGAAGGCGGCCGCGGGGCCTGTGCCACCCCGATGGGAGGAGAGGAGCGGAGCGGCGCGGCGCAGAGAGGGCAGGTCCAGCAGGGCGCGGTCTCTCCTCTTCTCTCGCGGCACCTCATCTGTACTGGTTAGCAGGATCTCTTCCATTTCCATTTCTGCCAACAGTCCTGCACCACAGGGACGCATTGAGAGTCAAAGCCGAGAGGCCGAAACCGCTGCGGGGACACCCTCTGACCGCCGTGCCCGACAGGCGCAGCCAGCCTACGCAACCAGCAAGCGCGGCTCGAGCCCGTCCGTCTGAAGCCCGTCTCCTCACAGCTCCGACCCAGGAGAAGGCGGCTTTGAACCTGCCTGCCAAGATAAACTCACCTCGCCCCTATTTATGCCCCTGCCTCCGCGTGCACCCGGGTACAGGAGCGTCAGCCGCGCGCCGGGCAGGTTCACTCGTCTCCAGCGGCGCACTGGCCACTTTTACGCGCCGGGAATGGCGACTTTTGGGGACTCTGGGCTGAGTCCTGCTCCGTCACCTCCACTCTAAGATTACTACGAAGAAGAAAAAAAAAAAAAAAAAAAGTTGAAGAGAAATCCAGTGGCATCTGGCCCTCCCGTCGCGGGGCGGAATGCTGCTCCCGACGCTGGTGACGTGCCTCGCCGCGTGCGCCTTCCTCCTGTCGCCGGCCAGCGAGGGCTGCGGGCCGGGCCGCGGCTACGGCAAGAGGAGGTCCCCGCGGAAGCTGGCCCCCCTCGCCTACAAGCAGTTCAGTCCCAACGTGGCCGAGAAGACGCTGGGCGCCAGCGGGAGGTACGAAGGGAAAATAACGCGGAGCTCCGAGCGCTTCAAGGAGCTCACCCCCAACTACAACCCCGACATCATCTTCAAGGATGAGGAGAACACAGGTGCAGACCGCATGATGACGCAGGTAACCCGGAGCGCGCGATCCTCCTCACGACAACAATATACGCTGCACTTTGCCCCGTCTTTAAAACACGTGGAGGCTGTTATCTTTATTCTCTCCTTGTCCTCGTCTGCACAATTAAGGGAGAAACATATCTATATTTAATGTTTATTTTGAAATCAAGACATTAATTCCTCAACCTGTCAGTGAGTTCACCGGGAGTTTGTCTCCATTGTGCGGAAATAATCGAAACCTTTCCTTTACAGTTGCCAGTCCTCAAACACCCGATTTACAAAAATGTTTTTTTGTTGTTGCAACAAGTCATTCTTTGAAACGGTGTGTTGACACGCGGAGCCTGAATGGTGGAGGTGATGTGTTCGAACCAGAGCTCTTCAATGCGGTTCGAAAGCAGGGTGACACCCCCCCCCCTCCTCCTCACCCCCCCCCCCCCCCCCCCCCCCCCCCCCCCCGAGTCTAAAAATGTACGGAAAAGCGGTCGCTCCTAATTAAAACACTATGTCCTCTGTTTTACATCATGTTTTTTGGTGGAAAAAACAGCCCTTTAAAAAAAAAGAGGTCTTATTTGGTCAGAGCTCGGGTCAAGCGTGTGCTGATGTTTACCGTTTTTGTTGTTTTGTTTGTTTTTTTTTCGTTTTTAGCCCCGCACTGGTCAGACTTAACAGTCGCCTTTTTGGACTGTCAACATTTTTTTTACGACACCGTCATTGATGTGGCCCCCGGGGTGGAATTTATTTGACTCCCAATTTCCCCGGGAATAAAAGTATTTATATCTCGGCTCCTCGCGACCGCGGGCTTCCTCCCGAGTGGGAGTCCACAGCGGGGACCCACGTGGGGGGAATGAAAGGGCGCGCGCGTGCGTGCGCTCCCACAGTCTGGAGCTGTCACCTTCGCCGCCGCGCGCGCGAACCGCAAGAAACATCCAGCACAGGCGCGATGCGAGTCACTCTCGGAGTTGTGGCGCATATAATCGGCTGGATCGTGCAAGAAGCGCGTGCGTAATTGTGTTAGTTTTCTATGAAAATGCTTTGGATGGATTTAAATCTTTTATATATATATATATATATATCAATGAGCTTTCATGGGAAACGTGTTCACTCATGATCCCAAACTTGAGGTAACTCTCCAAGAAGGATTTTTTTTTTTTTTTTTTGCAGCGCGCGCGCACCCCGAGCGGCGGCGGCGGCGCAGACCTGCGCACAATTTATGGGCTCCAAGCCGCAGGAGACAGCCTCCTGTTTGTCTTTTACTATTCCGTGTTACTTTTTTGTTTGTTTTCGCAGCGCACGTGGACAAAAATAGCCCACTTCACTTGTGTAGAAGCCTTAATTATACGGATTTTTCTTTTTCTTTTTTCTCTCTCAAGTTTTTTTTTTATGCGCTTTTTTTTTTTTTTTTTCCTGGGCGCTCCTGCTGCATACCGACCCGACTGTTCAGGGGCACAAGGTTGTTAATTTCCAACATGCAATGTCTTTTAAAAATCTTAATCAACAAAGCGTTTTGTTTAGTTTATTCAACGTGCGTAAAAGTGCCGCTTGAACAATGAAGATGCACATTCCTTGATTATGTCGCCTTCGATGATGAAAATTGGACTTTTGGATGCCCCCCATCTGAGGGACACCTTTTGCAGCCCATAGGCGCATGTTGTCAGGTCCAAATGTTTGTGCAGCCAGCGGTTTTTTGTTTTTTTTAGCGCTCCTACAGAAACCCCCCCCCCTCCCCCCAAAAAAAAAAACCCCGTCGATCTGCACACCTTGAAAGGAAAACCAACAAAATCTATCGTCTGATTTATGAAGTCCAGCGCGTTGCCGTTGACCGCAGAGAGAAAAACATTAGACGGTTAAAAATCCACACTGAACACTGTGAAAAGGCATCTGTGGCCACTGAGCCCGCGAGCTATTCTTATCACAGGCCAACATGGAAAAAGGACATTTATAGGGTTTAATCCCAGTTTGCTGGCCTTAATAGAACCGAGATTCATGCATCACTGAGAAAGGCTTTCAGAGGACTGGTGGTGGTGGCTGGAGAGGGAGGGGGGGGGGGTGACAAGACGCCCTGCAGAGTTGATTTAATAAGACTGTGCGTCTCATTTTGATTTATTTCATTAGATCTGCCACTCAAGTGAAATAAAACCGGAGAGAATCTGGTAAAAAAAAAGGTTTCATACTAGCCCGAGACGTTTTTGAAGGGTTGACCTTCAAGACGGGCTCGTTTTTTTTTTTTTTGAAAACGTGTCAAATTCTGAGCCGAGATAAACTCATTTTTACTCTTGAGCTTGTGTTTTTTTTTTTTTGTAGGGATTTCTGACTTTCCCTCTTTGTTTCATGGCCCGGTTCTCCCGTTCCTGTTCTCCCGACACTCTCGGGTCAGACAAACGGGTCCGACCGGAGGATTTATTTGCGCGGGAGGGGAGGATAGAACCAATCCCTCAATAGGCCCTCTCACCTTGTGTTTGCTCACCCTGACCAGGCTCCGGGTTTAGAGGGACGCTGAGGACCTCTTAGTCCCCCCCCCCCCCCCCACCACAGACGGCAAACACCGGCGACAGCTGGCTGGAGCCACAGACAAGGGGAGGGGGGTGGTTGGAGTGCATGTGGGGGTAACGGAAGGGGTAGAAAGGGCCTTTGTCGGGGGAGTCCAGACCCTCTCTGAGCCGCCCGTCTCTTCTGCCGCAGCGCTGCAAGGACAAGCTGAACTCTCTGGCCATCTCGGTGATGAACCTCTGGCCCGGCGTCCGCCTGCGGGTCACCGAGGGCTGGGACGAGGACGGCCACCACTCGGAGGAGTCGCTGCACTACGAGGGCCGTGCGGTGGACATCACTACGTCGGACCGCGACCGCAACAAGTACGCCATGCTGGCGCGGCTGGCGGTGGAGGCCGGCTTCGACTGGGTCTACTACGAGTCCAAGGCCCACATCCACTGCAGCGTCAAGTCAGGTGAGCGTCTTGTCCCTTCCTCTGTCTGTCCCTCTGTCTCTCTCTGTCTCTCTTGCTCAGAAGATCAGACATCTGAAAGTCAGAATTTGAACTTGGCGGTTCAGAATCCCGGAGCATTTTAGTAGACCGAACAAAATAACAACGATACGGGCCTTTTTTTGGGGGGGGGTTGAAAAAGACTTTGCTTCCTGCGAGTTCTCCCACTTCACGTTACACCTTTTTTCATTCTTTTATGGGGGGCACTATGTTCTACACTTTGGCGGAGGCTGCAGACAGAGTTATTCCTCCTCCCGATTTCCGAGTTGGGAGACAGTCGCACGGCGGATTAGTGAAAATCGGGGGGGTAAAATGTGCTCGCCGCACGAAAAGTCACACCGGCGTGTCTCCCAGAAGTGCCGAAAGTGGCGCCCGGCCGTTAAAATGCGGCCCCCCGATCACGAAAGAGACACTCGACACTCCCCGACACTTTTGACACTGAGTGGTAACTGAGATTCTCTCTCTCTCCCTCTTCTTTCCTGCTTCACCTCTCTCTTCCCTTCCTCCTCCTCCTCTTTTCTTCCCTCCCAGATCGGGTTGCGAGGGCCCAGTCCTTGACTTGATCAGAAGGGCAACCAATCAAGTTGGTATTTCATTCATGTTTTTGATTTCTTTTCTCCTTTTTTAAACATTTCTTTCCCCCTCTTTAAATTCCCACAAACACAAACTTTGATAAAAAGCGAAGTTGCAGCATCTCGCCACTAGGGGGCAGAAGATCTCACTCTCTCTCCACTTGTTGAAGGGAAGAAGATGTAATCACACATTTAGTTTTATGTCGTTTTTTTTCTTCAAATTTATATATAATAAATAAACGTAACATTTCTTGCATTGACTAATATGAGCCGAAGCATCATTTGCGAAGTTTTGTCTCCTTTTCACAAGAAATTAGATGAAATTCCAAGACGATTCAGTGAAAATAGCTAAATAAATTTTTATCGTAAAGTGAATTTTGGAAACAATCATGTCAATGTTTTGTTTTAAAAATGTGACGCATTACAAACAATATGGGTAAAGTTGCTTTTCAGCAGCTTGTCTATTTATTTGTTTTATATACTTAGTTGCTTATAATTGAAAATGGAAGCGGCTCGAACCTCAAAGACCAAAAGCAAAGTTATTCCTCGCCGATAAATTCTAAAAGCCTTCCCACCTGAAAGTCACGTTGACGCCGCCGCTTTTGTCCGACGATTAACCTTTTCCCCCGCTCTCCTCCTTCCTCCTCCGGGCGACTTTTATCTTATCGCCTTGGCTTTCCTACCTTCCCCAAATATTGATCCTCCGATAGACTTGAGGCCGTCTTCAAGTGCCACTTTCAAAGTGCCTCAACTCATTGTGAGCGACACAATCCCACCTGGACGCACATGTGGAAACACACTGTTTTATTATTTTTTTCCGCAAACAGGAGCTGGGTTATTCTTTTTTTTTTTTTTTTTTTTAAGTCTGCAGAAAGAAAACAGTCAATGTTTAGCGACAGGGAGGCGGAGACGTTCATTGTGTTTGTACAAAAAGCCTGAAAATTTGAAGTATGTTTGAGTTTGTAAATGTAAAAATCTGAGGTAATAAGTGGATAAGTGAAATTATTACACTTTTATTCAGTCAAGATGTGGGAACTGTGACTTTAAAATCATAATTTATATGTAATCATGCAAGGAGATTGTGTACACTTTATATCATGTGGAGAAATCAAGATAAATCAAAGTAGTCAAAAATAATGAGAATTTAAGTCGAAGTTGTCATAAGATACGATTTGTTTTTTTACCAAACGAAATTAAAAACTTAAACCACAACTTTTATTTAAAGTCCATAATGATAGTTTTTTCCCCTCAATAGTTTGAGAACCACGGGCTAAATGATGACATGTCAAGAGAAAGCGGGATATTTTGGATCCGTCTATATTCTATATTTTTGGTTCGTCAAACTGGTGCTTTTCCACTCGTACCTTATACTCGGAACAACTCCGCTCGCCTTTGATGCTTTCCCAAATTTCGCACAGAAATAAACCCTGCGCACGAACAAGGAGGTGCGGACGGCTCTTTTTGTCTGGCGGCGACCAGAGAATCCGTCGGAAGACGGTGTTTTGGATTAACTGGTTCCCCTGTTAACTGGTGACCGGCTTCCCCTATTCACGGCAGACGTTTAAAAACGCGACCAAAATACATAGCTGAACGCCGTTTAACCGCATTTCCGTTAAATGTTAAAGTATTGTACCACTTGCGTGGTCTTACTAAAGTAAGTGTTGCTTGCGGTAAGTCACCAGTTAGCAGGGGCACCAGTGAAACTGAAACACCAGGCAGTAAAGGTGATAATTTGAGGTGAGATCTGAAGCCAGAGATACGGATTCTATCGGGGGGGTGATTACCCGAGGAAGCTCTGGTGTCTCCGCCCACGCCGCGGCGGAACTTTACTTTATGGAAAAGGAATAAAAGTGAGGCGAGGCGAGTCGGTACGAGTGGAAACGCGCCATTGGTCTTGTGTGTGTTTACCGTCCCGCCTCTCTGTGTCCCCCAGACCATTCGGTGGCCGCCAAGTCTGGAGGCTGTTTCCCCGCTGAGGCCTTAGTCACGCTGGAGGGCGGCGGCCAGAAGGCCGTCGGCGACCTCCGACCCGGCGAGCGCGTCCTCTCCTCGTCGGGCGGCGACGGCTCCGGGCCGCTGGTGTTCAGCGAAGTCCTCACCTTCCTGGACCGGGACCGGGACACCCAGAGACTCTTCTACACCCTGCACACGGACGCCGGCGCCCGGCTCTCGCTCACCGCCGCCCACCTCCTGTTCATGTCCGAGGGGAACTGCTCGGAGGGGGCGGAGCCGGCCCGCGGCGCCCTCAGGACGGCGTACGCCGGCGACGCCCGGCCGGGACAGTGCGTGCTGGTGTCGGACGGCCGCGGGGCGGCGCGTCTGTCCCGCGTCCGCCGGATCGGCGTGGCCCGGAGGAGGGGGGCGTACGCGCCGCTGACCCGGCGGGGCACGGTGGTGGTGGACGGCGTGGTGGCGTCCTGCTACGCCGTGGTGGACCAGCACGCCCTGGCGCACTGGGCGTTCGCCCCGCTGAGGCTCTTCCACAGCTGCACCGGGACGGCCGGCGGCGGCAGCGACGGCGACGGGATCCACTGGTACTCTAAGGTTTTACACTGGCTGGGGCGGAGGCTGCTGGGCGCCGGGCGCCTCCGCCCACTGGGGGGCGCTCACATCGACAGGTGAGAGCGGGGAGAGTCGGACACCCCCGCGGAGCTGAACTTCAAAACCCCCCCAACGTCTGGAGGGGAGCTCGACGGCAAGAACAAACTGTGAAAGTTCTCCCGAAAGTGAATTTTTTTTTTTTTTTTTTTTTTTTTTAAATTCTCGTGTCGTTTTTTTTGCTCTTAAAACAGGACAAAAGGAAAAAACAAACACCCCCGACATGATTCCATCCAACTCATCACTTTCAGGTCATTTTTGAAGCTGCTGTTTTGCTTGAATGTTAAATGTTTTGTCGTATTTATACAATGGCCGTCTTGATTAATAACTCGACCCTGTGTCGGTTTTTAATTCAGGAATATTCACGAGATACATTGAGGCACTTTTACTGTATAAATAACTTAAGTAAATCATATTTACTTTTTACGAAAGGTCTCAAGAAGCTAACCATTTATTTACTCCATCAGCAGTCAGCAAAGCTTGTATTCATAGTTTGAAGGACTTTGCAAGAGAAGGTATCGCGTTTAATGTCATGTCTTGTTTTAAAACAGATTATAGAAGAAATTATAGTGTGTATTTAAGTGTTGTTTGTTTACAGAAGAATCCAGTGTTTGAGCAGAAATATTCAAAAGATTTATTTTTTAAATTAAATTATATGGAAATGAGCTGTAGTTCTTGTCAATTTTGTCCGAAATGATGGTAGAAATTGGTCCGGAAAAAAAAACCGTAAGGCTTATTATGGCAAAATAAGTCAAAATATGAAAAATTGAGATAGTGATGGAAGCGGGTCAGAAATGATGGTAAGACTATAGTAAGGCTATTAAAAGGCTTTTTGGGGGTGAAAATGACAAAGTTTGGGAGGGTGATGGAAATTGGTCCGAAAAAAAACGTAAGGCTCACGTATGGCAAAATAAGTGCAAATATGAAAAATTGAGTGGTCGTGTGGCGCCCCCTGGTGGCTGCCACCCCATTTAATAATAATTTAATGTGTTGGTTTTGTTGTCAGCACAATCAACTATTTAAAGAACAAAGTATTTAAGAGTAATATTTCATTCATTCAGATCGAGGATGTGTTATTTTAGTGTTCCCTTTATTTTTTTGAGCAGTGTATTTACACAAAATGGATGATCTGTATTCAAGTCAACACAAACAAACAAACAAACATATGTAAGTCATATATGTAATTCGTATGCCTTAAAAGGAGATGGAAGAAGAAAAACGTATTTAATCCCACATTGTCTCCAATATTCAATCTTGGGGAAGGTGTGGGATTAAATCATTTAACTTTTTTTTATTATTTTATGACTTTTCAGCCTATATTTTTTGCGCAGTTGTCTGTACTGCCGACTCCTTATATGTAAAAAAAACAAACAAAAAAACAAGGCCTCGTTATTCATTTGTAATTTAGAACGTTGTTTTTGTTCAGCGACATTCCAAGAAATCGCTCCGCGATTGGATGAGAATTACAAACGTGTACCATTCCTGACACCTTACTGGTTGGAACGGTCCGTCGCGTTGATGACGAATGGTCGAGCCAACCAATCCCCTGCATTATGCAAATGACGTAGTAAAAATGGCTACCGAGCTAAATGCTAAACCGGAGAGAATCGCCGACACACGTTGTGTTTACATCCAGGAAGGTGTCCGACTGAGAGGAAGGTGCTGGAGCAGCGGCCAAGTGGAGCTGCACGCGACCGGAACTGCGATCCAGTGAGTGAAGAGCAGCACGTGCTGACGTGACGTTAGCTGCTCGTGGTGCTAACACACACAAGTCACCTGGTCAGGCAGCAGGTTAAGATGTTTGTTTATGTGTGCAGCAATTTGTGATGATAGGAATTATTGTAGAATAGAGAGATAGATAGATAGATGTTTGTTTTTTCAATATGAGATGTTTACTATTCTCATGTTAGGCTTCAATGATTTATCTGTTTTATATATTTGCTGTAGATTGATGGTTAATTTTGCACCGATTGCTTGTCAATAGGCTCGACCTGATATTTATTCAGTAGATTGATTTATAAGTACATTGGATTGGTGCCACTTACTGTCCTGTCTGCGTTGTGTTGCTCAACTTTTTTACCAAAAGTTGAGTTGCACACAGGGTGTGGATGAAACATGGAGCAGGGGGGAGGGGGGGTCACTTCATGTCCAGGATCAAATTGAGTTAGAATCAGTGACAGATGATCCACAAGAGGAGGAAGAGCCAAAATATCAAATGATGTGTCTGCTGAGTTTAGTGACGTTTCTATAGAAGTATATAAAAAAAAAAACAGAATGGAAACTTCAAATACTTTGGTATATTGATAAATATATGATTTGAATGTGTCGGTGGCGCCGCCAGGATTCAGTTTCTCAGCACTGGCAGAGAACAATATAGCGCCAGATTTTATAGTTTAAAAAATCTGGCGGTTTTAAAAGTTTTAAAAGGTAAGAACCAGATGTAATGTAAATATAATGTAAATACTGTTCATTGTTATTGAAAATCGTGTCATGAAGAATTTACAAATCTCAAAGTAATGAAGTTTTTCTTTCACATGCAGCTTCTTGTGTTATGTGTGTAGTTAGCCAACAGGGGGCGCCACAGTGTCAGAGGCTGTTTGGGGAAACCGAGTGTTTATTGTGAAAGTGGTGTGTCCAGGTTGATGACGTCACCATGTGGTGTGACGGTGGAGCAGCAAACAACGTCCAGCCTTCCCTCCAGAGTGGAACATGTCAATGAATACTTTGATACCTTGATAAATACATGTGGAAATGTAGAATAAATCAAAAACCAATGAAAAGGTGCGTCTATGAAGACAAACTATCCCAACATATTTGAATTCTTTCCTTTATTTTGGAAGTATTGAAGGATTCATAAAACATTTCAGCCATTAGTTCTCCTTTGCAGCCTTTCAAACAAACAGAACAGCAATTGGATCAGTTTAGCGTTTGAACTTTTTCTTGTGGTTTGGTCAGTTTTTTTCTCTTTCGCCTTTTTGGTAATTGTATTTCTTTTTTCTTGGTAACCCTGGTAATACACCCCCCTGTTAGTACACTGCTAGTACACCCTGTTAGTACACTACTAATACACCCTGATAATACACTCCCCGTTAGTAAACTGCTCATACACAGCTAGTACACTCTGCTAATACACCCTGCAAATATACCCTGTTAGTACACTGCTAATGCACTGCTAATACACACTACTAACACACTGATAATTCCTCCTGCGAATACACACTACTAATATACCCTAACACCCTGGTAATACACCCTGGTAATACACTGCTAATGCACCCTGCTGATTCAGTGCCTCTGTCTCTGCAGCTGTCCTCTGTCCTGAGGATTGGAACCGGCACCCCCAGCAGCTACCACGAGGCCAAGGAGGCGGCGGTGGAGTACCAGACGGCCAAGCAGGCGGTGTTCATGGCGTTCCTCAGGGCGGGGCTGGAGGCCTGGAGGAAGAAGCCCCCGGGGCAAGAGCACTTTGCCCCTTTTCCCTGACTCAACTGACCCTAACCCATCCTGAGTGGGGATGCTACTTTTTGAAAATGGGGTCAAACTTTTTGAAAACCCTCCTTGCAAACAGAGAATAGAGCAACCTTTCTCAAGTACTCTAACTGTGCATGTGGCTGTTGTACGTAGTTGTTTTTTTTTTTATGTCCACACAAACATCCATGTAATCTCATTGTTAATGTTTATTATTATTGTTCTCTGCGCACGTACGCGTGGTTTTCTTACAAAAACAAACAAACTGGTTTTCATTAAAAACAGGATTCTGGATTCAAACTCTTCTTCACACCAACTCCTGAGATCTGTGGTAATAGTCACAAACAAATAAACACCTTTTGTTGTTTGGTTATCTCAGTTCATTACATGAAATTGGTCCGGAAAAAAAAACGTAAGTGAAAATATGAACAATTGGGAAAGTGATGGAAATGAGTCCGAAGTGATGGTAAGACTTACTTTCCAGCCCTGTGGAGGACATCGTGTGCAGAGCCACCAGGGGGCGCTGCACCCTGCTGCCTGGAGGATGGAGAGCAGAGATTCACTCTGGATTAATGGTGAGTGACATCAAGCTGAATCACCTTCATCAAGTAAAAATGATGTCAATGAGGAGCTAAGTCACATAAAATGTGTGTTCAGGACGTCCTCACAACACTGACTCTTTTATTAAACCTGGTATTTGTTAATTTTGAATATGTTTGTGTCTGTTACTGTCAAACATGATGTGATTCAGTCCTTGTAGTGGTCGTGTGGCGCCCCCTGGTGGCTGACACCCCACTTGGATTAATAATCCTGTCTGACAAACCACATTTGATAATTTAATGTGTTGGTTTTGTTGTCAGCACAATCAACTTACGTAAAGAACAAAGTATTTAATAGGAAGATTTTATTCATTCAGATCGAGGATGTGTTATTTTAGTGTTCCCTTTATTTTTTTGAGAAGTGTATTTACACAAAATAGATGATCTGTATTCAAGTCAACCCAAACAAACATACTAATTACATATATGACTTATATATGTTTGCCTTAAAAGGAGATGGAAGAAGAAAAACGTATTTAATCCCACATCGTCTCCAATATTCAATCTTGGGGAAGGTGTGGGATTAAATCATTTAACTTATTTTAATTATTTTATGACTTTTCAGCCTATATTTTTCACATAGTTATCTGTACTGCCGACTCTTTATATGTAAAAAAAAAACCAAACACAAAACAAGGCCTCGTTATTCATTTGTAATTTAGAACGTTGTTTTTGTTCAGCGACATTCCAAGAAATCGCTCCGCGATTGGATGAGAATTACAAACGTGTACCATTCTGACACCTTATTGGTTGGAGCGGTCCGTCGCGTTGATGACGAATGGTCGAGCCAACCAATCCCGTGCATTATGCAAATGACGTAGTAAAAATGGCTACCGAGCTAAATGCTAAACCGGAGAGAATCGCCGACACACGTTGTGTTTACATCCAGGAAGGTGTCCGACTGAGAGGAAGGTGCTGGAGCAGCGGGCAAGTGGAGCTGCACGCGACCGGAACTGCGATCCAGTGAGTGAAGAGCAGCACGTGCTTGACGTGACGTTAGCTGCTAGTGGTGCTAACAAGCACAAGTCACCTGGTCAGGCAGCAGGTTAAACATGTTTGTTTATGTGCGCAGCAATTTGTGATGATAGGAATTATTGTAGAATGAATGAATGAATGGTTTATTTCGGTTACAGTTTCAGTAGAAGTGCAGTTGATGAATGTTTGTGCAGTTCATGGTACAAGTTCACACACCTGTGATTTTTCACTGTTTCCACAATATACTTGTAACCGAAATGGGTATTAGGCTGAAGCCAAGGCTTATTTTAGCCTCTCCCTTAAAAACCCGTGTGGTTACCCCAGACACCAGTGATGCAAAAAATATAATCACATTTTAAAAAAGCAACTGGAGAAAGAAACAAAAAATAATGATAATAATAAACATAGCAGTCGTAATACGGGAGAAAAAATGAATATAACAGAAGTAATACATGAGAAAAAACCCAACCAAACAAAAAGAAGTAACAGAAATTATTGTTCATTGTAACCATTAATTATTTTTCTTTTTACTGTTTTTTTGAAGCAGAACAGTGATTTGCACAGTTTTAAGTTGTCACTGAGACGTTCCATGAACCTGCTCCCAGAATAGAAACACATCTGTATTTCACGTTGGTTCTCACACCACCTTTTTCAAATATACACAGTCCTCTGAAGTTGTAGTTGTTTTCTCTTAATGTAAAAAAAAAATGTGAATAGCTGTGGGAAGACTTTTATTCTTTATTCGAAATAGTATTTCTAATGTTTTTAAATATACTATATCTTTAAATTTTAATGTGCAAGAGGCTATAAATAGTTTATTAGTATTTTCTCTATAGGAAGTTGTATTTATTATTCTAATAATTCTTTTCTGGAGTTTAATGATAGGGTCTATATGTGTTACCTCAACACAGTATGTCATATATGGCATAATAAGTGAGAAATACAATATTCGCAAACATTTCTTATTCATAAAGTCACTTGTTTTATAAATAATACCAATAGTTGTAGATAATTAATTTTTCATATATTCAATGTGTGGCTTCCAACTAAGTTTATCATCGAGCATGACCCCCAGGAATTTGGTCTCATGTACTTTTTCAATTTGTACTCCGTTTAGAATTAATTGAATGATGCAGTTGGTCCGAGTCCCACCAAATACCATACATTTTGTTTTATTTTCATTTCACTTATTAAATATCAAATGATGTGTCTGCAGAGTTTAGTAACGTTTCTATAGAAATATAGAAAAAAAACAAAACAGAATGGAAACTTGAAATACTTTGATATTTTGATAAAAGTTTTTAAAGGTAAGAACCAGATGTAATGTAAATATAATGTAAATACTGTTCATTGTTTAGAAAAATGTGTCATGAAGAATTTACAAATGTGAAAGTAGATTATTGACTAAATTAAGTTTTTCTTTCACATGCAGCTTCTTGTGTTTGTAGTGAGCCACCAGGGGGCGCCAGAGTGTCAGAGGCTGTTTGTGGAAACCGAGTGTTTATTGTGAAAGTGTTGTGTGTCCAGGTTGATGACGTCACCATGTGGTGTGACGGTGGAGCAGCAAACAACGTCCAGCCTTCCCTCCAGAGTGGAACATGTCAATGAATACTTTGATACCTTGATAAATACATGTGGAAATGTAGAATAAATCAAAAACCAATGAAAAGGTGCGTCGATGAAGACAAACTATCCCAACATATTTGAATTCTTTCCTTTATTTTGGAAGTATTGAAGGATTCATAAAACATTTCAGCCATTAGTTCTCCTTTGCAGCCTTTAAAAGAAACTTTTTGTTGTGGTTTGGTCAGTTTTTTTCTCTTTCGCCTTTTTGGTAATTGTATTTCTTTTTTCTTCGCAGCTGCTGTGACAGAGGAGAATCTGTGGTTTCAGTTTGAAAAGGTAAGAACTGAATGTATTGGAAATAGTGTTGACTGTCATTGAAAATCACAGAGGAGCTCACAGATGTCTTCACGGACATCTTCAACAGGAGACTCAACTCCCTCCCTGCTCTGCCCCCCCCCCCCTCCCCACAAATGGACATTCTCTACCTCAAAAGAGACATTGTGTACATGCCACTTTACTGTTTATATGATTATATGGTGTATATATTTTTAAATTGTTACTTTTTTAATATATTGTTACATGCCTTTTGCACTGTGGGTCTGAGACGACTGAAATTTCATCTGTGCTGACTTTGACTTTGAAAGACTTTATTTTGTTGTTAAGAATGTAAAAGTCTGATGAATTGGCTAAATTCATGTCGTTTTTCTTTTTCCTGCAGCTTCTTGTGTTGTTATGTTTGTAAGGAGCCAGCAGGTGGCGCCACAGAAGATGTGTTTCTGAAAGTGTTGTTTGTGTGTCCAGGTTCCTGAGTGGCGCCACCATGTGGTGTGATGGAGCAGCAAACAACGTCCAGCCTTGTGTCTTGACTCCTCCCACTGTTCCACTTCCCTCCAGAGGGCGAGTGGAACAGTGGGAGGAGTGTCGACAGAAGACTGCAGTTCATGACCACGCCCACTGAAGAGCTGCGCTTTTTATGGGTTAACTTAATAAAGAAATGTCATAACTTTGTCCTCCATAACCCTCTGTCCACCCCGGGCTCTACCACACCCACCCAAGTGTTTTGCCAGCCCTTCCCCCTACATCTCTCCTCCCTACCCCTGCCCAGAAGACTTCACCCTCCCCCCCCCAACCTGACCTCAGCCTGTAGTCTGAACCCCTCAAGTGAAGTGAAGTGGGGAGGATTTGAACCAGCATCAGTCTGCAGCACCAAACTGTGTGTGACAGACTGAACCACTGAGCCACCATGTGTTCTGCTTCTCCTCATGCTTCTCCAGCTTCTGTGTCCAGTTCCTGTTGTTTTGCCTTGTTGCCTTTGTTGTTGACGACTGGAAGGACAAATGGAACCCGAGCAGAATATCCAGTGTGACTGGTTAGCTCAGTGAGGAGGACCAGTGCCTTGCACCTGAGAGACGTTGGTTCAAGTCCTAACCCTCACACAACTCCAAGCAGAGATACAACTTCCTGCAACTTCCAACAACGCTTATGCTACTTTCACTGACAACTACGTACTTTTAAGACAGTTGGAAAATACTTTACTTACTTACTTACTTACTTACTTACTTACTTACTTACTTACTTACTTACTTACTTACTTACTTACTTACTTACTTACTTACTTACTTACTTACTTACTTACTTACTTACTTACTTACTTACTTACTTACTTACTTACTTACTTACTTACTTACTTACTTACTTACTTACTTACTTACTTACTTACTTACTTACTTACTTACTTACTTACTTACTTACTTACTTACTTACTTACTTACTTACTTACTTACTTACTTACTTACTTACTTACTTACTTACTTACTTACTTACTTACTTACTTACTTACTTACTTACTTACTTACTTACTTACTTACTTACTTACTTACTTACTTACTTACTTACTTACTTACTTACTTACTTACTTACTTACTTACTTACTTACTTACTTACTTACTTACTTACTTACTTACTTACTTACTTACT
>NC_137673.1:9152866-9222705 GCF_963422515.1 Blennius ocellaris | reverse complement strand
AAAAGCCTTCCCACCTGAAAGTCACGTTGACGCCGCCGCTTTTGTCCGACGATTAACCTTTTCCCCCGCTCTCCTCCTTCCTCCTCCGGGCGACTTTTATCTTATCGCCTTGGCTTTCCTACCTTCCCCAAATATTGATCCTCCGATAGACTTGAGGCCGTCTTCAAGTGCCACTTTCAAAGTGCCTCAACTCATTGTGAGCGACACAATCCCACCTGGACGCACATGTGGAAACACACTTTTTTATAATTTTTTTTCCGCAAACAGGAGCTGGGTTATTCTTTTTTTTTTTTTTTTTTTAAAGTCTGCAGAAAGAAAACAGTCAATGTTTAGCGACAGGGAGGCGGAGACGTTCATTGTGTTTGTACAAAAAGCCTGAAAATTTGAAGTATGTTTGAGTTTGTAAATGTAAAAATCGGAGGTAATAAGTGGATAAGTGAAATTATTACACTTTTATTCAGTCAAGATGTGGGAACTGTGACTTTAAAATCATAATTTATATGTAATCATGCAAGGAGAATGTGTTCATTTTATATCATGTGGAGAAATCAAGATAAATCAAAGTAGTCAAAAATAATGAGAATTTAAGTGGAAGTTGTCATAAGATACGATATATATATTTTTTTTTTTACCAAATGAAATTAAAAACTTAAACCACAACTTTTATTTAAAGTCCATAATGATAGTTTTTTCCCCCTCAATAGTTTGAGAACCACGGGCTAAATGATGACATGTCAAGAGAAAACGGGATATTTTGGATCCGTCTATATTCTATATTTTTGGTTCGTCAAACTGGTGCTTTTCCACTCGTACCTTATACTCGGAACAAGTCCGCTCGCCTTTGACGCTTTCCCAAATTTCGCACAGAAATAAACCCTGCGCACGAACAAGGAGGTGCGGACGGCTCTTTTTGTCTGGCGGCGACCAGAGAATCCGTCGGAAGACGGTGTTTTGGATTAACTGGTTCCCCTGTTAACTGGTGACCGGCTTCCCCTTTTCACGGCAGACGTTTAAAAACGCGACCAAAATACGTAGCTGAACGCCGTTTAACCGCATTTCCGTTAAATGTTAAAGTATTGTACCACTTGCGTGGTCTTACTAAAGTAAGTGTTGCTCGCGGTAAGTCACCAGTTAGCAGGGGCACCAGTGAAACTGAAACACCAGGCAGTAAAGGTGATAGTTTGAGGTGAGATCTGAAGCCAGAGATACGGATTCTATCGGGGGGGTGATTACCCGAGGAAGCTCTGGTGTCTCCGCCCACGCCGCGGCGGAACTTTACTTTATGGAAAAGGAATAAAAGTGAGGCGAGGCGAGTCGGTACGAGTGGAAACGCGCCATTGGTCTTGTGTGTGTTTACCGTCCCGCCTCTCTGTGTCCCCCAGACCATTCGGTGGCCGCCAAGTCTGGAGGCTGTTTCCCCGCTGAGGCCTTAGTCACGCTGGAGGGCGGCGGCCAGAAGGCCGTCGGCGACCTCCGACCCGGCGAGCGCGTCCTCTCCTCGTCGGGCGGCGACGGCTCCGGGCCGCTGGTGTTCAGCGAAGTCCTCACCTTCCTGGACCGGGACCGGGACACCCAGAGACTCTTCTACACCCTGCACACGGACGCCGGCGCCCGGCTCTCGCTCACCGCCGCCCACCTCCTGTTCGTGTCCGAGGGGAACTGCTCGGAGGGGGCGGAGCCGGCCCGCGGCGCCCTCAGGACGGCGTACGCCGGCGACGCCCGGCCGGGACAGTGCGTGCTGGTGTCGGACGGCCGCGGGGCGGCGCGTCTGTCCCGCGTCCGCCGGATCGGCGTGGCCCGGAGGAGGGGGGCGTACGCGCCGCTGACCCGGCGGGGCACGGTGGTGGTGGACGGCGTGGTGGCGTCCTGTTACGCCGTGGTGGACCAGCACGCCCTGGCGCACTGGGCGTTCGCCCCGCTGAGGCTCTTCCACAGCTGCACCGGGACGGCCGGCGGCGGCGGCGACGGCGACGGGATCCACTGGTACTCTAAGGTTTTACACTGGCTGGGGCGGAGGCTGCTGGGCGCCGGGCGCCTCCGCCCACTGGGGGGCGCTCACATCGACAGGTGAGAGCGGGGAGAGTCGGACACCCCCGCGGAGCTGAACTTCAAAACCCCCCCAACGTCTGGAGGGGAGCTCGACGGCAAGAACAAACTGTGAAAGTTCTCCCGAAAGTGAATTTTTTTTGCTCTTAAAACAGGACAAAAGGAAAAAACAAACACCCCCGACATGATTCCATCCAACTCATCACTTTCAGGTCATTTTTGAAGCTGCTGTTTTTGCTTGAATGTTAAATGTTTTGTCGTATTTATACAATGGCCGTCTTGATTAATAACTCGACCCTGTGTCGGTTTTTAATTCAGGAATATTCACGAGATACATTGAGGCACTTTTACTGTATAAATAACTTAAGTAAATCATATTTACTTTTTACGAAAGGTCTCAAGAAGCTAACCATTTATTTACTCCATCAGCAGTCAGCAAAGCTTGTATTCATAGTTTGAAGGACTTTGCAAGAGAAGGTATCGCGTTTAATGTCATGTCTTGTTTTAAAACAGATTATAGAAGAAATTATAGTGTGTATTTAAGTGTTGTTTGTTTACAGAAGAATCCAGTGTTTGAGCAGAAATATTCAAAAGATTTATTTTTTAAATTAAATTATATGGAAATGAGCTGTAGTTCTTGTCAATTTTGTCCGAAATGATGGTAGAAATTGGTCCGGAAAAAAAAACCGTAAGGCTTATTATGGCAAAATAAGTCAAAATATGAAAAATTGAGATAGTGATGGAAGCGGGTCAGAAATGATGGTAAGACTATAGTAAGGCTATTAAAAGGCTTTTTGGGGGTGAAAATGACAAAGTTTGGGAGGGTGATGGAAATTGGTCCGAAAAAAAACGTAAGGCTCACGTATGGCAAAATAAGTGCAAATATGAAAAATTGAGTGGTCGTGTGGCGCCCCCTGGTGGCTGCCACCCCATTTAATAATAATTTAATGTGTTGATTTTGTTGTCAGCACAATCAACTATTTAAAGAACAAAGTATTTAAGAGTAATATTTCATTCATTCAGATCGAGGATGTGTTATTTTAGTGTTCCCTTTATTTTTTTGAGCAGTGTATTTACACAAAATGGATGATCTGTATTCAAGTCAACACAAACAAACAAACAAACATATGTAAGTCATATATGTAATTCGTATGCCTTAAAAGGAGATGGAAGAAGAAAAACGTATTTAATCCCACATTGTCTCCAATATTCAATCTTGGGGAAGGTGTGGGATTAAATCATTTAACTTTTTTTTATTATTTTATGACTTTTCAGCCTATATTTTTTACGCAGTTGTCTGTACTGCCGACTCCTTATATGTAAAAAAAAACAAACAAAAAAACAAGGCCTCGTTATTCATTTAAAAACAAGGCCTCGTTATTCATTTGTAATTTAGAACGTTGTTTTTGTTCAGCGACATTCCAAGAAATCGCTCCGCGATTGGATGAGAATTACAAACGTGTACCATTCCTGACACCTTACTGGTTGGAACGGTCCGTCGCGTTGATGACGAATGGTCGAGCCAACCAATCCCCTGCATTATGCAAATGACGTAGTAAAAATGGCTACCGAGCTAAATGCTAAACCGGAGAGAATCGCCGACACACGTTGTGTTTACATCCAGGAAGGTGTCCGACTGAGAGGAAGGTGCTGGAGCAGCGGCCAAGTGGAGCTGCACGCGACCGGAACTGCGATCCAGTGAGTGAAGAGCAGCACGTGCTGACGTGACGTTAGCTGCTCGTGGTGCTAACACACACAAGTCACCTGGTCAGGCAGCAGGTTAAGATGTTTGTTTATGTGTGCAGCAATTTGTGATGATAGGAATTATTGTAGAATAGAGAGATAGATAGATAGATGTTTGTTTTTTCAATATGAGATGTTTACTATTCTCATGTTAGGCTTCAATGATTTATCTGTTTTATATATTTGCTGTAGATTGATGGTTAATTTTGCACCGATTGCTTGTCAATAGGCTCGACCTGATATTTATTCAGTAGATTGATTTATAAGTACATTGGATTGGTGCCACTTACTGTCCTGTCTGCGTTGTGTTGCTCAACTTTTTTACCAAAAGTTGAGTTGCACACAGGGTGTGGATGAAACATGGAGCAGGGGGGAGGGGGGGTCACTTCATGTCCAGGATCAAATTGAGTTAGAATCAGTGACAGATGATCCACAAGAGGAGGAAGAGCCAAAATATCAAATGATGTGTCTGCTGAGTTTAGTGACGTTTCTATAGAAGTATATAAAAAAAAAAACAGAATGGAAACTTCAAATACTTTGGTATATTGATAAATATATGATTTGAATGTGTCGGTGGCGCCGCCAGGATTCAGTTTCTCAGCACTGGCAGAGAACAATATAGCGCCAGATTTTATAGTTTAAAAAATCTGGCGGTTTTAAAAGTTTTAAAAGGTAAGAACCAGATGTAATGTAAATATAATGTAAATACTGTTCATTGTTATTAAAAATCGTGTCATGAAGAATTTACAAATCTCAAAGTAATGAAGTTTTTCTTTCACATGCAGCTTCTTGTGTTATGTTTGTAGTTAGCCAACAGGGGGCGCCACAGTGTCAGAGGCTGTTTGGGGAAACCGAGTGTTTATTGTGAAAGTGTTGTGTGTCCAGGTTGATGACGTCACCATGTGGTGTGACGGTGGAGCAGCAAACAACGTCCAGCCTTCCCTCCAGAGTGGAACATGTCAATTAATACTTTGATACCTTGATAAATACATGTGGAAATGTAGAATAAATCAAAAACCAATGAAAAGGTGCATCTATGAAGACAAACTATCCCAACATATTTGAATTCTTTCCTTTATTTTGGAAGTATTGAAGGATTCATAAAACATTTCAGCCATTAGTTCTCCTTTGCAGCCTTTAAAACAAACAGAACAACAATTGGATCAGTTTAGCGTTTGAACTTTTTCTTGTGGTTTGGTCAGTTTTTTTCTCTTTCGCCTTTTTGGTAATTGTATTTCTTTTTTCTTGGTAACCCTGGTAATACCCTGTTAGTACACTGCTAGTACACCCTGTTAGTACACTACTAATACACCCTGATAATACACCCCCCCTGTTAGTACACTACTAATACACCCTGATAATACACCCCCCCTGTTAGTACACTACTAATACACCCTGATAATACACCCCCCCTGTTAGTACACTACTAATACACCCTGATAATACACTCCCCGTTAGTAAACTGCTCATACACAGCTAGTACACTCTGCTAATACACCCTGCAAATATACCCTGTTAGTACACTGCTAATGCACTGCTAATACACACTACTAACACACTGATAATTCCTCCTGCAAATACACACTGCTAATATACCCTAACATCCTGGTGATACACCCTGGTAATACACTGCTAATGCACCCTGCTGATTCAGTGCCTCTGTCTCTGCAGCTGTCCTCTGTCCTGAGGATTGGAACCGGCACCCCCAGCAGCTACCACGAGGCCAAGGAGGCGGCGGTGGAGTACCAGACGGCCAAGCAGGCGGTGTTCATGGCGTTCCTCAGGGCGGGGCTGGAGGCCTGGAGGAAGAAGCCCCCGGGGCAAGAGCACTTTGCCCCTTTTCCCTGACTCAACTGACCCTAACCCATCCTGAGTGGGGATGCTACTTTTTGAAAATGGGGTCAAACTTTTTGAAAACCCTCCTTGCAAACAGAGAATAGAGCAACCTTTCTCAAGTACTCTAACTGTGCATGTGGCTGTTGTACGTAGTTGTTTTTTTTTTTATGTCCACACAAACATCCATGTAATCTCATTGTTAATGTTTATTATTATTGTTCTCTGCGCACGTACGCGTGGTTTTCTTACAAAAACAAACAAACTGGTTTTCATGAAAAACAGGATTCTGGATTCAAACTCTTCTTCACACCAACTCCTGAGATCTGTGGTAATAGTCACAAACAAATAAACACCTTTTGTTGTTTGGTTATCTCAGTTCATTACATGAAATTGGTCCGGAAAAAAAAACGTAAGTGAAAATATGAACAATTGGGAAAGTGATGGAAATGAGTCCGAAGTGATGGTAAGACTTACTTTCCAGCCCTGTGGAGGACATCGTGTGCAGAGCCACCAGGGGGCGCTGCACCCTGCTGCCTGGAGGATGGAGAGCAGAGATTCACTCTGGACTGAAGGTGAGTGACATCAAGCTGAATCACCTTCATCAAGTAAAAATGATGTCAATGAGGAGCTAAGTCACATAAAATGTGAGTTCAGGACGTCCCCACAACACTGACTCTTTTATTTAACCTGGTATTTGTTCATGTTGAATATGTTTGTGTCTGTTACTGTCAAACATGATGTGATTCAGTCCTTGTAGTGGTCGTCTGGCGCCCCCTGGTGGCTGACACCCCACTTGGATTAATAATCCTGTCTGACAAACCACATTTGATAATTTAATGTGTTGGTTTTGTTGTCAGCACAATCAACTTACGTAAAGAACAAAGTATTTAATAGGAAGATTTTATTCATTCAGATCGAGGATGTGTTATTTTAGTGTTCCCTTTATTTTTTTGAGAAGTGTATTTACACAAAATAGATGATCTGTATTCAAGTCAACCCAAACAAACATACTAATTACATATATGACTTATATATGTTTGCCTTAAAAGGAGATGGAAGAAGAAAAACGTATTTAATCCCACATCGTCTCCAATATTCAATCTTGGGGAAGGTGTGGGATTAAATCATTTAACTTATTTTAATTATTTTATGACTTTTCAGCCTATATTTTTCACATAGTTATCTGTACTGCCGACTCTTTATATGTAAAAAAAAACCAAACACAAAACAAGGCCTCGTTATTCATTTGTAATTTAGAACGTTGTTATTGTTCAGCGACATTCCAAGAAATCGCTCCGCGATTGGATGAGAATTACAAACGTGTACCATTCTGACACCTTATTGGTTGGAGCGGTCCGTCGCGTTGATGACGAATGGTCGAGCCAACCAATCCCGTGCATTATGCAAATGACGTAGTAAAAATGGCTACGGAGCTAAATGCTAAACCGGAGAGAATCGCCGACACACGTTGTGTTTACATCCAGGAAGGTGTCCGACTGAGAGGAAGGTGCTGGAGCAGCGGGCAAGTGGAGCTGCACGCGACCGGAACTGCGATCCAGTGAGTGAAGAGCAGCACGTGCTTGACGTGACGTTAGCTGCTCGTGGTGCTAACAAGCACAAGTCACCTGGTCAGGCTGCAGGTTAAACATGTTTGTTTATGTGCGCAGCAATTTGTGATGATAGGAATTATTGTAGAATGAATGAATGAATGGTTTATTTCGGTTACAGTTTCAGTAGAAGTGCAGTTAATGAATGTTTGTGCAGTTCATGGTACAAGTTCACACACCTGTGATTTTTCACTGTTTCCACAATATACTTGTAACCGAAATGGGTATTAGGCTGAAGCCAAGGCTTATTTTAGCCTCTCCCTTAAAAACCCGTGTGGTTACCCCAGACACCAGTGATGCAAAAAATATAATCACATTTTAAAAAAGCAACTGGAGAAAGAAACAAAAAATAATGATAATAATAAACATAGCAGTCGTAATACGGGAGAAAAAATGAATATAACAGAAGTAATACATGAGAAAAAACCCAACTAAACAAAAAGAAGTAACAGAAATTATTGTTCATTGTAACCATTAATTATTTTTCTTTTTACTGTTTTTTTGAAGCAGAACAGTGATTTGCACAGTTTTAAGTTGTCACTGAGACGTTCCATGAACCTGCTCCCAGAATAGAAACACATCTGTATTTCACGTTGGTTCTCACGCCACCTTTTTCAAATATACACAGTCCTCTGAAGTTGTAGTTGTTTTCTCTTAATGTAAAAAAAAATGTGAATAGCTGTGGGAAGACTTTTATTCTTTATTCGAAATAGTATTTCTAATGTTTTTAAATATACTATATCTTTAAATTTTAATGTGCAAGAGGCTATAAATAGTTTATTAGTATTTTCTCTATAGGAAGTTGTATTTATTATTCTAATAATTCTTTTCTGGAGTTTAATGATAGGGTCTATATGTGTTACCTCAACACAGTATGTCATATATGGCATAATAAGTGAGAAATACAATATTCGCAAACATTTCTTATTCATAAAGTCACTTGTTTTATAAATGATACCAATAGTTGTAGATTATTAATTTTTCATATATTCAATGTGTGGCTTCCAACTAAGTTTATCATCGAGCATGACCCCCAGGAATTTGGTCTCATGTACTTTTTCAATTTGTACTCCGTTTAGAATTAATTGAATGATGCAGTTGGTCCGAGTCCCACCAAATACCATACATTTTGTTTTATTTTCATTTCACTTATTAAATATCAAATGATGTGTCTGCAGAGTTTAGTAACGTTTCTATAGAAATATAGAAAAAAAACAAAACAGAATGGAAACTTGAAATACTTTGATATTTTGATAAAAGTTTTTAAAGGTAAGAACCAGATGTAATGTAAATATAATGTAAATACTGTTCATTGTTTAGAAAAATTTGTCTTGAAGAATTTACAAATCTGAAAGTAGATTATTGACTAAATTAAGTTTTTCTTTCACATGCAGCTTCTTGTGTTGTTATGTTTGTAGTGAGCCACCAGGGGGCGCCAGAGTGTCAGAGGCTGTTTGTGGAAACAACGTCCAGCCTTCCCTCCAGAGTGGAACATGTCAATGAATACTTTGATACCTTGATAAATACATGTGGAAATGTAGAATAAATCAAAAACCAATGAAAAGGTGCGTCGATGAAGACAAACTATCCCAACATATTTGAATTTTTTCCTTTATTTTGGAAGTATTGAAGGATTCATAAAACATTTCAGCCATTAGTTCTCCTTTGCAGCCTTTAAAACAAACTTTTTGTTGTGGTTTGGTCAGTTTTTTTCTCTTTCGCCTTTTTGGTAATTGTATTTCTTTTTTCTTCGCAGCTGCTGTGACAGAGGAGAATCTGTGGTTTCAGTTTAAAAAGGTAAGAACTGAATGTATTGGAAATAGTGTTGACTGTCATTGAAAATCACAGAGGAGCTCACAGATGTCTTCACGGACATCTTCAACAGGAGACTCAACTCCCTCCCTGCTCTGCCCCCCCCCCCCCTCCCCACAAATGGACATTCTCTACCTCAAAAGAGACATTGTGTACATGCCACTTTACTGTTTATATGATTATATGGTGTATATATTTTTAAATTGTTACTTTTTTAATATATTGTTACATGCCTTTTGCACTGTGGGTCTGAGACGACTGAAATTTCATCTGTGCTGACTTTGACTTTGAAAGACTTTATTTTGTTGTTAAGAATGTAAAAGTCTGATGAATTGGCTAAATTCATGTCGTTTTTCTTTTTCCTGCAGCTTCTTGTGTTGTTATGTTTGTAAGGAGCCAGCAGGTGGCGCCACAGAAGATGTGTTTCTGAAAGTGTTGTTTGTGTGTCCAGGTTCCTGAGTGGCGCCACCATGTGGTGTGATGGAGCAGCAAACAACGTCCAGCCTTGTGTCTTGACTCCTCCCACTGTTCCACTTCCCTCCAGAGGGCGAGTGGAACAGTGGGAGGAGTCAAGACAGAAGACTGCAGTTCATGACCACGCCCACTGAAGAGCTGCGCTTTTTATGGGTTAACTTAATAAAGAAATGTCATAACTTTGTCCTCCATAACCCTCTGTCCACCCCGGGCTCTACGGGAACCACCCAAGTGTTTTGCCAGCCCTTCCCCCTACATCTCTCCTCCCTACCCCTGCCCACAAGACTTCACCCTCCCCCCCCCAACCTGACCTCAGCCTGTAGTCTGAACCCCTCAAGTGAAGTGAAGTGGGGAGGATTTGAACCAGCATCAGTCTGCAGCACCAAACTGTGTGTGACAGACTGAACCACTGAGCCACCATGTGTTCTGCTTCTCCTCATGCTTCTCCAGCTTCTGTGTCCAGTTCCTGTTGTTTTGCCTTGTTGCCTTTGTTGTTGACGACTGGAAGGACAAAGGGAACCCGAGCAGAATATCCAGTGTGACTGGTTAGCTCAGTGAGGAGGACCAGTGCCTTGCACCTGAGAGACGTTGGTTCAAGTCCTAACCCTCACACAACTCCAAGCAGAGATACAACTTCCTGCAACTTCCAACAACGCTTATGCTACTTTCACTGACAACTACGTACTTTTAAGACAGTTGGAAAAACTTTTTACTTACTTACTTACTTACTTACTTACTTACTTACTTACTTACTTACTTACTTACTTACTTACTTACTTACTTACTTACTTACTTACTTACTTACTTACTTACTTACTTACTTACTTACTTACTTACTTACTTACTTACTTACTTACTTACTTACTTACTTACTTACTTACTTACTTACTTACTTACTTACTTACTTACTTACTTACTTACTTACTTACTTACTTACTTACTTACTTACTTACTTACTTACTTACTTACTTACTTACTTACTTACTTACTTACTTACTTACTTACTTACTTACTTACTTACTTACTTACTTACTTACTTACTTACTTACTTACTTACTTACTTACTTACTTACTTACTTACTTACTTACTTACTTACTTACTTACTTACTTACTTACTTACTTACTTACTTACTTACTTACTTACTTACTTACTTACTTACTTACTTACTTACTTACTTACTTACTTACTTACTTACTTACTTACTTACTTACTTACTTACTTACTTACTTACTTACTTACTTACTTACTTACTTACTTACTTACTTACTTACTTACTTACTTACTTACTTACTTACTTACTTACTTACTTACTTACTTACTTACTTACTTACTTACTTACTTACTTACTTACTTACTTACTTACTTACTTACTTACTTACTTACTTACTTACTTACTTACTTACTTACTTACTTACTTACTTACTTACTTACTTACTTACTTACTTACTTACTTACTTACTTACTTACTTACTTACTTACTTACTTACTTACTTACTTACTTACTTACTTACTTACTTACTTACTTACTTACTTACTTACTTACTTACTTACTTACTTACTTACTTACTTACTTACTTACTTACTTACTTACTTACTTACTTACTTACTTACTTACTTACTTACTTACTTACTTACTTACTTACTTACTTACTTACTTACTTACTTACTTACTTACTTACTTACTTACTTACTTACTTACTTACTTACTTACTTACTTACTTACTTACTTACTTACTTACTTACTTACTTACTTACTTACTTACTTACTTACTTACTTACTTACTTACTTACTTACTTACTTACTTACTTACTTACTTACTTACTTACTTACTTACTTACTTACTTACTTACTTACTTACTTACTTACTTACTTACTTACTTACTTACTTACTTACTTACTTACTTACTTACTTACTTACTTACTTACTTACTTACTTACTTACTTACTTACTTACTTACTTACTTACTTACTTACTTACTTACTTACTTACTTACTTACTTACTTACTTACTTACTTACTTACTTACTTACTTACTTACTTACTTACTTACTTACTTACTTACTTACTTACTTACTTACTTACTTACTTACTTACTTACTTACTTACTTACTTACTTACTTACTTACTTACTTACTTACTTACTTACTTACTTACTTACTTACTTACTTACTTACTTACTTACTTACTTACTTACTTACTTACTTACTTACTTACTTACTTACTTACTTACTTACTTACTTACTTACTTACTTACTTACTTACTTACTTACTTACTTACTTACTTACTTACTTACTTACTTACTTACTTACTTACTTACTTACTTACTTACTTACTTACTTACTTACTTACTTACTTACTTACTTACTTACTTACTTACTTACTTACTTACTTACTTACTTACTTACTTACTTACTTACTTACTTACTTACTTACTTACTTACTTACTTACTTACTTACTTACTTACTTACTTACTTACTTACTTACTTACTTACTTACTTACTTACTTACTTACTTACTTACTTACTTACTTACTTACTTACTTACTTACTTACTTACTTACTTACTTACTTACTTACTTACTTACTTACTTACTTACTTACTTACTTACTTACTTACTTACTTACTTACTTACTTACTTACTTACTTACTTACTTACTTACTTACTTACTTACTTACTTACTTACTTACTTACTTACTTACTTACTTACTTACTTACTTACTTACTTACTTACTTACTTACTTACTTACTTACTTACTTACTTACTTACTTACTTACTTACTTACTTACTTACTTACTTACTTACTTACTTACTTACTTACTTACTTACTTACTTACTTACTTACTTACTTACTTACTTACTTACTTACTTACTTACTTACTTACTTACTTACTTACTTACTTACTTACTTACTTACTTACTTACTTACTTACTTACTTACTTACTTACTTACTTACTTACTTACTTACTTACTTACTTACTTACTTACTTACTTACTTACTTACTTACTTACTTACTTACTTACTTACTTACTTACTTACTTACTTACTTACTTACTTACTTACTTACTTACTTACTTACTTACTTACTTACTTACTTACTTACTTACTTACTTACTTACTTACTTACTTACTTACTTACTTACTTACTTACTTACTTACTTACTTACTTACTTACTTACTTACTTACTTACTTACTTACTTACTTACTTACTTACTTACTTACTTACTTACTTACTTACTTACTTACTTACTTACTTACTTACTTACTTACTTACTTACTTACTTACTTACTTACTTACTTACTTACTTACTTACTTACTTACTTACTTACTTACTTACTTACTTACTTACTTACTTACTTACTTACTTACTTACTTACTTACTTACTTACTTACTTACTTACTTACTTACTTACTTACTTACTTACTTACTTACTTACTTACTTACTTACTTACTTACTTACTTACTTACTTACTTACTTACTTACTTACTTACTTACTTACTTACTTACTTACTTACTTACTTACTTACTTACTTACTTACTTACTTACTTACTTACTTACTTACTTACTTACTTACTTACTTACTTACTTACTTACTTACTTACTTACTTACTTACTTACTTACTTACTTACTTACTTACTTACTTACTTACTTACTTACTTACTTACTTACTTACTTACTTACTTACTTACTTACTTACTTACTTACTTACTTACTTACTTACTTACTTACTTACTTACTTACTTACTTACTTACTTACTTACTTACTTACTTACTTACTTACTTACTTACTTACTTACTTACTTACTTACTTACTTACTTACTTACTTACTTACTTACTTACTTACTTACTTACTTACTTACTTACTTACTTACTTACTTACTTACTTACTTACTTACTTACTTACTTACTTACTTACTTACTTACTTACTTACTTACTTACTTACTTACTTACTTACTTACTTACTTACTTACTTACTTACTTACTTACTTACTTACTTACTTACTTACTTACTTACTTACTTACTTACTTACTTACTTACTTACTTACTTACTTACTTACTTACTTACTTACTTACTTACTTACTTACTTACTTACTTACTTACTTACTACTTACTTACTTACTTACTTACTTACTTACTTACTTACTTACTTACTTACTTACTTACTTACTTACTTACTTACTTACTTACTTACTTACTTACTTACTTACTTACTTACTTACTTACTTACTTACTTACTTACTTACTTACTTACTTACTTACTTACTTACTTACTTACTTACTTACTTACTTACTTACTTACTTACTTACTTACTTACTTACTTACTTACTTACTTACTTACTTACTTACTTACTTACTTACTTACTTACTTACTTACTTACTTACTTACTTACTTACTTACTTACTTACTTACTTACTTACTTACTTACTTACTTACTTACTTACTTACTTACTTACTTACTTACTTACTTACTTACTTACTTACTTACTTACTTACTTACTTACTTACTTACTTACTTACTTACTTACTTACTTACTTACTTACTTACTTACTTACTTACTTACTTACTTACTTACTTACTTACTTACTTACTTACTTACTTACTTACTTACTTACTTACTTACTTACTTACTTACTTACTTACTTACTTACTTACTTACTTACTTACTTACTTACTTACTTACTTACTTACTTACTTACTTACTTACTTACTTACTTACTTACTTACTTACTTACTTACTTACTTACTTACTTACTTACTTACTTACTTACTTACTTACTTACTTACTTACTTACTTACTTACTTACTTACTTACTTACTTACTTACTTACTTACTTACTTACTTACTTACTTACTTACTTACTTACTTACTTACTTACTTACTTACTTACTTACTTACTTACTTACTTACTTACTTACTTACTTACTTACTTACTTACTTACTTACTTACTTACTTACTTACTTACTTACTTACTTACTTACTTACTTACTTACTTACTTACTTACTTACTTACTTACTTACTTACTTACTTACTTACTTACTTACTTACTTACTTACTTACTTACTTACTTACTTACTTACTTACTTACTTACTTACTTACTTACTTACTTACTTACTTACTTACTTACTTACTTACTTACTTACTTACTTACTTACTTACTTACTTACTTACTTACTTACTTACTTACTTACTTACTTACTTACTTACTTACTTACTTACTTACTTACTTACTTACTTACTTACTTACTTACTTACTTACTTACTTACTTACTTACTTACTTACTTACTTACTTACTTACTTACTTACTTACTTACTTACTTACTTACTTACTTACTTACTTACTTACTTACTTACTTACTTACTTACTTACTTACTTACTTACTTACTTACTTACTTACTTACTTACTTACTTACTTACTTACTTACTTACTTACTTTACTTACTTACTTACTTACTTACTTACTTACTTACTTACTTACTTACTTACTTACTTACTTACTTACTTACTTACTTACTTACTTACTTACTTACTTACTTACTTACTTACTTACTTACTTACTTACTTACTTACTTACTTACTTACTTACTTACTTACTTACTACTTACTTACTTACTTACTTACTTACTTACTTACTTACTTACTTACTTACTTACTTACTTACTTACTTACTTACTTACTTACTTACTTACTTACTTTACTTACTTACTTACTTACTTACTTACTTACTTACTTACTTACTTACTTACTTACTTACTTACTTACTTACTTACTTACTTACTTACTTACTTACTTACTTACTTACTTACTTACTTACTTACTTACTTACTTACTTACTTACTTACTTACTTACTTACTTACTTACTTACTTACTTACTTACTTACTTACTTACTTACTTACTTACTTACTTACTTACTTACTTACTTACTTACTTACTTACTTACTTACTTACTTACTTACTTACTTACTTACTTACTTACTTACTTACTTACTTACTTACTTACTTACTTACTTACTTACTTACTTACTTACTTACTTACTTACTTACTTACTTACTTACTTACTTACTTACTTACTTACTTACTTACTTACTTACTTACTTACTTACTTACTTACTTACTTACTTACTTACTTACTTACTTACTTACTTACTTACTTACTTACTTACTTACTTACTTACTTACTTACTTACTTACTTACTTACTTACTTACTTACTTACTTACTTACTTACTTACTTACTTACTTACTTACTTACTTACTTACTTACTTACTTACTTACTTACTTACTTACTTACTTACTTACTTACTTACTTACTTACTTACTTACTTACTTACTTACTTACTTACTTACTTACTTACTTACTTACTTACTTACTTACTTACTTACTTACTTACTTACTTACTTACTTACTTACTTACTTACTTACTTACTTACTTACTTACTTACTTACTTACTTACTTACTTACTTACTTACTTACTTACTTACTTACTTACTTACTTACTTACTTACTTACTTACTTACTTACTTACTTACTTACTTACTTACTTACTTACTTACTTACTTACTTACTTACTTACTTACTTACTTACTTACTTACTTACTTACTTACTTACTTACTTACTTACTTACTTACTTACTTACTTACTTACTTACTTACTTACTTACTTACTTACTTACTTACTTACTTACTTACTTACTTACTTACTTACTTAGCTTACTTACTTACTTACTTACTTACTTACTTACTTACTTACTTACTTACTTACTTACTTACTTACTTACTTACTTACTTACTTACTTACTTACTTACTTACTTACTTACTTACTTACTTACTTACTTACTTACTTACTTACTTACTTACTTACTTACTTACTTACTTACTTACTTACTTACTTACTTACTTACTTACTTACTTACTTACTTACTTACTTACTTACTTACTTACTTACTTACTTACTTACTTACTTACTTACTTACTTACTTACTTACTTACTTACTTACTTACTTACTTACTTACTTACTTACTTACTTACTTACTTACTTACTTACTTACTTACTTACTTACTTACTTACTTACTTACTTACTTACTTACTTACTTACTTACTTACTTACTTACTTACTTACTTACTTACTTACTTACTTACTTACTTACTTACTTACTTACTTACTTACTTACTTACTTACTTACTTACTTACTTACTTACTTACTTACTTACTTACTTACTTACTTACTTACTTACTTACTTACTTACTTACTTACTTACTTACTTACTTACTTACTTACTTACTTACTTACTTACTTACTTACTTACTTACTTACTTACTTACTTACTTACTTACTTACTTACTTACTTACTTACTTACTTACTTACTTACTTACTTACTTACTTACTTACTTACTTACTTACTTACTTACTTACTTACTTACTTACTTACTTACTTACTTACTTACTTACTTACTTACTTACTTACTTACTTACTTACTTACTTACTTACTTACTTACTTACTTACTTACTTACTTACTTACTTACTTACTTACTTACTTACTTACTTACTTACTTACTTACTTACTTACTTACTTACTTACTTACTTACTTACTTACTTACTTACTTACTTACTTACTTACTTACTTACTTACTTACTTACTTACTTACTTACTTACTTACTTACTTACTTACTTACTTACTTACTTACTTACTTACTTACTTACTTACTTACTTACTTACTTACTTACTTACTTACTTACTTACTTACTTACTTACTTACTTACTTACTTACTTACTTACTTACTTACTTACTTACTTACTTACTTACTTACTTACTTACTTACTTACTTACTTACTTACTTACTTACTTACTTACTTACTACTTACTTACTTACTTACTTACTTACTTACTTACTTACTTACTTACTTACTTACTTACTTACTTACTTACTTACTTACTTACTTACTTACTTACTTACTTACTTACTTACTTACTTACTTACTTACTTACTTACTTACTTACTTACTTACTTACTTACTTACTTACTTACTTACTTACTTACTTACTTACTTACTTACTTACTTACTTACTTACTTACTTACTTACTTACTTACTTACTTACTTACTTACTTACTTACTTACTTACTTACTTACTTACTTACTTACTTACTTACTTACTTACTTACTTACTTACTTACTTACTTACTTACTTACTTACTTACTTACTTACTTACTTACTTACTTACTTACTTACTTACTTACTTACTTACTTACTTACTTACTTACTTACTTACTTACTTACTTACTTACTTACTTACTTACTTACTTACTTACTTACTTACTTACTTACTTACTTACTTACTTACTTACTTACTTACTTACTTACTTACTTACTTACTTACTTACTTACTTACTTACTTACTTACTTACTTACTTACTTACTTACTTACTTACTTACTTACTTACTTACTTACTTACTTACTTACTTACTTACTTACTTACTTACTTACTTACTTACTTACTTACTTACTTACTTACTTACTTACTTACTTACTTACTTACTTACTTACTTACTTACTTACTTACTTACTTACTTACTTACTTACTTACTTACTTACTTACTTACTTACTTACTTACTTACTTACTTACTTACTTACTTACTTACTTACTTACTTACTTACTTACTTACTTACTTACTTACTTACTTACTTACTTACTTACTTACTTACTTACTTACTTACTTACTTACTTACTTACTTACTTACTTACTACTTACTTACTTACTTACTTACTTACTTACTTACTTACTTACTTACTTACTTACTTACTTACTTACTTACTTACTTACTTACTTACTTACTTACTTACTTACTTACTTACTTACTTACTTACTTACTTACTTACTTACTTACTTACTTACTTACTTACTTACTTACTTACTTACTTACTTACTTACTTACTTACTTACTTACTTACTTACTTACTTACTTACTTACTTACTTACTTACTTACTTACTTACTTACTTACTTACTTACTTACTTACTTACTTACTTACTTACTTACTTACTTACTTACTTACTTACTTACTTACTTACTTACTTACTTACTTACTTACTTACTTACTTACTTACTTACTTACTTACTTACTTACTTACTTACTTACTTACTTACTTACTTACTTACTTACTTACTTACTTACTTACTTACTTACTTACTTACTTACTTACTTACTTACTTACTTACTTACTTACTTACTTACTTACTTACTTACTTACTTACTTACTTACTTACTTACTTACTTACTTACTTACTTACTTACTTACTTACTTACTTACTTACTTACTTACTTACTTACTTACTTACTTACTTACTTACTTACTTACTTACTTACTTACTTACTTACTTACTTACTTACTTACTTACTTACTTACTTACTTACTTACTTACTTACTTACTTACTTACTTACTTACTTACTTACTTACTTACTTACTTACTTACTTACTTACTTACTTACTTACTTACTTACTTACTTACTTACTTACTTACTTACTTACTTACTTACTTACTTACTTACTTACTTACTTACTTACTTACTTACTTACTTACTTACTTACTTACTTACTTACTTACTTACTTACTTACTTACTTACTTACTTACTTACTTACTTACTTACTTACTTACTTACTTACTTACTTACTTACTTACTTACTTACTTACTTACTTACTTACTTACTTACTTACTTACTTACTTACTTACTTACTTACTTACTTACTTACTTACTTTTTCTTGGACCTTGCCTTGTAGGGTTCAACACCCCCTCAGGTGTTGCTGTTCACATAACCCATTGTGTCTCTTGCAGGACCTCCAGCCTCTCCTTGCAGTTTCCCCTCACTGGGAATTGACCCAACAACTCCCACATGCAAGGCACTGGTCCTCCTCAGCGAGCCGACCAGACACACTCAACAATCTACTCGGGTTCCATTTCTCCTCACATTCGTGACAAACCAGCCAAAAAAACACATCTCACACAAAACCTTCACCAGCATGAGGAGAAGCAGAACACCTGCTGGCTCAGGGGTTCAGTCAGTCACACACAGTTTGGTGCTGCAGACTGACGGAGGTTCAAATCCTCCTCACACACAAGTATGGTCCACAGTTGGTCCGGCTATCGTGTGTCAAAATATCACAAATGATGTTAAGGCCAACAAAAAGTGTTCTTTGTAGAGTTAGGTTCACCCCAACCTTGATTTTATCTACCACTAGTGTGGGTGAAACACTTTCATCTCATCCAAAAAGTGTCACTCCTCCCGTGGTAAACAATATCCATTTATTCATATATATTTGCAGAAATATTCTGATACACATTTTACATTCTTCCACCGTTGCACACGAGGTTTGAACAGTTTACAGGTGAAGAGAGCCGAAACGCCACATTCTGGCACCAGTGGATTGTCGATCGAAGCCGTCAGGATCTACTGGAGACGTTGAAGGACGACACTCGCAGTGCGTTGGCGTGGAATATGGCACGGAGCGCGTTCAGGCTACAGATCGGACCGCTAGCTCTTGAAAAGAGAATAAAAGATAACAGGCATGGAATGAGACACAAGGTAACGGCTATCTACTGCATCAGATGTTTTCGTCACGACTCACCAATTACCCATAATCCACTGGGATGCGACAGTCTTTTGGCCACTAATGAAACACTGTTAACATTAGACGTACAGGGACGATCTGAAAGGCTCACGGACACATACGTTTCCTTGCTTTTCATCATTTCTATCGCTTACAGTGCAGATTTATTCAAGACAATCTCAAATATATTCCTCAATTCAATTTCACTTACTTTCTTTCACCTTTTCGCTGCACAAGTGACACAAAACCGTATATTCTGCTAAAACATAACATCTCATACATTTTTAACTGATACACATACTATTCTGTGTATCTCATAAAACGACGTCACTCCCGTTAGCTTTCACAATGGCTTTACACTAATTCACAGAAATTCGTCTTCACACCCGGTGTTATCCTCAAAGCAATTCACCTTAATCATCTCCTGCGATAATCGTTGTGTCCAAAACGCTTAAGAAGTTAAAAAACAAAAAACAAGCAAATGCAATACATTTTAAAGAGTTGTCACTTGAGAATCAAATTTTTATTTTTATTAATCTGTACATTTTTACAACCATTCGTAGTCATTGAAATATCAAATCGTGCAACGCTTTTGGGACTTCCCACCTACGTTCTACCTTTTTGAAATCTCATCAACTTTTTCCCAATGTTAACAGATGGAGAAATTATTTCACTTGCTATAACTTCTTCAAATCTTCACCAATTTCAACTTAACACTTTTTCATCTGATAATTTTTCAACTTTTTCAAACAGTTGTACGATTTCCAACTCCCACTCCAGAGACAGGCCGACTGTAATGCTACCGCCCGCAGGAAGCATTACAGTTTGCCAGCAGCACAACTAGATGATCTGCAGCGGGACATGCAGATCATCTAGCTGTTTTCAATCTGCCACATTGGAGCCTTATGTTGGACACCCCTTGTTTACAGTTTCAATTGAAATGTTATTGGGCCGAACCAAAATGCGTTTTTAGCACAAGACACACAAACGATGAGGCTGATAATGTCCATTCAGCTGTGATGATCTGAAGAGAAATGTTCAGGTTGCAGGGGGCTCTCGCGGATCAGGGAGAAGGTGCAGGACAGTGGGAGGGGGGGGGGCTGCTGCGGAGCTCGCGCTTCTCCTTGCTGGTGATGGCCGGAGGCGCCTGTAGGGGGAGACAAACATTTTCAGGTGATGGAGGTCATACCTGGAATCAATCCAGCCAATTTTGTTCACAGCGTCCAACCTCGTGAATGAAAGACCTATAGACGCTAAAGTGCAGAGAAGATTGTGTTCGCTACGCCAGCCCTAACCCCAAGGGTGACGTTGCAAACTTTGCCTTCAAAGGCTACCCCACAAAACACTGCAAACCATACAAACAGAAGTCAATATGTGTCACCTGTGGCTGGGCAGCATGGTGGTCCGTGGCGTGGCTGGAGAAGCGCCGCTGTGACACGGCCCGGGGCAGGAAGGCTTCGTGTTCACTCACCACGCTGGGAATACTCATCGAGTCGTCTGAAAGGTGTTTGGGGGGGGGGGGGTCGTCATACCATTCATCCACCACACAATAAATGTGAAATGCAAGGAGTTGTGATAAAGTAGAGCTCGTTACTCTCTTCGTCGTCCTGCGAGGGCTGGCTGTCCTGCTCCCCGACGGTGCCGGTGCCCGTGTTGGACCGGGACATGGTGGCCGACGTGGAGGTACCCACCGTGCTGATGGAGGTTTTGCCTTGGTAAGCTGTGGAGGAGGAGGAGAGCGATCAAACAAGGGCCATCATCACAATTTCATAGTTACCGACTAACAATAATATCACCGTTTAGCACCCGTTTGTCTCGTCATTTTCATTTATTTGCATCAATTATTTGATTGTTTTTTCAGTTCAACATGGAATTCTTATCTGGGCAGGACAGATTCCAGATTGGAATATCTGGATGTGTACAGACTTGTGGCGACTACATTTTCAGGGTCTTGGTCTTGATTCAGGCCCTAAACGTCTTGGTCCAGTGATGCTGTGGTTGATTTCTCAGGTCTATCACCCATGTGGATCAGTGGAAAGAGAAAATGTGCCCAAAAGCAGCAGAAAATTCTAGAGTTGTGGATATTTAATGGATTATTCAGGGCTATTTCTATACTGCTCCAGCCCAATGGACGTAAAACTGCATCTTTGAAGTCCTGTGACGATTTTTGAAAGTAAGATTATGTTTTGAACTGTGACGGTGTCTGACCAGATCCGCTGTGCACGGCCTCTTTCAGGATCTTGAGCTATTGCAGAGCAGCCGCGGGATGAAGCGCCGCTCCAGCTGGTCGGCGATGTGGTGGCGAGCTGTGATCTCCTCCTGGAGTCCGCTGGCTGGGTGAGCAGCTATACAAATAGCACAGGATCAGAGAAGTTGGAGGGAACGCTGAGACGGGTCGTCGGCGAGGGTTTATCTTGCACCGTATGAAGGGTCGCTGCAGGACCAAGATGGGGATGCGCGTTCGGACGATGAAGTCGATGAAGTTCCAGAACGCCCACCTTCCTCAGCGCCATCTCTTTCACCTGCAGGCTCAGACGGTACCACTGGTTCCCCAGCGAGCGCTCGAAGCAAACCAGCACCACCTTCAAAGCTGTGAGGGGTGGAGGTCAGCGGGAGGAAACGTCAAAGCCGTGAAATACCCCAAGGGACAAAGATACCGACGTACCCAGGTACGCGGCCTGGCTGGTGGACTCTGCTAAGCCCTCCCGACGTGGGTCCTTCCCCGTGTCTCCGGGGTGGAGCAGTGAGGTGGAGATGATCCGAGGCGGCAGGAGGATGTTGATGACCGTCTGGAGGAGGAGGAAGATCTCCGGCTGCTCTAGGTGCGGGCTGTCTGCAAGTGAAATCACCATGCATCGAATGAATCCAGTCTCCAAAATGAGCTAAACTATTCATACTTTCATACCGGACCACGGCCGTGCTGAAAGGCAGCCGGGGGGGGGGGGGGGGGGTAGGGGCTGAGGTGAGGAGAGGGAGTCCGTCCGCCACGCTGGAGGGTCCCACCACACCCATCACCTGAAAGCACCACACACAATGTTTACGCGACAACGGAATAATTTCTTTCTGGGGGTCAGTTTATAAGGAGACGACGGTCGGCACCACGAAAACGCACCTGTTTTTGAAAACGCTGCGACTCTGTACTCGCGTTAACGGGAGAAAGCACAACTTTTCAACAACGCTAAGCGACGCCGTCATCACGTGTAATGGGGCAAAATCGCAACTTTTAGAAAATGCTACAAGTCCATCAAGTGTAACGGGGAAAATGCACATTTTCATAAATGCTAAGACTCTGTTGTTGTGTAAGCAAAGGAAAACGCAACTGTTCACAGACACGACAACAGTTGTCGTAGCTTTTGGAAAATGACACCGTCATCATATACGGGTGGTTAAACGCAAGTCAAATATGCTACGACACCGCCGCCGTGTGAACTTAGGGGAAAACACAACTTGCACCACGGCTGTAGTAAATAGAACCCAGAATTGTTTATAGTATACATGTGTGGGTTTCTTCATTGCAAACGAAATTACCAACAGCACCCTCTAAAGGTGAAAACAATTATTTTTATTTATTTTAGCCTTTCTGTTTTCGTGGAAATTGACATCGTTTCCAAAACGTTGGCGTGTAAACGCCAAACTCGTTTGAAACAAAGACACAAAAAAGACGATTTCGTTTTCGCTCGAGGCGTCTCAGATCGACGCCGTACCAGGTTGACGCAGACGTTGATCAGCGAGCGGAGGTGTGGGAGCAAGGAGATGATGGGCTGCAGGGTCAGGCTGATTCCCTCCGTCAGGCTGCTGGCCGCCTCCCACTCCACCTGTCACCTGGAGGACACACCCACCGCCGCCACCAACACCAAAACCCCAAGCAAAAGCACATTGTCATGAATTTAGAAACACACATCGACGTCATATCTGTTCATGTTAAATGTATCGATCTATAAAATATATATCTTTGTCCTTTAAAAAACAAAAAAGGTCCTTACTGACACCAAAAGTTGCAAAAGCCCACAGAACACAGCCAGCTGAAGACCCTGCAGCGACAGATCCTGACGAGAAGAAGAAACCCCTGGAGTCCCCTCTGAGCCGGCCGTGTCCGGTCTGTTGTCGTGGCAACGGGTCGGTTGACACTGAACATTTTGTTTCATCCCTCAGATAAAAAAAAAAATTTGTTTATTTATTTATTTTTTAGATGAAAAACTTCAGGTGATCATGATCAGAGACACTGGAAACGGAAAATTCACTTGAAACTCAAACTGGAACTGAAACAGAAAACTTACCTGGAACTGAGACTCAAAACTTATCTGAAAAGGAAAATCACGACTTACCTGAAGAGGAAGTTAATAACTTACTTGAAGACCTACCTGATACAAAACTGAAACAGGAAATTCACCTGAAGAGGAAATGGAAAACTCACCTGAAACTGAAACAAAATTCACCTGAAAAGGAAACAGAAAATTCACCTGAAACTCAAACTGGAACTGAAACAGGAAACTTACCTGGAACGGAGACTCAAAACTTATCTGAAAAGGAAAATCAAGACTTATCTGAAGAGGAAGTTAATAACTTACCTGAAGACCGACCTGATACAAAACTGAAACAGAAAATTCACCTGAAGAGGAAATGGAAAACTCACCTGAAACTGAAACAGGAAACTTACCTGGAACAGAGACTCAAAACTTATCTGAAAAGGAAAATCAAGACTCACCTGAAACTGAAAATGTGCCCAAAGCAGCAGAAATTCTAGAGTTGTGGATATTTAATCGATTATTCAGGGGCTATTTCTATACTGCTCCAGCCCAATGGACGTAAAACTGCATCTTTGTGTAGGTAAGATTATGTTTTGAACTGAAAACGTGACGGTGTCTGACCAGATCCGCTGTGCACGGCCTCTTTCAGGATCTTGAGCTCGTTGTTGAACTCGGCGAAGAGCGAGCTCTTGCAGAGCGGCCGCGGGATGAAGCGCCGCTCCAGCTGGTCGGCGATGTGGTGGCGAGCTGTGATCTCCTCCCGGGAGTCCGCCGGCTGGGTGAGCAACTATTCAAAATAAATAAATACAAATAAGCACAGGATCGGACAAGTTGGAAGGGAACGTTGGGACTGGTCTTCGGCGATGGTTGACCTTGCACTGTATGAAGGGTCGCAGCAGGACGAAGATGGGGATGCGCGTTCGGACGATGAAGTCCCAGAATGCCAGAACGCCCACCTTCCTCAGAGCCATCTCTTTCACCTGCAGGCTCAGACGGTACCACTGGTTCCCCAGCGAGCGCTCGAAGCAAACCAGCACCACCTTCAAAGCTGTGAGGGGTGGAGGTTAGCGGGAGGAAACGTCAAAGCCGTGAAATACCCCAAGGGATACAGATACCGACGTACCCAGGTACGCGGCCTGGCTGGTGGACTCTGCTAAGCCCTCCCGATGTAGGTCCTTCCCCGTGTCTCCGGGGGTGGAGCAGTGAGCCAGAGACGCGTCCAGCATGACGTTCTTGGTGCGGGAGGTGGAGATGATCCGAGGCGGCAGGACGATGTTGATGACCGTCTGGAGGAGGAGGAAGATCTCCGGCTGCTCGAGGTGCGGGCTGTCTGCAAGTGAAATCACCATGCATCGAATGACTCCAGTCTGCAAAATGAGCTAAACTGTTCATACTGGACCACGGCCGTGCTGAAAGGCAGCCGGGGGGGGGTAGGGGCTGAGGTGGAGGAGAGGGAGTCCGTCCGCCACGCTGGAGGGTCCCACCACACCCATCACCTGAAAGCACCACACACAACGTTTACGCGACAACGGAATAATTTCATTCTCAATCGGTGTCTAATTTTATCCTCATCATCACCCCTCCCTGCAAATCTAGAGTATTCTGGCCCAGTGCTACTTACCTGTCAGGTGGGTTATACCTGCAGAAAGACAAACCCCCCTGTCAAGACTCGAGAACTAAATCTCTGGAGCCCGAGAACCAATGACGTGAATCGGACCTGGTGTTGACTCCTCCCGACATGGCGTGGTTCGCTGTGGTGCCACTTTTATGACCTTGATCACATCAGGACATCTGCGGGGCCGTCATTGGCCTGTAGAGGAGGCAAGTCATACCGTCACCACGAGGCACCGTTTTCTTTGAAACTGAACATTAATTGCATGTGGCATCGGTCGGAGTTTCTGGGCATCACGACTGAACGGCAAACAACTGTTGTCTCTCTGTACTTGGTCTGACGTGACGCCCTACCTACGGCAGCATTTGACTACAAGGAGAACGGGAGAGTTTTTACCAAGCGAGCGGAGAGGTTTTTCAGCCTTGACCAGCTCAAGAGCGTCCAAGGCGTCTTGGGTTTCACCTTCCAGGGACACGAGCAGGTCGAACAGACACTGGGCCGACACGCCTTTGGACACACCGGTACTGGTGCTGGTCTGGACAAGGGGAGACGAGATTACATCGAGAGGGGCGACCAAAACAGGCCAAAGTTTGTCAGTGCGAATTCAGGCCTTACGGTGAATTCGAGCAGCGGTGCGACACTGCCAAACAGCTGCAGGATGAAGGGTTTCCGATGGAGGATGTAGAACTGCAGGCAGCAAAATTCAATACCCTGCCTCAGCAAAGGGTTGCTTTCATAGTCAGCGTAGACCTGCGGCAGAGACAGAGGAGAAACACTCCGTGATTTCCGCCACAGAACTCTCTCCAAGTCAGTGATTCCCAAACAGAGGGAATCTGGTTCCCGTCGCCATGGAGGAGTCGTGATTTGAAGGGGTATGTCATTTTTTGATGTTTGAAAAAAACATTTATGAGTGTTTACATTAAAGGGGTCATATAATACAGCTAATCAACACTTTCACATGGTCCAACACTATTCTATTCAACATTTATGGCCCCAAATCCAGCTTTTCCCTCCATGAGAATATTGGATCAGACGAGCTGCATTCAGAATCTGCTGTGTCTGTGTGAGCTGGACTGGCTCCGCCCACACATGCCCATCTTGGGAAGAGGAGGAAGTACTTCCTCTCGTGGTGCCATGTGCCAGAACAGAGCTGCCCGATTGTGGCAGGAATCAAAGGCCTACCTTGATTGTGATTGGCTGAACCCCCCGATGACACTATATAGGGTTTGATTTCTGATTGGCTGGTTGGAGCAACACACTTTTTACAAACTGAAAAAAGTCAGAGAGAGGGGACTTTCTTTCTCCACTTATGGGGCCTCGTTCCTGGTATGGGGACGATTATTACTGTTGGAAAACCATTAGAAAGGGAATATTGCATAATATGGCCCCTTTAAAAGTAGGGATGCATGACTCCACATCACTCAGCGGGAGGCTTTACTCTCACAAGCTGTTCCTTCTCAAATATACAGATAAATAGGCATTTGCACTGTAAAATAAAAAGCTTACTTTGCTGGTCCATCAGCATTGTAACTATGAAATTTACAACTTTTTAAAAAAGGAACAGAATATGTACAGACAAATGGTTAATAAATAAAGTCTACAAAAATAATCATATTCAGTCTGTTATTATGAAGTCTATTGTGATAAAGTAAATTCATCTGTATTCATTATTTATCATATTTTGAATAATATCATTCCATAATTGTGGTTGTACCATCTTGTATTTATTATATAATACACTTAATTTTATGATAAGAATTTGGGTCCCCGGAGAAAAAGGGGTGTGGCCGAGGTACCTGCAGCATGGTGGGCAGGATCCACTGGTATCCGCTCAGGGAGAAGAGGTGGTTGAAGTGTTGATGGCCGTCGCCGTGTACTGCCTGAGGAGGGCGCTGTCCTCCGGGTGCAGCAGCAGCGCCCCGTTGAAGACGTTGAGGAACAGCATCATCTCGTCGCCCCACGGATACTCGCTGGGCATGCCCAGGAACATTTCCTCCAGCAGCTTGATCCACAGCACCTTGTGAAGCGTGTCCAAGCCAAACAGCTCCTTCCCTACGAGGCGAGGAAGGGAGGGTACAACGCAGGGTCATTTCAGTCGAGGGGCCACATCCAACCTGATCTGACCTCTGGAGGGCCGAACAAGTCAAATATAACATGTTAAACTGGAGATATGGACAAATGCAAAGTCTTTCCTTCTTTTGAATTTACCAGTCTATTCTGAAATATACATATTAAAGGAAATCAGATATTATATTGGCAACAACAACAAAACCCTCAGTAACCTCCATCTTGATATATTTTTTATTCAGGATTAAAACATTTTGTCGTCATCTGGAAATTTTTTTGAGTTTACGTGTCGAAAGTATCATTTCACATCGATTGGACTCGTTTTATTGTGAAAGGCGTTGCGTTATGTGACCTCCACAGATTGCATTAACGTCGGGGGTCAAGTTCTGACCAAGGGCAGTTTTCAATGTCATTTTTGCCAATCTGGTGTTTTTAGATCAGCCTCTGTCAGTTTTCATATTTATACTTTAAAAAAAAAAAGAAGAAGCACATGGCGGGCCGTATGTTTGACACCCCTGTTACAGCGACAAGAATGCCACTTGGTGTTCGTGTCACCTTGTGGCTCATTGAAGAGGGAGAACTCGCCGTCGATGGCAGTACGAGGGAAGGAGGGCAGGCGGAGGAGGTCCTCCTGCAGCAGGGAGACGTGGGACTGCTTGTGCACGGCGGGCATGTGTTGGGTAAGAGAGATGAGGAAGAGGACCCGGCCGACCTCCTCCAGTTTCCGGGAAAACACCTGGGAGAACAGAGATCACCTTTTTGGCCGACCTGTCTGAATCTGTGAATGCACATCCTCCTGAATCCACAGTGAGGGAAAGGATACCATGGATCCCGAACGCCAGCAGTAGGATGATGGACACCCATCCTACTACTGGTTTGAAGGCTCTCCGTCCTTCTTCAAGTCGGTCGGAGCCGGCTTGGTCTGTCAGTGACGAGTTGGTCTGGAGTGACGAGCAGCACCATGTACCCACTCTGCTCTCCCCTCCTTTTCAGAGCGGTTTTCGTCACGTTCAGCACCTGGTATGGAGCTTCCTGTCTGGGAAACAAAAACTCAGATAGAGACTTGATTAATGCATCATCATCCACATGAAGTGGTTCAGTTGGTTCCTCTCCAGGCTTCAGCAGTCTCCTGGATACCTGCAGATGAAACTTCCTCAAAATGTCTTAGTTTTAACACATACGTAGTCACAGTCATCAGTCCCTTGTAAGGCCGTCTGTATTTTCTTGATTTATTAAAATAGCCACATGGCTCACTATGAAAGTTAAGAACTCACACTGGAGTCCCGTCACGTCCACAGTGACTCCAAATGTTCCTTCAAATGTCAGTTGTGTTTGTCTGGGTTTTGGATCATTTATTTCTTTTGGCTTCTCACCAGAAAATAGTTCAGACAATCAGGATTGTGATAACCAACAGGGTGATCAGGCCTGCTCCGTTACCCCAATGCAGATGCTGAAATGGCTTCTTATAGCATCTATATTGTTGATTCTACATAAACAAACAAACAAACAAAACTGACAAATAAACGGTTTTGTTTGGAAGGAAGTAGTGCGCCGACCTCGCCTCGGGAATGTTGGAAAAATTCAAGACACTCCTGACGGGACGAAGGGAACCATCAGGAACATCTATGAAGTCGTGGCTCGTGGGGGGGTTTTTCCAGGTACTGGGCCGTTTACCTTCAGCAGGGCTTCAAACTGAGTGTCCTCGTGAACTGGAAGCTGTGTCGGGATGTCGCAGTCGTTCTGTCCGTGGACCACCAGCGTCTTGGTTCCTTCACCGATCAAACAAGGAAGAGCGTTACGGAAAAGGTCCTCCTCCACAATGACGTGGGGAAAGAGGATTTATTTCTTTATATGTGCGGAAAAAAAATAATTATTATAGAAACAACAGAAACGGCATGTATTAAAAACAAGAGAGAGACACTCGGTAATCGGCAGTGACCTGGCAGATGGCGCAATTATCAGTGAATACATAGGCCCAAGAATCAAAGAGATCCTAGATATTCTACAACAGATGGTCGTAACGTGAACAGTAATCGGGGGATGATATTTGGAACAGTCTCAACGAAGTGGAACTTTCAAACACCGGAGAGGCACAATGCTTAATGTTAACCGTTACTGAAAACACTGACTTGATTCCTGCATGTGATTTTATTAATGCATCTACCAACAGTGTGGACATCTGTTCCTGTGGAAGACACACCTGTCCCTCTCTGTACTGCCAACCGTTTGTTTGAGCTAAGGTTAGCTGAACCCTGAATGCAAACTCTCCTCGCACGTACCTCTGGATGTGTGTGACCCGTAACAGAACCGTAACATTAAATCTTGACTCTCATGCATGTGATATGTTGGTGTGTAACAATCCTCTTGACCTTCATTAAGGCAGCTCCCACTCCACACCAGTCAAACAACCTTCCAGGCGCTGCGGTTGGGATCTCCCTCCAACTGCTCTCTTGTGAAGCACCAGAACCCGTATGGGCTCGGACGCTGAAGATTCCCCAGATTCAGAGTCACTTCAACTCTTGACCTTGTTGTCTGCACCACTGTGACGTGTTCAGGCGCCAGCGAACCCCACCACAGCTTTTCCTGTGAACATACTTGGGGGACGCTATAAAACAGTTAACAGCACACCTGTTACTGCTGCAGTGAAACAAAGCCTGCTTCACTGATCTTGGCTTTCGCTTCAGTCCTTCTGAGCCGGAGAAGTGATCGTCGTCATCGTCGTCTGGACCGCTGCTAAGTGCCGAGGCACTCGTCGCTCCATTATCAAAGTTCATGTGTCTTGGATCTTCATCCATCTTGGTAAACAGGTCAGCCGACCTGTCTGAATCTGTGAATGCACATCCTCCTGCATCCACAGTGAGGGAAAGGATACCATGGATCCCGAACGCCAGCAGTAGGATGATGGACCCCCATCCTACTACTGGTTTGAAGGCTCTCCGTCCTTCAAGTCGGTCGGAGCCGGCTTGGTCTGTCAGTGACGAGTTGGTCTGGGGTGACGAGCAGCACCGTGTACCCACTCTGCTCTCCCCTCCTTTTCAGAGCGGTTCTCGTCACGTTCAGCACCTGGTATGGAACTTCCTGTCTGGGAAACAAAAACTCAGATAGAGACTTGATTAATGCATCATCATCCACGTGAAGTGGTTCAGTTGGTTCCTCTCCAGGCTTCAGCAGTCTCCTGGATACCTGCAGATGAAACTTCCTCAAAATGTCTTAGTTTTAACACATACGTAGTCACATAGTCATCAGTCCCTTGTAAGGTCGTCTGTATTTTCTTGATTTATTAAAATAGCCACATGGCTCACTATGAAAGCAAGGAACTCACACTGGAGTCCCGTCACGTCCACAGTGACTCTAAATTTTCCTTCAAATGTCAGTTGTGTTTGTCTGGGTTTTGGATCATTTATTTCTTTTGGCTTCTCACCAGAAAATAGTTCAGACAATCAGGATTGTGATAACCAACAGGGTGATCAGGCCTGCTCGGTTACCCCAATGCAGATGCTGAAATGGCTTCTTATAGCATCTATATTGTTGATTCTACATAAACAAACAAACAAAACTGACAAATAAACAGTTTTGTTTGGAAGGAAGTAGTGCGCCGACCTCGCCTCGGGAATGTTGGAAAAATTCAAGACACTCCTGACGGGACGAAGGGAACCATCAGGAACATCTATGAAGTCGTGGCTCGTGGGGGGGTTTTTCCAGGTACTGGGCCGTTTACCTTCAGCAGGGCTTCAAACTGAGTGTCCTCGTGAACCGGAAGCTGTGTCGGGATGTCGCAGTCGTTCTGTCCGTGGACCACCAGCGTCTTGGTTCCTTCACCGATCAAACACAAGGAAGAGCGTTACGGAAAAGGTCCTCCTCCACAATGACGTGGGGAAAGAGGATTTATTTCTTTATATGTGCGGAAAAAAAATAATTATTATAGAAACAACAGAAACGGCATGTATTAAAAACAAAAGAGACACTCGGTAATCGGGAGATCATGAGCGTTACAAGGTCAGAGGGCTTTTTTTAATCCGACCGCTTTACATCTTTATCGTTGCAAATTTTTAAAGATTTTTCTTAATTTTTATCAATCTTGTTTTGTCCTACGCCCAAACAACCAAAGCGGTGAGGGCGTATCCAGACAGATCGCTTCACCTCCACCAATTGACAGTGTAACAGCCATTACCCACAACACCTTGCTCCCATGTCAAAACCCTGTACCTCTCTATATTTAAACTCCATTTAATCCCTGTACATAAATCATTCTATCATTTTACACTATGGAGAAGCTTTTCTGAGCGGTTGCGGATGTGATGAGTTTTCAACTGTAAATTGAAGGTGGAACCATTTTCTGGCAAGTTGCGCTTTTGCTTCAAAACTGCATTTGGATCATTTTGAACTCAATTTCTACTTTTGTGAAATAATGAGCCTTTGTCACGATAAGTGTTTCCCCGGGAAACGAGCAGGGGAATGGCTCACCCGGCATGGACGCGGTGACCAGCAGCTTGACCTCACACTGCTCCTTCTTCATGGTCTGCTTGAGGTCCTTGAAGAACAGCCCCTCCACGTAGCCCACCACCTCCCACAGGAAGGTCAGCGTGGCCGAGATGGCGTCCATGCCCCACTCGCATGGCGTCCGCACGGAATACACGATCAGTCCCACCTGGGCGGGAGTCATTCGCCAAAAAGTGAGAAACCGAGAGAGAGGACAGTTAGCTGAGAGACTGGAGAGAGAGAGAGAGAGAGAGAGTTTGGTGATCTGTTGCGTCACCAGGTAGTTGAAGAGGATGTGGGAGGTCTGTGCCGGCAGGTCGCCGATGTTGAGCAGGAGCTTCCTCAGCATGTACATCAGTTCCTCCTGCCGGTTGCTCACGGTGAGCTTCTCCAGGAAGTGGCGGAGAATGAGGGCCGGGTCTTCAATGAGGCAGTTCCAGAGGATTTGCTGAGCGACGGCGCTCACTGAACAAACATCAAACAAACATATATATATATATACGCACACAAGCAAATCCAATAAATTGAAGGTTATGCCAATTTAAGTTTTTCCCGCCGTCCTCTCGCACTTCCCCGTCTTCCATCAGGTGGACTATCAGAAGCACGGCGGCGCAGATGCATGCTGGGAAGACGGCTTGGGGCGGCTGGAGCATGTGGTGAGTGGGGGTGTGCTCCGTCGTGTTTTCTTCGTCTGGCAAAGATTTGAAGGAGGTGAAGTGAAAAGCTTCGTTGGTGTCGTTTATTTGACGCTCCCTCTTTTAACTCTTATCGAATCCTGCTCACCCTCGGCGCTGGCCAGCGAGCGGACCGACCACACGGAGCCGCGGCGGAACGAGGAGTTCCTGTGGGAGTTTCTGGAGGCGCACGACGGGCTGACGGACAGGCGGCGGGACGCCAGGTTCACCCTGCTGGCAGGGGATGAAAATGAAAGCAACAACAACAAAAACAACACGCTATCAGGGCGCGGCGCATGCGGTGACACGCCGCCACATGCGCCGCGCCTCCCGGACTTTTTTTTTCAGGAGGGGTCAGGTAAAAGAAATGCAATATGTACTTAAGTACATAGCAAACGAGAACATCAGATTTAAGACATCTGTGGCGAACAGGGTCGCTACAATCTTACAAACATCAAGAGTGGAGCAATGGAGCGACATCAACTCACAGTTGAATCCAGCCGATTGCGCTTCCAGGGGACAAAGGGTGAGTGTCTTCATACAGAACGAAGTATGGATCTCAGGGCCTGCCTTCCTCAGCAAGCCAGAAAGAGAATTGCCAGACAAATGTGTTCAGTAAGACGAGCTTACAGTGGCAGATCCTAAGGTCAAAGAAAGGATTACTCGTTAATGTTACAACGGTAGAAGAAAGCGCTGACGTAATGCAACAACTAACAGAGTACTTCTCTTCCTCGATACGGCTAAAGAAGGTGGTGGCGTGGCTCAATCGAGTCAAAGGAACCCTGGTAAACCTGTCAAAGAAGAAAAAAGAAATTAATGAACAAGTGAACAAAGAAATGACAAGATACAAGAGGAGTCTCAAACAGACTTACCTGACTCTGGATGATCTGTGACAAGCTGAGCTGGATATCATCCGCCATTGTCAGCAAAGGAAGTTCCAAGAGGAAATATCTGCTCTTCAGAGAAAAGAGCCCGTCAAGAAAAGTAGTCGAATCTGATTATCGACGCCCCCTCAACAATCAGGAAAATGCTGGCTGGCTGTACTACCTGACGAAGACAACACGGTGCATCAGGCACACAAATGATGGCGGACTTACCAAGAAATAGAGTTGTACCGGAAGAACCACCTTTTACCAGAAGTGGAGTTGATCTGTTTGGACCATTCAATGTAAAGCGAAGCGAGGAAGATCATATGTAAAACGGTATGGGGTTATATTTACCTGTCTCGCAAGTCGTGCGGTCCACATTGAAATGGTGACATCACTGGAAACAGACTCCTTTATTCATGTTCTGCGTCGCTTCATCGCAAGGAGGGGTCAGGTAAAAGAAATGCGATCCGATAATGGGACTAATTTCATCGGAGCTGACCGCGAGCTCAGAAAAGCTATAAAGGACTGGAATACTTCACAAATTGAGAACAGCTTGCTCCAGCGTGACAAATGGATATTCAATCCTCCATCCGGATCACACCACGGAGGGGTGTGGGAGAGAATCATCCGCTCCATCAGAAAGATCATGGTTGCTACGTTGAGAGAACAAAGCTTGGATGAAGAAGGTCTTCAAACGTTCTTCTGCGAATGTGAGGCCATTCTGAACAGTAGGCCTATAACCACGCCTCCAAATGATATGAATGTTCTAGAAGCCCTCACCCCACAGCACTTGCTGCTGCTGAAGACTCAACCAAACTTACCACCGGGACTCTTTCAGACATATGACAATTACGCGTGCAGAAGATGGAGGCAGGTCCAGTATATGAGGGATCTCTTCTGGAAACGCTGGACTAGGGAGTACCTCCCTCTACTCCAGAAAAGACAAATGGAACCACCCATCACGGAACTTCATCCCAGGAGATGTAGTCTTGATTGTCGATGAGTCAGCGCCTTGGGGATCCTGGCTCATGAGCATGGGATGGTCCGCAAAGTTCGAGTCAAGACAAAGACTAATGAGCTTGAGAGGCCAATAACAAAGCTCTGCTGACTTCAAGAAGCAGCATGAGAAGGACTGTTACTTACCTGATTGAGAGACTGTCGAGTAAGCCACTGCAAGTTCTCAAGCTTTTTAAACCTCTACATTAGTAAGAAAAACCTGCTTGACATTGGACAAGGAGCCTTTGGAGAGGTTCGTGGATCGATTGATTCGACGAGGGACCTGAAAGAATTTTCTCAATTATCCTACCGAGGCTGCAAGCGACACGCTAATGTGCTAGCTAGCAAATGGATCTCAATGAGCCTCGTCTTTGCTGCTTTGTGACTGTTGGTCAGCAAATGGGACCTGTATAATTACTGGAAGTACCGACTGCAAAGCAATGATGGCGGGGACAGAAACAGAAGAGACGGTAGGATTAACTGAGGAAAAAGAAAGGAGAGTTGTTAAACCAACGCTTAAAGGATTGGAATATAATCTGCAAATGAAAATATCCTTAAGAATTGTCATACTGGGCCAACTTACTGAGAAAAAGAACGAACTGTATGCTTTAATGGATGATGTGAATGCGAAAAACATTGGAAAAGAAACGTTGGCCGAATATGTAAAACTGATAAAGGAATTCAGTGAAATAAATGAGCAGGTTGCAGACCTATTTTGCCAGACAGGATGTAAAGAGAATATGAACACAGATCAAAGGGATTGGTTCGAGCCAAGAAATAGTGAGCTCACAGACTTTGCACGAGAAGTGAATTCATGGACACGGGCGGCAAAGATACGCCAAGAAGAAGCTAAAAAGTTTAGTGATGAGATAAAACAAGAAGATAGCGTGTCAGTCACATCCAAGAAATCGAGAAAATCCAAGTCTGTCAGTGCTTTGTCAGCAACATCGTCAGCTCGTTCTGAACGCTTAAAGGTGGAGTTAGGAAGAGCCGCTCTAGTTAGCCAAGTCAGCTACATTGAAGAAAAGACGGGCTTTAGAAGAACATGAACTACAGCTCAAGGCAGAAAAAGAAGAGCGAGAGCTACAAGCCGGGCTTGCTGCAGCTGATGCTCAACTGGCCGTGTTAAAAAAATATGAAGGCTCAGAAGCGTCTGGCAGATCCAAAGGAAGTAGGGTGGATGTTCCAACACCTACTTCAATGATGTATGATACCAACTACAGGAAAAGTGGTAACAGTGGCGGTCAGCATAGTCACAACAAGAAGAGATGCAGGTGACCATGTCATACAAGCTCCTGTATACTCCGTGGACAATTCTGTGAATACAGATAATCTGGTTACTGTCATGCAACGCCAAAACGACATCACCGAAAGCCTAATCAGGCAACAGAAACTCTCGACATTGCCACCGCAGAACATCCCCGTTTTCAAAGGAGATCCAATAGAACATCGCCTCTACATGAGAGCGTTTGAACACAGCGTAGAGAGTAAGACTGAAAATAGCAAAGATCGCCTTTACTATTTAGAACAACACACTATTGGACCGCCTAATGACTTAGTGCGCAGTTGCTTTCACATGGACCCAGAACAGGGCTATCCTGAAGCAATGAGACTTCTAAAAGAACGCTTTGGGGATAAATACAAGATATCCATGGCCTACCTGGACAAGGCTTTAAACTGGCCTATCATAAAAACAGAAGGCAGCAAGGCACTCGAATCATACGCTCTCTTTCTCACAAGCTGCAGTAATGCAGGATGATGGACACCCATCCTACTACTGGTTTGAAGGCTCTCCGTCCTTCTTCAAGTCGGTCGGAGCCGGCTTGGTTTGTCAGTGACGAGTTGGTCTGGGGTGATGAGCAGCACCGTGTACCCACTCTGCTCTCCCCTCCTTTTCAGAGCGGTTCTCATCACGTTCAGCACCTGGTATGGAGCTTTCTGCCTGGGAAACAAAAACTCAGATAGAGACTTGATTAATGCATCATCATCCACGTGAAGTGGTTCAGTTGGTTCCTCTCCAGGCTTCAGCAGTCTCCTGGATACCTGCAGATGAAACTTCCTCAAAATGTCTGTTAGTTTTAACACAGACGTAGTCACATAGTCATCAGTCCCTTGTAAGGTCGTCTGTATTTTCTTGATTTATTGAAATAGCCACATGGCTCACTATTAAAGTTAGGAAATCACAGTGACTCTAAATTTTCCTTCAAATGTCAGTTGTGTTTGTCTGGGTTTTGGATCATTTATTTCTTTTGGCTTCTCACCAGAAAATAGTTCAGACAATCAGGATTGTGATAACCAACAGGGTGATCAGGCCTGCTCCGTTACCCCAATGCAGATGCTGAAATGGCTTCTTATAGCATCTATATTGTCGATTCTACATAAACAAACAAAACTGACAAATAAACAATAAACAAATACAAACAAATTGACAATTTGCCAACTAACATACAAAAACATCTAGTTTTAATATTTGCCATTGACAACAACAAATCATCTCACTGGACAATGATCTCTTTTCTCCCTCCTGTTCCTCCATGTTGGCCCAGGAGCCACACATGGAGGACAGAACATTAAATGATGTTACATTTAATTTAACAGTACAATTTAAAATGGCTTCTATTAAATCTTCTATTCTATATCAACACATAAAACATCTCTAGTTGGATCATCACATGCCTTCTACTTTCCTCTGTCAGTGTCTCCCTCCAGACTTTTCTTCTACAAAAAACATCTTGTAGGGAGGTCAGGCTCCTTGATTTCCGACACCTCGCATCAATCTGCAGAGAACCAGGATGTGTCCTGAACCTTGTTATCAGGCAGTGTTCACTTCGTACCACAAACAACATTGAGATTACTGAGGGTGAGACGACATTTCAGGATGCATCTACAGTTTTAATTCTCATTATTTGAATTCAAAGGGAATGGCTCGGTCCCTCACAGTAGTTTGACTTTTAACATGTATAAAACAGTCAGACTAGTTATTTATTTTTGGTTTTTTCATTGGTTGGTTAACTTTGTTCCCACACTTCTCTTTCGCTGTAGAAAGTTCAGTTAAATCACTAAATTTGGAGTTTGAATGTAATGTCCTGGTGGTGGTCTGGTTATATTACATCTGATGATTTATTATTGGACTATTTAGTTCAGGTCTTTGATATAAATTGTTTATGAGACCCACAGGATCTCTTTCTTAAGATTTTATTCCTAATTACTAAGTAGTAATCAAAATTTCTTCTTTGTTCTTTTAACTAAACCTGCTGATTGAGGCTGTTTAACTCTAATGTAATTGTATTTTATCCATTATCATTAACAATATGTCTTTCATTTGTTTTGTTAGATCAAATCTACATTGAAATTTAAGTTAAGTATTTAAAATAATTTTCGTTTTGACTTGGAAAAAAACCCCCCAATAGGTTAGATCACGTGACGCAACACAATCATGAGAAGGTGTGCAGCGCAAACACATGCCGCTTTCCTCAACTTTAGCGGCAGAAACGCGCTGGAAAAATAAATAGATAAAAACAAAAAAACAAAAACAAATGTAGGTTAGACGTCCCGGTGCGTCACTGTTTGGAGAAAACAAGTTTTTTTTTGTAGAAGTTGTGCCAATAATGAAGAGAAAAATTGTGCATTTGTGCAGCTCGAGCGGGATAAGACAGGATTTAAAAAAAAAAATTTTGGACAGGTGCGACATCGCGCATTTTTTTGCGCAAATACTTGCATTTATGTGGCATAAAAAAAAAAAACACCTGTTATCCAGCCGCACTGACCTGGTCTGCCTCCAGCGGCAGGTAGTCGGAGCGCCGTCACGCGCAGCGGCTGCGGCTGCGGCTGCTTCTTCTTCTTCTTCTTCTTCTTCTTCTTCTTCCTCGACCCAAGTAGAACACCAACCCTCCTCTTCCTCACGCCATGACCGGCTTCATCCTGCGTAAAACCTGCAAGAGTCGGAGAAGGAGCGCGCGCATGTGTGAGAGAGAGAGAATGAGGAGGTGATTTTCCAGTACCTCCCTCACCTGACAGCGACAGCTGATCGGCGCGCGCTAATTTAATTAATTAATTTAATTTAAGCGCGCTAAATCAACCGCGTTTTGGGATAATCCTGTTTTTATTCAAACAACAGGTAATCCGGATGCCCCCCCCCCCCCCAACAAAAAAACAAAAAACAATTGGACGCCAAATCCGTCTTTTCTATCAACTTTTTAAACGTCGGACATCCAACTAGGTTGTATAGCTGAAATATATTCAAAAACAACCTGTTTTAGTCCAATTTATACCATTTTAAATAGATTTATTTAGATTTCAGAACATGTTTGGATTTAATCCAGTAAAGAGGAAATAAATCCCTACCTTTGTTTTTCAACAATCGACACAACCAGAAGGAAAATCTTTTAACTTTCTTTGGGGGTTTAATCCCGTCAAAACTATTCAAACAGACGAAATCAATCCCTATATTTGACTTTTTTTTCCTCTCAGCAAAATCAATCAGATAAACAGCTTTGTCCTTGTATAGAATAGATAGATCCAGTCAAATCTATTAAAAGCTTTTTTTTTTTTTTTTTTTTTTTTAAAGCAAGTCAATCCTGATTGTATACAATAGAAGAGAATAGAAGTAATCAAGTAATCTTACAAGGAAATAATACAAACAAGCAAGATTTGTGGCTCTCACCGACCTGCAGCTCCTTCTTTGCGAGGCTCCTCTGTCCTCCACTCGTTACCTGTATCAGTGGCACCTGTTTGAACTCGTTATCAGTATGAAAGACACCTGTGCACAACCTCAAACAGTCACACCCCCAAACTCCACTCTGGCCAATACCAGTGTTTTTCAACCTTTTTTGAGCCAAGGCACACTTTTTTTCTTTGGAAAACTCTGGAGGCACACCACCACCACCCGGAAATGTTAAAATGTGAAACTCTGTAGCCTCTATTAACAATATAAAGTCATTCTCATCAAAGTTGTATCAACAGGAATCAAATAAATACAGAAAAAAGTATTTCCCAATTTCTTTTTTTTTTTAATTATTATTACTCCCTCAGTGTAAAACCTGGACCTGATGGATGAAGAGCTGAGATCCTGGTTCACATTCTTCCTTTTCTAAAACGTCTCCATCACTGTCACTGACACAGTACTTTGATACAAGATGGTAGCAGGAGGTGGAGATTAACCACACTGACGTCTCCATTTCAACGGAGACGTTCTGTGCTGCCATCTAGTGGCGAAGAGGATTGTAGCATCACGGAGTTGGTCGCTACAGGGCATGATGGGAGTTCAGGTTATGTGTTGCAGGAGGTACCTGGCACCTGGAGCGCTGCAGACAGACAGACAGACAGACAGACAGACAGACAGACAGACACACACACTTTCCTGTGAGCGTCTTTAAAACAAGACCTCCGAGGACAATAAGATGGAAAAACTTTAAAAACAGACCAAAGTTTCATATAAATAAAAGTTTTCATTCGTGCATAATGCAATAATTCACTTTATTAAATAAAAACTTAAACTAAAATAAACACTACAAGCAAAAAAATCATATCTATTTTTGATAAACTGGTAAATAAATCCTAATAAATCAGCACACACGCGTACAATTTTGTACTTTTGAGCCATTATTAGACGCAAGTCCCAATGTGCTTATTCTTAACATAACAGGGTGAATGGCTGCCATTCTGAGGCTGATCAATAATGAATCAGTAACATTCACCGGGCTAACTCCGAGCTGTGATAGGCTAATATTTAGCAGGCCTGTGGCGCCCCCTCTGTGTCACAATCACTGCATAAACAATGTGCACCACCTATTTTGGTGGTTCAGTCAGATCTAATGTATGAAGTGCTTTTATAGTGAAAGTAGCTGCCTTTATTTCTGTGGAGACTGGTGGTGTTTCCTGCCGTCAGCATGGAGGTGTGAGGATGTCATTTCAAACCCGTAAAGGAGGGTCCAACACAACATCAGCGTTTCGTTGTTTTTTGTTTAGCGCCGGTTGAACGTCGAGCTGTCATGTTGTTTTTGCCATGTTTGTTGTTGTTTCCGTGTGGTCCTGACCATGTACTGGTTGAATGCCGAGGCGTCGGCGTCCACCATGTGCAGCGCGGTGAAACGGCGGAATCGCCTTCCTCATGACGGCGTCCAGACAGACTGACGGAGGCTCAAATCCTCCTCACGCCAGTTCACTTCACGAGAGGGGTTCAGACTACAGGTTGGGTTGGAGGGTGCCTGGGGAGGGCAGACGGTTATGCTGAACAAAGTTATGAAAACATTTATTAAATTACCCCACAAAGTGCAGCTCTTCAGTGGGTCATGAACTGCAGTCTCCGTCTTGACTCCTCCCACTGTTCCACTCTGGAGGGAAGGCTGGACGTTGTTTACATTCTCTTTTAATAGCCTTACTATAGTCTTACCATCATTTATGACCCACCCCGCCTCGCCTTCTAGCCTTCCGTGCTCACCGCGGCGGCCCCTATTGCCAGGTATGGCAAAATAAGGTCAAATATGAAAAATTGGGAAAGTGATGGAAATGGTTCAGAAATGATGGTAAGACCTATGGAAGGCTATTCAAAGGCTTATTGGGGTGAAAATGACAGTTTGGGAGGGTGATGGAAATTGGTCCGAAAAAAACGTAAGGCAAAATAAGTGAAAATATGAAAAATCGGGAAAGACAAAAATTGGGAAATTGATGAAAATTGGTCACAAATGATGGTAAGGCCAAAAAAAAAAAAGTGTTCTTTGCAAAGGGTTAGGTTAGGTTTAGGTCAACCCTAACCTTGTTTTTTTTCCAACCTACCACTAGTGTGGGTGAAACACTTACGACTACAGACAAAAGTCACACCTCATCCAAAAAGTGGCACTCGACTCCTCCCGTGGTAAACGATATCGATTTATTCGTATATATTTGCAGAAATATTCTGATACACTTTTTTTTTTACAATTCTTCTACCGTTGCACACGAGGTTTGGACACAGTTTACACGTGAAGGGAGCCGAAACGCGACATTTTGGCACCAGTGGATGGGTTGAACGTCGATCGAAGCCGTCAGGATCTACTGGAGACGTTGAAGGACGACACTCAGTTTCCTTGCGTTTCGTATTTTCTATCGCTTACAGTGCAGATTTATTCACGAAAATCTCAAATATACACATAAACACAAATATATCCCTCCCCAATTTGCCACGTGAACTTACTTTCTTTCACCTTTTCGCTGCATAAGTGACACAAAACCTTATATTCTGCTAAAAAGAATATCTCATAGACGTTTGATTGCAACATTTTTTAACTCTAATACACATACTATTCTGTATATCTCATAAAACGACGTCACTCCCGCTGGCTTTCAGAATGGCTTTCGACTATTTAATAGAAATTTGTCTTTAGAACCTGTATTGTCCTCAAGTAAATTCAATTTAATCATCTCCTACAATAATCATTGTGTTGGGTTGTGTCCAAAATGCTTAAGAACTTAAGAAATATGTTAAAAAAAAATCTTTACAACGTGTTAAATTTGCTTGTTTTATTATTATGTTTTGAGTCTGCTGGTCTTTTGTTCAGGCCTTATGTTGGACACCCCTGGTTTAAAGTTTCAGTTGAAAGGTTATTGGGCCAAATTAAAAAGCGTTTGTAGCGCAAGACACACAAACGATAATGATTATCTACATTCAGGTGTGATAATCTGAAGATTACAGGGGAGATCAATGATGCTGGTCGATCTTCAGGTTGCAGGTTGGTGTCGCCTCGTCTCAGACGTGAGACTCATCCAGGTCCAGGTCCACGGGGAGGAGGGGCGGAAGACCGGGGGGGGGGGGGGGTGCTGCTGCGGAGCCCCCACTGCTCGCGCTTCTCCTTGCTGGTGATGGCCGGAGGCGCCTGGAGGGGGAGACGAACACTTTCTGTCCAAAAAGAGAGAGAGGGAGAGATTGCTACGATCGCGTGTCACTGTCCGGTGTTTCGGTTTCACTGGTGCCCCTGTTAACTGGTGACTCCTGCCAGAAGCCGTTGGCAGCATCTGATGTTAAAATAAGACTTTGGTCTGGCTTTTAAGTCGAGTAAGGCCGAGGAGGATTTGGCGGGAAAGCGGCACTGGTCTCCACGTCTCGGTCTGGTCTGGAAAGCCTTACCTTGGCGGTGACGTGGCCGCGCAGGTCGGCGGTCACCGTGGCCGAAGACTGTAGTAAGGCTATTAAAAGGCTTATTGAGGTGAAAATGACAAAGTTAGGGAGGGTGATGGAAATTGGTCCGAAAAAAAACGTAAGACAAAATAAGTGAAAATATGAAAAATTGAGATAGTGATGGAAATGTGTCAGAAACGATGGTAAGACTATAGTAAGGCTATTACAAGGCCAAGAGAGGTGAAAAAAACTAAGTTCGGGAGGGTGATGGAAATTGGTCCGAAAAAAAACGTAAGGCCGTGGTTCCTGCGATTACTTTCCCCATTTTTCATGTTTTCAACTTATTTGGCCTTACTATACCTTTACCATTACTTGTGACCACATTCCATAATTGTAAAGGCTAAACCTGTGACGTAGGGTCACGCTGAAACCCAATACTCTACACGTTTCTCATCTTCACTTGTCACAAGGATAAATCGCTGGACCAGTGATACTCAATAAACCAAATCGAAAGAAGAAACATTTTTTATATTTGAAATCACAGAACTGATCTAATGCAAATACATGCGTATAAAATAACTACAGTGGCATGAAAAAGTTTGTGCACCCCTGTACATTTTCATGATTTTCCTTTATAAATCATTGGTTGTTTGGATAAAAAATTCCAGTTAAATATATCTTATAGGAGACAAACAGTGATTTTTGAGAAGTGAAATAAAGTTTATATGACTTACAGAAAGAGTGCAAGAATTATTTAAACAAAATTAGGCATGTGCATAAATTGAGGCACCCTTATATCTTATTGATTTGAAACCTTTAGCACTAATTATTGGAACTCAAGATTGGTTTGGTAACCTCAGTGACCCTTGACCTCCATACACAGGTGAGTCCAATCATGAAAAAGGCTATTTAAGGAGGCCAATCGTAAGTGTTACTCCTCTTTGCATCTTCTCTGAAGAGTGGCAACATGGGAGCCTCAAAACAAGTCCTGGTTAAGGGGAAGGATATGGAAAGCTCTCTCAGAGATTGAAGCTCTCAGTTTCCACTGTGAGGAACATTGTGAGGAAGTGGAAGACCACAGGCACAGTTCTAGTTGCGGCCCGGAGTGGCAGACCAAGGAACATGTCAGATAAACAGAGGGGCAGGATGGTGAGAAGAGTCACAGTCGACCCACAGAGCAGCTCCTGCAACATCAACTTGCTGCAGACGGTGTCACTGCATCGTTCAACTGTTCAGCGCACTTTACACAAGGAGATGCTTTATGGAAGAGTAATGCGGAAAAAGCCTTTTCTCTGCACACGCCACAAACGGGGTCGCTTGAGGTCTGCTAAAGCACATCTGGACAAGCCAGCTTCATTTTGGAACAAGAAGGCCGTTGCTCGGCTAATCCCCCGCCGGAGGGCTTGTCAAGTGGGGCTGGCTGTGTGTTGAGATTACAGCACACACCACCGGGACTGTTGGGGGGGGGAGAAGGAACTGAAACTGTCTGCGATGAGTAAAACATGTATGTGATCAAAAGTATAAAAATGTAATGTTGCATGACATGAATGGTTAAAGCAGTGTGTAGGTGCTATTATAGCTCGGAGTAAGGAAGGCCTGAAAAATGTGTGTGCAGCTAAGTAGAATTATTACCGTTAGCTATGATCAAAGTGTTACATTGTATTCGTGCAGTTTACAGGAAGCCAGTAGTAGAGTGTTATGACGGGAAGATTGATGACAGGAGGTGGCTGAGTGGGTGAAACGGATAAGTAGCCTAGCAACGGGGACCGAAAAAGGGGAACTGATGCTAGGTGAAAAGCCAGACAATGTATGCGAGAGTTTAAACTGCTATTTTAGATGTTTTGCTTTTTACTTGAGGGGAAGAGAGAGAGAATTGGGATTTAGCAATAGTCTGCTAACAAAGGGCTGCTAACAGGGACTGCTAACGCGAGGGGCGGCGTCGCTGAGAGAAGAGGAGTTGAGAATATACAAGAGCCATGTGACATGTGCCATTCGGGGGAGTTCACTGGAGTACTTCGCCGAGGAGAGACGCCTCCGCGAAGAGGAGCCGATCTCCGACGGAATCTCCGGGGTTAAAGGACGTGCCCGAAAAAGGATTTGCAATCAATCGACCAGACGTAGACCGGGGACCTCGGGTGGATTAACCGAAGCTTCCAACTTTCTCTGGAAGCTTGGATTACAACATTCGCACCTTTGGATTGCAACATCACATTCGGCTTTCGAGGCAGGAACCGTCCACTCCCCCCTGTCAACGGAAGAAAAGTTCCCCTCAAGGGAAGTTCGCTCCGGGACAGGCCCGGGAGCGGGCACTGGCAGCTAAAAGCGCAGGCTGTTCGCCTCACCTCCCACTCTCTCTCAACCCCGAATCAGGTCGTATAATCTTAGTGCAGAGCAGACTGTTTGGCTATTATTATTATTAATCGGATGTAACAATTGATGCTGCTGCTGTTGCCTAACCCATGCTGACTATTATTCCCAAAATAAATGTATGCATTGCAGTTAAAGTGAAGTCTCCCTGTATTTTCTCCCAAGTTGCCGTGCTCCGTAACATCACCCAACAGGTTCTCGCAGGTCATCCTGGTTCCAAATAAGTAATCCCTGGGGTTTTCCCACAACCTCTAAACTACAAACCTAGCACATTCACCAAGTGCCATAGTCCACAGAGGGAAGCTGCCGTTAACGGGCGTAGCCGCTCGACCGACCGTGCTGCTGAGGCTGCTCGGCACCGGGTCGGTCGTGGCGGTGAACGGGGTTAGCGTCCGGGCGTTGGCAGTTAGAAGCTAGGCGAATTCCCTCGCCACCGATTACCCCCCTCCCTGGAAGCGGGAGGGCCGCAAATCGTTGCGACTAAAAACAGTTGGCGTCCCTGGGTGGGCACGAGTTCAAGGAAAGGACAACCGTGCCAGCCGACGAGGAGCTTAGGGTTGGAAGCAACGTCGCCCTAGCTCAAAGTGAAGCAGTGATTGACCGGCAACAACTATCGGGATCGCTGGACCTGCAGAGAAGCGTCTAGGACGTTGCAGGAAAAAGACGCGAGGATCATCGGACAGAAGTGAGTCCAGACGAGATCGCGGAGCAGCCTAACAGTTTGCCCTCATCCCTGCTCGGTGCGTGACGAGAGGCTTTGAAGGAGCAGACGACTCGAGACGACAAAGATAATGGATACAGAGGAAGGTGATGGAGGTCAGTCCCAGGCCAAGGATTTCCGGCCTTTAGGGACCCCTCCTCGTGTACCCCCTCGGAATACAAATGGTGACAATGGAGCAACGGCAGCGACGGCGGGCGACCAGAAAGGACCCCCGGAGCGGCTTATATTTTCTCACAAAGCCAGCTCTAAGGCAGCACACTTGGTACACTAGAGGGTGTTCCATGGGTCCTAGTAGATAATTATGTAGAATCTGAAAGGTCTTCTTCATAAGCTATGTCAAAATACGTCTCCAGAGCCCAAAGGGTGTTTTTTATGCACTTAGTGACCCTGTGACCTGATATCGAATTAGGTCATGGTCACCATGGTGCCCCTTCTCCCCAGGTGGAGTGTCCATGTGTGAAGTTTGGTGACTGTGGGTCCAGGAACTGCTGAGAAATGAGGAGAAATGTTTATATGAAAATACATGTATTGTGCAACCATGACGAGCAAACTTCAGACCCTACCAATCTTCAAGGTCAAGGTCAGGTCACTTGGTGTACTGGAGGTTATCCCTGGAGTGTGTCTCGTGTGTGTATAAAATGTCAGAGCCCTAGCTCAAAAACCTAGGCCTCCAGAGCCCAAAAGGTGTTTTTAAGCACTTCGTGACCCTGTGACCTACTTAATATGCAAATTAGGTCAAGGTCACCATAGTATCCCTTCCCCCTCTGAGATGTATCCACGTGTGAAGTTTGGTCACTGTGGGCCCAGGGGTTGCCGAGATATAGGTAGAAACGTTCGAACGGACAGACGTACGGACGGAGACTGTTTCAAGATCCCCCTTCGGGGCCCATCAGCCACAGCGGGGGATAACAAGGTGCTGTGGACTGATGAAACTAAAATAGTTATTTGGGCATAACCAGGGGCGTTCTGCACGGCGGGAAAAGAACACAGCATTCCAAGAAAAGAAGTTGCTGCCTCCAGTAAAATGTGGTGGTGGTCCCATCATGCTGTGGGGCTTGTGTGGGTGATTCCCAGTGCAGGGACTGGGAATCTTGTTCCAGTTGAGGGGCGCATGGATTCCTCTCAATACCAGCAGATTGTGGAGAACAATGTCCAGGAATCAGGAACAAAGTTGAAGTTGCGCCGGGGCTGGATCTTTCAACAAGACAATGATCCTTAACACTGCTCAAAATCTACGAAGGCGTTCATGCAGAGGAACAAGGAGAACGTTCTGGAACAGCCATCTCAGTCCCCAGACCTGAATGTTATTGAAAATGTATGGTGTGATATAAAGCGGGCGGTCCATGCTGGGAAACCATCAAACCTGACTGAACTGGAGAGGATGTGTAAAGAAGAATGGTCCAAAATACCTTCCACCAGAATCCAGAGCCTAATGCTATGCTAGCCTATGCTAAACTAAGCTATAGGAAGCGTTTAGAGGCTGTTATTTCTGAAAAAGGAGGATGCACAAAATATTGAGTCATTTTTCTTTTGTGATGCCTAAATTTATGCACATACCTAATTTTGCTTAAATAATTCTTGCACACTGTCTGTAAATCATATAAATTTTATTTCACTTCTCAAATATCACTGTTTGTCTCCTATAAGATATATTTAATTGGAATTTTTTATCCAAACAACCAATGATTTATAAAGCAAAATCATGAAAATTTACAGGGGTGCCCAAACTTTTTCATACCACTGTATGTACATAATAAATCAATATTTACACAAATTATACACATATTTACACCTAAAAACAAGTCGTTGAGCCTCGTACACATTAGCACTTAATACTACTCTTAATTCTTATCATCGTTTTTGATATTCAACTTTATATTCTATTCTAAAATGGCCTAATTTTCTGAAAAATGCTTGGAAAGAAGGCCGCTGAAAATCATCCGAAAAAGTAATGCAATGTTTTTCATCCTGAATCGTTATTGAAACATAACATACAGTTTCTGCATGCACTTTTGATTTTGCCGGAAAATCACAATCTAATTCTATTCACGTCATTTATTATGATTATTACTTCAAAACATGCAAAATAGCAGCAGCAACCGTGGATGCAACGGGAAGTTGGGCACCAGTTAACAGGGACACCAGTTACCCCAGAACACCGCCGGCGAGCGAGTGAGCTAACTGACAGGTAACCATTGTTGTATCGGAGAGCAGAACTTTTCTGTTGGAGGCTCCGACAAACAAAAACAAACCCTTTTCCAGTCCGAAGCTGCAGGGTGGTCCCGGGGCCTTCCGCCATCTTTAAACCCTCCAGCATCTGAAGGGACCAGCGCAGCACACCCCGTGTTCCAGTGGAAGAGGCGCTGTCAGCACAGAAGAAAACAAGTGAAAACCTCGTCGGACCAGGAGACGGTAAAACCGAATTTACTGCAAAACAATAGTGACTCATAAACAACGGCACTAAAGTTACAGGACACAGTCACGCACTTTTATAGTTTGTGAAAGTCGGGGCTCCTTGGGGTCGTTTGGGGGCGTTTTCAGGATGTTTCGAGTTTCATTAGCATCCTTCAAAGTCTTAGAAAGTATTTGAGAATCCTTCGGGGTGTTGCCAGAATGTGTTTCAGGGGGTTTCCATGACCCTTCTAAGTCTTTCAGAATCTTCCAGGGTGTTTGGGCATGTTTTCAGGGTGTTTGAGGATATTTTCTTGAATCTGCAAGGTTTTTCAAGGACTTCCAGGGTGTTTTCAGGATATTTCGGCCTTCTTCCGTGACCCTTTGGGATGTTTTCAGGGGGTTTTCATGGTCTTTCAAGGTCTTTTGATATCTTTCAGGATGTTTTCAAGGGAATTTCAGTTTGGTGTAGGATCATCCAGGATTCAGGATGCTCAGGAACGTTTCCATGGCCCTTCAGTGTTTTTCAAGGTCCTCCAAGGTGTCTCATGATTACTCGGGATGTTTTCAGGGTCTTTCAGGCATGTCTTCCGAATGTTTTCCTGTCTTCCTGGTCTTTCAAGGTCTCTTGACATCTTGCAGGATGTTTTTTTAAGGTTGTTCAGGGAGTTTAAGTGTACTTTTCTGGTCCTGCAAGGTTTTACAAGGTCTCCCAGGATGTTTCGGCCCGTTCTCGGGGTCCTTTGAGATGTTTTCAGGGTGTTTTCAAAGTCTTTCAAGGTCTCTTGACATCATTCAGGATGTTTTTTTTAAGGTCGTTCAGGGAGTTAAGTGTACTTTTCTGGTCCTGCAAGGTCTTCCAGGATGTTTCGGCCCGTTCTCATGGTCCTTTGAGATGTTTTCAGGGGCTCTTCATGGTCTTTCAAGGTCTTTTGGTATCTTTCAGGATGTTTTCAAGGGACTTTCAGTTTGGTGTAGGATCATCCAGGATTCAGGATGCTCTGGAACGTTTCCATGGCCCTTCAGTGTTTTTCAAGGTCCTCCAAGGTGTCTCATGATTACTCGGGATGTTTTCAGGGTCTTTCAGGCATGTCTTCCGAATGTTTTCCTGTCTTCCTGGTCTTTCAAGGTCTCTTGACATCTTGCAGGATGTTTTTTTAAGGTTGTTCAGGGAGTTTAAGTGTACTTTTCTGGTCCTGCAAGGTTTTACAAGGTCTCCCAGGATGTTTCGGCCCGTTCTCGGGGTCCTTTGAGATGTTTTCAGGGTGTTTTCAAAGTCTTTCAAGGTCTCTTGACATCATTCAGGATGTTTTTTTTAAGGTCGTTCAGGGAGTTAAGTGTACTTTTCTGGTCCTGCAAGGTCTTCCAGGATGTTTCGGCCCGTTCTCATGGTTCTTTGAGATGTTTTCGGGGGCTCTTCATGGTCTTTCAAGGTCTTTTGGTATCTTTCAGGATGTTTTCAAGGGACTTTCAGTTTGGTGTAGGATCATCCAGGATTCAGGATGCTCTGGAACGTTTCCATGGCCCTTCAGTGTTTTTCAAGGTCCTCCAAGGTGTCTCATGATTACTCTGGATGTTTTCAGGGTCTTTCAGGCGTGTCTTCTGAATGTGTTTCTGTCTTCCTGGTCTTTCAAGGTCTCTTGACATCTTGCAGGATGTTTTTTTAAGGTTGTTCAGGGAGTTTAAGTGTACTTTTCTGGTCCTGCAAGGTTTTACAAGGTCTCCCAGGATGTTTCGGCCCGTTCTCAGGGTCCTTTGAGATGTTTTCAGGGTGTTTTCAAAGTCTTTCAAGGTCTCTTGACATCATTCAGGATGTTTTTTTTAAGGTCGTTCAGGGAGTTAAGTGTACTTTTCTGGTCCTGCAAGGTCTTCCAGGATGTTTCGGCCCGTTCTCATGGTCCTTTGAGATGTTTTCAGGGTGTTTTCAAGGTCTTTCAAGGTGTTATGATATCTTTCAGGATGTTTTCGGGGTCTTTCAGTTTGATGTAGGCTCCTCCAGGATGTCTTCAGCGTCTCCCAGGTTGTTGTGTAGTCTTTCAGCATACTTCCAGGGTAAGTTCAGCATGTGAAGGTGTGGCTGGTCCCAGCTGGCCAGGTGAGCCAATCGCCTGCAAGACATTTTAAAAGCGCACATAAATACGTCTCAGAAAACTTCACACTTTGGCCGCCAGATGGCAGCAACAAGCCACTTCTACTGTATGATGCGTTGATTCGCTCTTGATTTTATTTGACGTTCAGTTTTGTACCATTTTATTGTCTTTCCAAATTCACTTTCATGTCATATTTCTTTCTGAATGATATTTTTGAATTATTATAACCTGTTTTTATTCCTCATTCCCTTTCATTGGGTTACATCAGTTTTGAAATGTGCTTGTATTTTCTCTTTTATTTTACTGTGAGGCAAGGTTGTATAGTTGTATTGTACACACACACACACACACACACACACACACACACACACACACACACACACACACACACACACACACACACACACACACACACACACACACACACGTTACATAATCAACAGTTGGCGGTGAGGAGTGACATAAACATGTCCATCTTTTCATTCTTTCTCTCACTCCCGCTTGCTTGCTCTCTCTCTCTCTCTCTCTCTCTTCTTCTCTATCCCTCTCTCTTGCCCTCCTCTTCTCTTCCCCCTCCTCTCCCCCCTCTATTTTCTTGATCTTTCTCTCCAAACCTCTCTCGCGCTTCTCTCTCCACCCCCTCCCTCTTCTCTCCCCCTCTCTCTCTCCTCTCCTCTTTCTCCTTCTCTCTTTCCTCCCTCTATTTCACCCCCTCCCCTTCACAGCTTCCAGTGGAGACATTTTTCATCCAAGCCTCCCTCCCTCATCGTTTGTCTCCATCTTCTCTCGTCTTTAAAGCCAGAGCGCCGCAGACTGGCTCTCCATCCCTCTCATCCCTCTCCTTCTCCTCCTCCTCCTCCTCCTCCTCCTCCTCCTCTTCCTCCATCCAGCTCCTCGGCTCACACCGGAGCCGCGCGGAGGCGAGAAGAACTACCTGTTAGCGGCTCTCCCCCGACAGATGTCTCCTCCGCAACATCTGCAGTGACCCACTTCATGTGAGGCGGCGTGCGGCCGGGGGGGCGATGCGGAGGCAGTGAAAGGAGGCGCCGAGGAGAGCGTGCCCGAGCCGGAGGAGGTCATGGACCGGGGGTCTCCTCACCGAGAACCCCCCCTGCTGCTGCTGCTGCTCCTGCTGCTGGTCTGCTGGGAGGCAGGTGCCAGTGAGTGTCTCTGCTTTTCTGCTCTCCATCACATGAAGACAAGGGGGGGGGGGGGGGGGTTTGCATGATCCGACTCCATACCTTTCAAGTATTTGTACGGCACTTAAATAGAAAAAGAAGCCATTTTATTACAGCCAAAACTGCAATAAAACCCGTCGTTTTGCACAATAAATACAAAGTAATATTCTTTTTTTTCAGTTGAAAATGGATGGAATTGGTTCATTTTGAGCAGTTCAATGGAAGTAGAACTAAAAACAGGCTGTGTTGTCCCTGCGTGACCCTGCTGACTCTGTGGAGCTCATCTGCAAAATAGACTCATTTCGGAAACCGCATTATGTCATTCAAAAGTAGTAAGACACAAATGATCACTCACATGTTTGGGGCAGCGTACAGATCAACCTCAGGATTGTCCGAAACATGCAAAAGATTTAAAAAAAAAAAAAATAATTACAATCATGTTGTCTTTTGGTCGAGAAAGAATGAAATTGTCATACAAAAGTGGGCGAATCTTGAAATATAAGGACCAGAATGACGACAAGTGAAGGAATGAAAACTGGATGGAGAGAAAATCAAGGACAAGGATTAAACATCTGAAACGGGGAACCGACTCGTTTCCATGACGGCAGAATGAACACTGACCAACCTCCTCGTGTGTGTTTACACTTCAAATCACACTGAGGCTGTAAAACTAACCCCCCCCCCCCCACACACACACACCCACACACCCACACACACATTAGCCTGATGAGTGTGTCAGCCTCTTGATTTACACTCCGACTCCTCTCAGACATCAGGAATGCAAAGGTCTGCTCCTGCGGACGTTGTTGTTTTCATGGTGTTGTTGACCAAAAAAATGTTGACCGTGTTGTTGAAAACAAAATTGTAGATATCATTTGAAATAATGTTGTTGATAGTTCTGTCGGTGACAATACTGGTATGGTTGTTGACATTATAGGTTAACAGTAAACATAGTAGTTATTGTTGATAATAATTTTGTTAATATTGTTGTTCTTGATAAAGATGTTGACAGCGTTGTTGTTGATAATATTGTTGTTCTGCAATGTTGTTTTTGACAGCGTTGACGACATTACAGTTACTGTTGATAATGATACTGTTGTTGACGATAGTTGAAAATAATATTGACAGTATTGTTGTTAATAATAACGATATTGTTAGTGTGTTGTTGACGACATTGTAGCTATCGTTGAATGCTGTTGACGACAGCATTGTTGACAATTACATTGTAGTTATTGTTGATAATGATGCTGTTGTTGTCAATGTTTTTTTTATGATGCGGTTTTTGACATTGTAGTTATTGTTGCCAAGGATGTTGTTGACAGTGTTGTAAACAACATTGAAGTTATTGTTGATGAATATGTTGACAGTGTTATTGTTAATAATGATGTTGCTTTTGTTGACAGCGTTGTTGACGACGTGGTGGTTATTGTCGATAATGATGTTGACAGTATCGTAGGTATTGTTGCCAATTATGTCTTTGATTACGTTACTGTTGACGGCGACGTTGCCGCTGTTGTTGATAATGTTGTTGACAACAACGCAGTAGCGATTGTTGATATTGTTGACAGGGTTGTTTGGTCTCATAATAGCGTGACCAGTGTTTTCACAAGTGTTTATGAGGTGTGACAGAGTTGTCTTCACATCTCTAGGAAATGTTTGGAACCGCTTTGACATTGTTGCCCTCCGGGGGGAACGTTTCAGTGTGTGTGTGTGTGTGTGTGTGTGTGTGTGTGTGTGTGTGTGTGTGTGTGTGTGTGTGTGTGTGTGTGTGTGTGTGTGTGTGTGTGTGTGTGTGTCTCAGCTCATTCAGCCGCTTCATAAATCCACATTTTAAAATGTGAAGGTCACTCAAACTGAAGTGTAAAACCTCCATTAGCTTCCATTGTTATGCAGATGATGCAGAAATCTATTAATCTCTATACTAGAAGCTCGTTGTAAAGAGATAAAAGTGGCGATTCGGTCACTCACAAGCATCGGGACGTGTTGTTTAAGGTCAATCTCGGTGTCCCCGGACGTCCCCACAACTCGTCTCATTGTCCCCGTGTGTGTGTGCAGCCGTGCCAGCAGCCCCGGTCAACGTGTCGGTGACCCAGCTGAGGGCACACTCGGCCATGGTGACCTGGAACGTCCCCCAGGGAGACACCGTCATCGGATATGCCATCTCTCAGCAGGTACACACACTTCCCGTTCATCGTCCCACCGAAACCTGGGCGGCCTCCAGGAGAGAGAGAGAGAGAAAAAAAAAAAGAAAAAAAATTAAATACAATAAAGAACCCTCCTTTCAAAGATGAATTACACTTTTCTTAATCACTCCCCCCCCCCCACCACCACCACCCTCCTCCTGCTGTCTGTGCTCATTTGAAAAGAAAAAGTCTGCGTCATTCAGAGAGTCAGCATTTCCTCTGTAAGAGCAGGAAAAGTTTCAGTCTGATGAGACGGTGCTGGGAGGGTCGTAAATGTCAGCGCGTTCGTCACGGCGCTAAATAAAAACAGAGGTCTTATTAGAGGCGGCGCGGACACCCTCATGGAGGATAAACTGACACAGCAGGAAGTACATCGCAGGTATTATTAGAAAATAAGATATTAGAAAGGGTTTTTATTTTGTATATGAGCATCATTACTCCAAGCAGAACTCTAAAAAGAAGCCAGAGCGTTTCTTCTAAACTCCATCCACCTTGATTACACCATTAGGACCCTTAGTAACAATCTACCTCCAATTAAAGAAGGAAAGTCCGTATCGTGAAGCGTCACGACCATTAGACGCATCATTATCTGGTATTCTCACGTATCCAGTCTCCCTTAAGTTGTCTTTAAATCAATCCTTAACATTTATGAAAAACAAAAATATAATCTCAAGATCATTCTGATCCTTTTACTGGAACTTCCTCTCGTGAGAGTTCATGAGAGATTTTGACTTGGTCCTGGAAACTTCAACCATAGCGATAGCATTGCAGTCCTTCGCTCACATGAAAAATGGAAAAAAAAAAGAAAAAAAAAATCTCGGAGTCGTCTGCAAACATCCGCGTCGCAGAGCAACGCAACACGGACACTTAAACTGAGATAAAGGCTCATTCGTCAATCACAAGGGGTTCAATGTGTAAACTAGTCCCGTTAGCGGATAGCGGCTAAATTCAACAGAGGTGGGTTCATGTCGATACAGAAGCACAATCAAACCCTCCCTTCTGGGGAATCCTGGTTTAAACAAAGAGACCAAACAGAAAAGAAAAAACCCCTCAAACTCCAGATTTTCAGTTTCAACTGAGGTCCAACAGCAATAAACATGTTTTAGCAAAGAAACAGGGGATTTCCAGGTGACGACTCCTTCAATATTAGCTTTGAATAGCATTAGCTTGCATCTACAGTAATTATGATTAGCATTAGTATATTTTAACAATAGCAGTGATCAGCATTAGTCTATATTAGCAGTAGCTATGATGAACGTTAGTCAATAATAACAGTATCAGTGATCAGCATTAGTCTATATTAACAGTAGCTATGATTAGAATTCGTCCACATTAACAGCATCAGTTGTATCTACAGTAGCTATGATTAACATTAGTCAATGTTAACAGTAGCATCGATTAGCATTAGTCAATATTAACAGTAGCTATGATTAGCGTCAGTCAATATTAACAGTAGTTATGATTAATATTAGTCTATATTAACAGTAGTTATGCTTAACATTAGTCAATATTAACAGTAGCATCAATTAGCGTTAGTCAATATTAACAGTAGCAGTGATTAGCGTTAGTCAATATTAACAGTAGATATGATTAACATTAGTCAATGTTAACAGTAGCATCGATTAGCGTTAGTCAATATTAACAGTAGCAGTGATTAGCGTTAGTCAATATTAACAGTAGATATGATTAACATTAGTCAATATAAACAGTAGCAGTGATTAGCGTTAGTCAATATTAACAGTAGTTATGCTTAACATTAGTCTATATTAACAGTAGCAGTGATTAGTGTTAGTCAATATTAACAGTAGCATCAATTAGCGTTAGTCAATATTAACAGTAGCAGTGATTAGCGTTAGTCAATATTAACAGTAGTTATGATTAACATTAGTCTATATTAACAGTAGCATCGATTAGCGTTAGTCAATATTAACAGTAGCTATGATTAGCGTTAGTCAATATTAACAGTAGCAGTGATTTACACTAACGTTACACTAATTCCTAGACGGCCATTTGCAGAAGCAGACACTCATTAAGTTTCTTACATTCACTGATTTTCGGTGAGAAAATGTGCCGTTAAGGCGCGGGCCTGGAAACCATGACGGTGGGGAAAAGGCGTCGCCCCGACCCCCGGCAGGAGGAGCGGCGGAGCGTCTCTGGTCCGCAGACCCGCTCTCCGTCACGTCTCGCTGGCACGGCCCCGAGTGGGCGTCGTCTACATTAGCGGGAGCCATTTGGCCGGCGGCCGGTCTCCGTCCAGCGCCGAGCCAAGCGGCTTCTCGCTGATTACGCGTCTGACTCACGATCCATCAGCCGACTGGCATCCTGCACAAAACAGCGGACGGGGGATGTAAAACATCTCCGGCACAAGCTGGCGGAGCACTTATAGAGAGACCTCAGTCAGATATTAATGGAGCAGGTGGATTGAAGGGGGGGGGGGGGGGGGGGGGGCAGGTGGAACAGCTGCTGTCAATCAAACTGATCCCCCCCCCCACACATTAGTTTCCTCTTTTCTAGTGATTCACATCGACGTGTGTGTGTGTGTGTGTGTGTGTGTGTGTGTGTGTGTAGAGGCAGGACGGCCTGATGCAGCGCTCCATCAGGGAGGTGAACACGTCCAGCCGCTGGTGTGTGCTGTGGGACTTGGACGAGGACACACACTACAGTGTACAGGTAACACACACACACACACACACACACACACACACACACACACACACACACACACACACACACACAGACACAGACACAGACACAGACACAGACACACCGTCCTGACCTCTGGCCTCTAAAGTGTGAAAGTACAAACCGCCACACGGCAGCGTCCGAGCTTCGTCTTCTTTCTGGATAAAAATACCGCGTCCAGCTGGCTTCCTCTCTCACTTGCATAACGTCCTCTTCATCCTCCCCGTCCTCCTCCTCCTCCTCACTCGCGCTGCGTTCAGGTGCAGAACGTCGGCCTGCACGGCGACAGCCAGCCCAGCCGAGCCGTCCACTTCAGGACACTGGAGCGGAGCGACCACTATCCAGCCGGAGTCCTGGACCACCGTGAGCGCACACACACACACACACACACACACACACACACACACACACACACACACACACACACACACACACACACACACACACACACACACACACACACACACACACACACACACACACACACACACACACACACACACACACACACACACACACACACACACACACACACACACACAGGAAGAGCAAACAGGCCCAGCAAATTCACTCCTCGGTCAAAGTGGAACAGTTTTAAAAACACCATAATTTCCTCACACAACCCAGAGACGTGCCAGTTCGGTTAATTTAAGGGTTCAACAGTTCAAGGGTGTTTTATTGTCATATCACCAGTAAAAGCCAGGTTTCACAGTGAATTAAATTCTTATTCTGCCGTCTACTGCGGAGCCGACATACATAAAGTAAGCATAAACACAAAAAAAGAATAAAAATATAAAAATAAAATAAAACAGAGCAGTGCAAAAATATTAGTGTGAAGTGAGATGTGCAAAGTAAACATGTCAGAAGCTGTTCAAAAGTCTGATGGTAATGGGGAAGAAAGAGTTTTTCAGTCCATTCGTTCTGCTTTTCAAGCTTCTGAACCTCCGGCCTGAGGGCAGAAGCGTGAACAGTCCGTGTTGTGGATGGGTGGGGTCTTTTAGTACGGAGGCAGCTCTACTGTGGACCCTGTGCTGGTAGATGCTCTGCAGACAGGGCAGTGGTGTTCTGGTGATCTTCTCGGCTGTCTTAACCACTCTCTGCAGGCGACTGCGGTCCGCCACAGTAGTGCTACCGTACCAGGCTGTGATGCAGCTGGTTAAGGTGTCTCAACCACACAGCTGTAGAAGTTCCTGAGTATCCTGGGAGACATGCCGAATTTCTTCAGCCTCCTCGGGAAGTACAGCCGTTGTTGGGCCCTCTTGACCACCTGTGTGGTTTAAGGACGGAAACAACAAAACAACCACTAAGTTTTCATGAGAGAGAACAAAGAAGTGGGATGTGAAGCAGGTGGCAGTGGGTTAGGGTTATAGGGTTAGGTTTAGGGTTGGGGTAAGGTTGGAGTTAGGGTCATAGGGTTAGGTTTAGGGTTGGGGTAAGGTTGAGGTTGGGGTTAGGGTTAGGTTGGGGTTAGGGTCATAGGGTTAGGTTTAGGGTTGCGGTTAAGGTTAGGTTTAGGGTGCGGGTTAGGTTGAGGTTGGGGTTCGGGTCATAGGGTTAGGTTTAGGGTTGTGGTTAAGGTTAGGGTTCGGTTGAGGTTAGGTTGAGGTTGGGGTCATAGGGTTAGGTTTAGGGTTAGGGTTAGGGCTGGGGTTAGGTTGAGGGTGGGCTCATAGGGTTGGGTTTAGGGTTGTGGTTAGGGTCATAGGGTTAGGTTTAGGGTTGGGGTAAGGTTGAGGTTGGGGTTAGGGTTAGGTTGGGGTTAGGGTCATAGGGTTAGGTTTAGGGTTGTGGTTAAGGTTAGGTTTAGGGTGCGGGTTAGGTTAGGTTTAGGGTTGTGGTTAAGGTTAGGTTTAGGGTGCGGGTTAGGTTGAGGTTGGGGTCATAGGGTTGGGTTTAGGGTTGTGGTTAGGTTTAGGGTTAGGTTGAGGTTATGTTGTGGTTGGGGATAGGGTGAGGTAGGGGTTGGGGTTAGGGTGAGGTAGGGGTTCGGGTTGGGGTTAGGAAATGTTCTAAGCGTGACTTAAGACACGTTCCATACTTGATCTCACTACTTCCTGACTGTGTCCTCAGATGAGCCGGCCATGGAGGGTCTGGGTATGACACCTCAGCTTCAGACTGGAGAGCTGCTCATCATCACCACTGTCCTGCTGCTGTGGGCAGGTCGGCCTCTGGATGTGTGCGTGTATGTGGTCATATATCAGTATCTACAGGTTAAAGTACCCCCCTCTGTCCCTCCCCAGCCGTCATCGCCCTCTTCTGCCGACAGTACGACATCATCAAAGACAACGACTCCAACAGCACCACCAAAGAGAAGACCAAGAGGACCCTGGTTCGATCCCCGTCCTTCTACAACGCCTCGGCCGCCAGCTCGCCCGTCTACCACAACGGAGTCGTGCGCAGCGGCAGGGTGAGACGCCGCCGAGTGCACCGGCACCGTCTCCTAGCAACCACATCGCTAATACCTGGTGTGTGTGCGTGTGTGCTTTGCAGCTGCACCAAGCCTCCTCCTCCATCAGCATCATCAGAGTCTGAACCTCCTCTTCCTCCTCCATCAGCATCATCAGGGTCTGAACCTCCTCGAGCTTCTGTCGGATCATCAGCAGGAGAAAAATGTGAAACGAGTCAAAGAAACCGGATTTGCGCTGCCACCCGGTGGCGCCGCCGCCTCTTCTCTCCTGATGTCAGACACTCAAACTGAATACTTGGCAGCATGTCGGCCTCGCACTCACCAACTCTCCCAGGACGGAGTGTTTTCTTTTCTTTTCCACCTCTCCGAAGAGCCTTCTGTGTCCTTTCATCACTCGGCTTTCTTCCTCCTGCAGTATCTCTCCATATAATCCTGAATCGACTGTGAACTGAAAGAGTTCGTGACTCCAGCTGGAACCTTTGAATGTATCAACATGATCAATGTAGGTTTTACACTGTTCATATTTCATATCTAAAAACTATTAAAATGACGTGATCCTTTTATTACTCACCTTCACCGGGATGCAAAACGAGGCTATATAAATACTTGAAAAAATAAAGTAAATGAAAGTTTCAAATAAATGTCAAATCTTTTATATCAATCCTATTTTTATCCCTTTTTGTTAACATTTCTCAGATATTACACTATTAAACTTAATTTCTTTGTTGTTTTTTTTAAATATAAATATTTTCTAAACATCTAATACATATTTTTTAAAAACGTATACATCTTAATAATTAAAATTTTATAGTATATTTCTGAAAAAAATTCACAAAAATGGGAAGATAAGGATTGATTTTAAAGATATGGTATGTACCTTCAAATTTATTCAAAAGAAATTTTCCCAGCACTCTAAAAGCAGTGGAGTTGATATGTTAATGTTCATACAAACAAGATTAATATAAAAAAAAAAAATCAAACATAAAAAATGTGCACTAAAACCGTCAAAAACACAGATAGAAGTGCAGTTAGTTTCTTATTTCCATAATTGAACCATACCCAAGAGTCATAACAATTTACTAGGTTTATCTATCAAGAAAGATTTATGGTTTATTGTGGAAGACAATGATTTAACTCAATTCAATAATTACATTTGGAAGTCTTTGTTGCCAGTGTTCGCCAACCAGCCAGCAAACGAATATTTTCTTGCCAAAAGTTCAATTAAAAATTTTTTGGAAAAGCATCTGGAAATCCTTTTAAAGTATCTTAAGATGCCGCCGCGTCAATTTTATGCGGGTTTATGAAGTGATGTAGAGGGAGTGTGTGTGTGTGTGTGTGTGTGTGTGTGTGTGTGTGTGTGTGCGCGCGCGCGCGCGCGCAACAGGTGCATTAAGGTGATTAACAGGGGGCGTTTCTCCCAGAGATCAATAGCCTGCCTGTGTGTGTGTGTGTGTATTAATATTGATCAGTGTTGTGCCGATATGTGCACACATCAGCATTCATGCGGTGACATTTGAAACATTGCTCGTGGCATTTCATCAACATGGACGACTCGGAGCGCGAAGTCTCCTGAACTCCACCTGCAACAGCTCGTCTCCTGAACGCTGAGACTTTGGTCTTTCCCATGGTGACGTTGGTAAAATAAACCTCTGTTAATTAGCATTAGTACGGGGGGAGGGTCATGCCAGTAATGTTGTGGTACTTGAGACCCTTACCCATATTTTTCAAGGTTTTGGTCTTGTCTTAGTCTTCAAGGTATCGTTGTCCCTTAAAGTCTTGGTCTTGACGGGGTTATTGGTTTCTTAAAGTCTTGATCTTGTCTTGGTCTGGACTAGGCATTGCCCCTTGAAATTCATTGTCATGACTTGGTCTCTGATCAAAATCTTGGTCTTGGGACACTCTGGTCTTTTTCTTGACTGGGCCTCTGGCCCTTAAAACCTTTGCCATGACAGGGTTTTGGTCCCTTAAAGTCTTGGCCTCGACTCTATCTTGACCCGTAAAAAATCTTGGTTTTTGCCTGGGTCTCGGTCCCTTACAGTCTAAGTTTGCTCTGGTCTTGGTCTTGACTGGGTTTCAGGTCAGGTGGTCTTGATTAGAACACTACCTGCTAAAGTATTTTCATAGAAAGTCATTTAAATGAGGGGAGTGTCATCAATCGCCCGATGAGGAATCCTGATCTGCAGTCTGAGGGTTTCCAGGTTTGAAGGTCACCTCTTCATCCTTGTGACGTTCCGTCCTTCATATTTACCATGAGCTAGCAGGGGGGAGGAGGAATCCCAGCGATCGGTTGGCTGTGGGACATTTTGCTCCCCCTGACAGATTGAAGTATCTCATTTTGCCCCGAGTCCCTGAGAGGAATTTCTTTTTCCAAGCTGGAGGCGCTGCCGAGGGAGGGGGATTAGCCGGATCGATGGAGTGTTTCATAGAGCGTGATTGACTGCGAAGCGAAGCCTCTGCTTTCGTGTGACGCTGCCTCTTGCGAGCCCGAGGAGTCCATCACGGCTTCATGTCAAAAGGACGAGTGGACGAGATAACCTGCTTCTAGAAACACACCGTCGACTTTAACCTGCGACCACCCAAAAGCTCCCGACTGTCCTGAAACGCCTCGTAAGGAACCTTTCAATCAAGAATGATTAAATCTGCCAGTCCTTGCCAGTCAAGGTCCTTGAACGCCTCATCAAAACCCATTATCAATATAGTTTGAGACTAATTTATCTTGATTTCAACTTTTGACTACCGTTTTGTTAAATACAGAAAATATCTGCTGGATCTAGACACATTTTATTTGATTGACAGTTTAAAGGTTTCAGATTTGTGCTAAGCTAACGTGCTATAAAAGCCAATGCAGAGTTGAAGCGACCGTTCCAAACCAGAGAACCATTTATTAAAACCACATAAACCAAACCGAATCAGCTGAAAAGGCGTGTCATTGTCCCACTGACTCCGAGGTTCATATTTACACTTTACAGTACCTGTAAGTAAGCGAGCAATGCTACCTATTAAAGCTAACACAAACAAAATCTTTCCTTTAAGATCAAAAAAGCCTTTTTTTTTTTTTTTTTCTTCAACTTTCTCTAAACTAAATAGAAATAAACCGTGTGGAAACCCCACCCTCTGATCACAGATAGATCAAATAAAGCGAGGATCAGTTCCTCTCCTGCAGGAAGCTATCCAGCATCTTCTCAATGTTCCTGAAGGCGTCTCGGTCCAAGTAGTCGGCCAGTCCAGCCTCCCACATGCCGCGCTGGTCCGGCAGCTCTGAGTCGGCGTCCCCGGCGCTCTGCAGCCGAGAATACCGACAGCTGGATCAAATCTGAAGACTCTGCCCACGTTCTCTCATTCATCGCCATCATACACGTTTCATCGTCATTCATTCATTCCTGCACCCGAGACACAGACCTGCGACGTTCACCAGCTGAAAAGGAGATTCTGACCTCGCAACTTGAGATACATTTGACACTTAAATTAGTCAAATAAGGTCAAACGGCAAAATCGACTGAATGGATTTCAATAGAAAAAAGAATGAAAAATAGATAAAACAGCCAGATGCAGCTAAAATAGCTTAAAAAATGTCTTAAATAGGTAAAAAAAAAAAAGAAAAAAGAAACTAAAAACTGCTAAATGAACTAAAATGCTAAAATATTTCACAGTTGCAACAAGAAAATTTCAGTGACAACTCCCATACTTTCTAGACCAGGGGTCGGCAACCTTTAATGCTCAAAGAGCCATTTGGTCCCGTTTCCCACTGAACACAACACTCAAAGAGCCACGCACATTTTATTTTGATAGTCCCACAGGAAGACCATGCCAGGAGGACACGACACACAAAACCTTCTTCACTGCTGTTTGACAACTTACAACTAATAAACTTAACTACATGAACAAAGCAACTAAAACACGCCATCTTCATGCCATTATTGTTGCGTAATGACGTTACATCGCTGCGTCGTTCACGACCCTACATGTTACCACTCTTTGTAGCGGGACTGCGCTCTGGGTGGCGCCTTGCCTCCTTATGTCTCTGGGATGAACTGCAGTGGGACCGAGGCTCAAGGAGCCGCAGTGGAGGGACCAAAGAGCCGCAGGTTGCCGACCCCTGGTCTGGACTATCGAGCACACCCTAAAATAAGCCCCACCCACCAAATTTAAAAAGGAAAAAAAATAAAAAAAGTCGACGCCACAGTTCACTTTGTCGACATTCAACTGCAGCATTATTGGTTTTTATCTGTAAATCTCTACGCCTGTCACATGTGTGAAATAATACCTGGGAGTCGCTTCCTTGGCTTTCCTCCATTGCTTCTGGAGGACTCTGGGCTGGAGCACAAAACCGTGCGAGCAGAGAGTTGGAGCAGTCCAGGTTCTCTTTGAATGGCGCCTCGATGACGTCTCGCTCTGTCATCTGCGGAAACAGAAGCGTTGGGGCGACGATTGAGTTTCCAGAAAAGGGGCTGCAGGGTCAAAGACCCAAGATGAAGTTGGAGAACGAAGCATCGTCAGCAAACGGTGAGACAAGAGAGTTTCATTTAGAAAATGAGAGAATTCCCTGGAACAGAATTTGAGACTTGATGTCCGACTAGATTCAGACTAGATTCAGTCTAGATTTCAGACTAGATTCAGACTAGATTTCAGTCTAGATTTCAGACTAGATTTCAGACTAGATTTCAGACTAGATTTCAGACATGATTTCAGACTAGTTTGACACTAGATTTCAGACTAGTTTCAGATTAGATTCAGACGTGTTTCAGAGTTGATTTCAGACTAGATTTCAGACTAGTTTCAGACGACATGTTAGACTCATTTCAGACTGGATTTCAAACTAGTTTCAGATTAGATTCAGACTGGTTACAGACTTGATTTCAGACTAGTTTCAGACTTGATGTCAGACTCGTTTCAGAACCTGGTCCTTTCTCAGATAGCTTTTGGAGTTCATCCTGTTGAAAGACGCCACTGACTGTTCCGTGTCTGTTCTGATGGTCAGTTCTTCTTCTACCTGCTGTAGTTCCTCGGGGGTCCAGCTCGCCGCAGCCTCACTGGACGTCGCTCCGTTTTGGTATTCGTCCCACCACAGAGACACAAACTGGCGGCTGGTGCTGGAGCCGGCGGCGTCTCTGCGCAGGTTCCACGGTTTCTCCACTCCCAGGAAGTGAACGATCTTGGCGCTGTGGCCGAACCTGCAGGGGAGAAACAGCGTTTCCCTCCAGCCACAGAAACTCCTACTGACTATTTGAAGTGGCACACTCACTGTCTGAAGGCAGGAAGGTAGCTGTACGCGGAGCTGCCGCTCAGGTTGTAGACGAACGGAAGGTGTTTGTGGATGTCCTCCACCGCCCAGCGGCTGAAGAACGAGTTCAGCAGACCCTGATCTCCTCCTGACACCGACAGAAACATCGTGAAGGTCAGATCAGACGTCTAAAACAAGGGGGGGGGGGAACCTATCGGAAGTTGCGATGCCGTGGCATCGGCCAGTTTGTGTGTTTTGACGTGTCAAATCTTGGACACGTGTAGCATTGGCGTTACCGTCGAAGCTGCCGTGCCGCAGGGCGTGATCCAGGAGGCGGGCGTGAGTCTCCATCGACGGTTCGAAGACGAACACGCCCGAGTTGAAGCAGTCGGGCCAGCCGGGGTCGGGAGCCGCCGACAGCTCGTCCCTGTCGAAGAGCTCGTCCACGTTACGCAAGACCTGCGAGGGGAAACCACATCAGAGCGTCGCGTGTTTGCGGTGGACTGACTCGTCCGTCACGTGCCGGTGACTCGGCTCGTCCTCCAAACACGTTTCCGCTATCGTAGGAGCGTGTTTGCTCTGACAACACGGCTCGCTGCACACCACGTGCTCCGCCGGTCGATTTCAGTACAGCCAGCGTGGAACATTTAATCATTATAGTCATTTTTGCACTTTTGGCTGTTATAGTTTTATGTGAATTGCTTGTTTTTGGTGGTTTTAACTTTTCTTTTCTTTTTTAACCAAGAATTTAATAATGGCCAGTAGCTACATTCATTGAAAGAGACTGACACAGTCTGTATTTTCAATGAGTGAACATGATGCCATCTACAATACCTATGATACAAAAGCAAACTGCACAAAAACTGTTTATTTCTAATGAAGTATTATTAGTTTCTACACGTTGCTTAAGTCATTTTAGCAGTTCTGCCTTCATTAGCAGATTTTATGGGTATCACTGGCCATTAGATTTGAGTTACTTTCACAAAACGTGTTCCTGTGGCACAGTGGTCACTATTAAAAAGGTAAAGTGAATACGCAGGAACATGGTGGTTTCATATAGAACTCCATGGCGGCATTATAGGTCACGCCTCACAGTGTACGACTCACGAGTGTATCTGCATCCAGGAACACACATTTGCTGTACTGAGTCAAAGTCCAGCAGTGGATCTTCGTGAAGGTGACGCCCAGCTCGGGACGCCCCAGCAGGGACAGGCGGAGACGGTCCTCGCTGTCCATCAGGTCCACCACCACCACCCGGTCGAAGGCCTTGTGAAGCTCCGTCCTGTCGGAGGACACCAGCTCCTCTGTTCAACACCGTTCGAAGCGTCTGCGGTGACGGCAGACCGTGAGCTCCATCTCTCACCTGGTCGGCTCCGAGACGTCTGGCGTCACCATGACGACGGTGTCCCTCGTCGTCCCGTGGCGCCGCAGGCTTTTGCCGACCACCGTGGCTCCCACGCAGTAGGACTCGGTGGTGGCCAGAGTCACGAAGGCTTCGTGAGCTGGAGAGGAAGATCAGAGGGGAAAACTATAGCGTCTATCGATAAACAAGCCCCCTAGCTGCAGACAGAGGTCCTGACTTTTTTTTTTTTTTTTTTATAGATTTATAATGTTAAATTCAAACATGAAAATTCATTCTGGTTTAACATCCTAACTACATCACACAATTCTTCTGTCTGGTCAGCCTGTTGGCTAAAAACATCATTTTTACCCTCAAATCAATATAATAAAAAAATGTTTTTATTGTGTATGTATTGTTGAGCCTCATGTGGCTGCAGAGATGAACTTGTGAAGATTTTATCAAATATTTCAATAGTTAGTCAACCTGTCATCTGGTTTAAGGCTTTATTTCTGCTGCCTTTAAGTAGTTTGATCCCGTCATCTGTAGTGTTTTGATGGTAGGAAGGGTTGATTATGTGGTTCTTTCAGCTTAAAATGGTGTCGGCAATGTGAAGGGACGTACCTGACATGTCTCCAGATCTGCACCGTCTGCAGGACTCAGAGAATCGCCACGCGCATGTTTGTATCCACAGAGGACGAAGTTTCCACCCGACAGCGCCGTCTTCGTCTCGTCAAGCCTCACTTTAAAAAGAAAAAAAAAGAAAAAACCCAAACAAACAGATGAGAGGCCTTTCTTTGTCTGTTTGATCAAGTGGTCGTTCAACTGTTGTGGAGCAACACGTGTGACCTTTAGCTTTCGCTTTACACACGTTAAACAGCCGCTCTCTCTGCAACCACCAGCTTCCACCGCACGAATGGAGCAAAGAGCAAATTCACAACAACACTGGACAAGAAAAATAAAAATCATTAATCAAATCATTTAAGGACATTAAGTAAGGGTTAGGGTTAGAATTTCCCAGTTTTCAGCTTTGCAGGAAGGATATTCAATACTCTTATTTGCACAGTTCACAGGTTAAACAGGGTTTCCTCAGCCTGCATACGAATGGATTTTTATTTTTAATATATTTCGAATAAAGGTTATTTTGTTGAATGGGGATTCTGTAGATGATGAAAAAAAACACTAATCTCCTCAGAATGTCTTGGTACAGCTTGTATATATACTCGGAATTTTCTTTAAAAATTAGACACAGCTCCACACGGAACGAATAGGATCGTTAAATAAAGTTAAATAAGCGACATTGTCATATTTCCCTCGGGATTATCAAAGTGTCCATCCATCCATCCAAAACAGGAGAATCTCACAATTAAACTCATTTTCAACTTTCAAGTGACTTGAGGTGCATTTTTAGAACTTTTTTTAAATACAGAACATGCAAGCGCAACATTGGCATAAAGCAGTATAAAATCAAGATATATTTATGACTTCGATATTGAAATTCCCACAAAAGGTATATATGTTCCTCTATTGATTTAGAGACACATCGTTTATTGCTCCTGTTCCACATTATGGTGAGTTTTTAACACTGAATAGACATTTTGCTTACATTGCACATATATTTCAACACCGCCATCTAGTGGACAGAGCAGAGAAGTGCAGCAGTGGGATATGAGGGCGCGTCAAAGATGGACAATGAGGACGAACAAGGGACAAAGAGCAGCAGCTTCACCCCCCCGCGTTAACTTTATTTCAGCTGCGGCTTTATTTTCTGCTTGCTGTGTGTGTGTCAGTGTGTTTGTTGTATCTACAATATGGGGACATGTTTTAGTGGGGACACACATCATGAAGTGTGTGTGTGTGTGTGTGTGTGTGTGTGTGTGTGTGTGTGTGTGTGTGTGTGTGTGTGTGTGAGAGAGACAGGCAGATTGTAATTGTCCAACTCTGGCAGCTTGTGTGTGTGAAGGCTGGAGGAAGAATATCTATTTGGTATTATTAGTGATCGATGCGCCATCAAAATGTGACTATAAACTTTCAATAAAGCACTCTGTTGGTTTTATTTAAAAAAGAAATTGCTTCGCCACTTTTTTTTTTTTTTTTTTTTCTAAAATCTTTGACGTCAAAGGTAAGTTTGATTTTGCTCCGTAGCTGTTTGGAAGTGGGGGGTTGTAATTCGGTTGGTAGAAGTTGGGAACCGAGCCATCCTTTAGAGAGATATTAATCATTTACACGCACACACACACACACACCTTACCTGATGGCAGCAACATGCTTTACAACAAATATAAAGATTCATTGCATTTAGACTTCAGGAGAATCAATACTGATCATGTTCAACAAGAATATTTACTTTTTTTTTAATATTATGTTGTTTATTTATCTTTTTTAGACATTTAAGGAAGTGATTCCTTAAGAACGGAAGCTTCCCGTAAGAGTTCTAAAAAAAATGAAAATGGGCCCCGTCAATACGTCAGACAATGTTTTTGTTTCAATTGTGCAACTTGTGGTTTATGTGAAGCGGAGAAACAGAATCATTCATTGTGTACGGTGGCCCAGAAGGGCCAACGGCACAACAGCACTGAAGCCACACAACAGGCCCCGGGGCCAATGCTGTGTTGTTGCTTTTTGCTGTTGGCCCTTCTGGGCCACCGTAATCACATCATTGGACGCACAAAAATGAACTTGCAGTACTTTTCAACCTCTCAGTTCCATTTACAGTTGAATCATCCGGCGGTGAAACGAAGCAAAATGTCAATAATGCTCTTTTTTTTCCCCCCTCCTTCAGTTTATTGTGGCAGTAACGGCCTTGCATTGTATTTCAACACATCAATAGTCATGGACAAGTGTCTACTATGAGATGAATGAAGCCAGGTTGACGTTGTGACGACTTCACACGCAGTAAAGAATAAGTTAATATGAGATAAATCAACAGCTGTTGATTGAGACGCTGTTTATTTAAGACGGAAGACAAACCCGATATTTCAGTGTACCAGAAACCTTGTCAATCTGCTAAATATGAGAAGAACACGTGTCCTCCTCATTGGCGGCAGCGAGCGCCGCGCCCAGCGTCCGGACGAAGCGGTGGACGTCGGCGAAGGAGTTGTAGAGCGGCACGGGGGCGACTCGCAGCACGCTGGGCTCCCTCAAGTCACACTGGGGGGAGAAAAAACAAACAAAAAAAAGCACGGCGGGTAAAACCCAAGCTCAGCGGCCATTTAAAAAAAAAAATCCTCCGCCGAGCTGCTCACCACCACGCCCCTCTTCTCCAGCTCCCGGAAGACGCTCCCGATGGGCACGGAGAAGGACAGCGACAGCTGGCAGCCCCTCTGCCCGGGGTCCCGCGGCGTCAGGATGCGGACGTGGGGCCGCCGGGGCCGCGGCGGGTCCCGGGCGTAGTAGTGCTGGATCAGGTACTCCAGGTACCCCGTCAGCAGGACGGACTTCCTGCGCAGAGCGTCCATGCTGGTCATGTTGAACACCTGTCAGGAGAGCGAATAGAATTTGATTCCACTGCATCTCGTTTAAAAAAAAAAAGAAGAAAGAAAATCTGGAACATTTGCGCTGCGTTACCTCCAGACTGGCCTGCAGGGGGCAGACCAGCAGGACGGGCTGGTTGGACAGTCGGAAGCCGCTCACGCCAGGCTGCAGCTCCATCTCTAACGGCAAAACGGAGTCTTCTTTAGTGTGCTGCCGTCATATCCTGTGTGTCGGTCCCTCTTCTCACCTCATCGCTCTTTCTCGTTAGCGCCACGTCTCATTTTGTTTCAATCGAAGGATGTTTCCCCAGTGGCTCAAGGATGTAATGCAGATTATTACGTTGGGGGGGAAAAAAATAAGATGCAGCCTTTTAACGGCTCCACCAAAAAATGTAGATAGAATATGTTTACCTGGTTTGGACCGATAATCTCAGGATTATTGTTTTATTGTTACGTTATGCTACGCTACATTGTTACATTACATCTTCACTCCTCCGATTTGTTTTGGTTCATTTGATTTTCATCTCATTTATTTATTTACTGTGTTTTTGTGGTTGTATTTCGTATTGGTACATTCTGCC
>NC_137673.1:9045366-9145366 GCF_963422515.1 Blennius ocellaris | reverse complement strand
GACAGAAAGTAAGAAAGACAGAAAGTAAGAAAGTAAGAAAGTAAGAAAGTAAGTAAGTAAGACAGAAAGTAAGTAAGAAAGTAAGAAAGTAAGTAAGACAGAAAGTAAGTAAGTAAGAAAGTGAGAAAGTGAGAAAGTGAGAAAGTGAGAAAGTGAGAAAGTAAGAAAGTAAGAAAGTAAGAAAGTAAGTAAGTAAGACAGAAAGTAAGTAAGAAAGTAAGAAAGTAAGTAAGACAGAAAGTAAGTAAGACAGAAAGTAAGAAAGTAAGACAGAAAGTAAGAAAGTAAGAAAGTGAGAAAGTGAGAAAGTGAGAAAGTGAGAAAGTAAGTAAGTAAGTAAGTAAGAAAGACAGAAAGTAAGTAAGTAAGACAGAAAGTAAGAAAGTAAGTAAGTAAGAAAGACAGAAAGTAAGTAAGTAAGAAAGACAGAAAGTAAGTAAGTAAGTAAGTAAGTAAGAAAGTAAGAAAGTAAGTAAGTAAGAAAGTAAGAAAGTAAGAAAGTAAGAAAGTAAGAAAGTAAGAAAGTAAGAAAGTAAGAAAGTAAGAAAGTAAGAAAGTAAGTAAGAAAGTAAGAAAGTAAGAAAGTAAGAAAGTAAGAAAGTAAGAAAGTAAGAAAGTAAGTAAGTAAGTAAGAAAGTAAGAAAGTAAGAAAGTAAGTAAGTAAGTAAGTAAGAAAGTAAGAAAGTAAGAAAGTAAGTAAGTAAGTAAGTAAGAAAGTAAGTAAGTAAGACAGAAAGTAAGTAAGACAGAAAGTAAGAAAGTAAGTAAGACAGAAAGTAAGAAAGTAAGTAAGTAAGTAAGTAAGAAAGTAAGAAAGTAAGTAAGTAAGTAAGTAAGAAAGTAAGAAAGTAAGAAAGTAAGAAAGTAAGAAAGTAAGAAAGACAGAAAGTAAGAAAGTAAGTAAGAAAGTAAGTAAGTAAGTAAGACAGAAAGTAAGTAAGAAAGTAAGAAAGTAAGTAAGACAGAAAGTAAGTAAGTAAGAAAGTGAGAAAGTGAGAAAGTGAGAAAGTGAGAAAGTAAGAAAGTAAGAAAGTAAGTAAGTAAGAAAGTGAGAAAGTGAGAAAGTGAGAAAGTGAGAAAGTAAGAAAGTAAGAAAGTAAGTAAGTAAGACAGAAAGTAAGTAAGTAAGACAGAAAGTGAGAAAGTGAGAAAGTGAGAAAGTGAGAAAGTGAGAAAGTGAGAAAGTGAGAAAGTGAGAAAGTGAGAAAGTAAGACAGAAAGTAAGTAAGACAGAAAGTAAGTAAGTAAGACAGAAAGTAAGTAAGTAAGACAGAAAGTGAGAAAGTGAGAAAGTGAGAAAGTGAGAAAGTAAGAAAGTAAGAAAGTAAGAAAGTGAGAAAGTGAGAAAGTAAGAAAGTGAGAAAGTGAGAAAGTGAGAAAGTGAGAAAGTGAGAAAGTAAGTAAGTAAGTAAGTAAGAAAGACAGAAAGTAAGTAAGTAAGACAGAAAGTAAGTAAGTAAGAAAGACAGAAAGTAAGTAAGAAAGACAGAAAGTAAGTAAGAAAGTAAGAAAGTAAGAAAGTAAGTAAGTAAGAAAGTAAGAAAGTAAGAAAGTAAGAAAGTAAGAAAGTAAGAAAGTAAGAAAGTAAGAAAGTAAGAAAGAAAGTAAGAAAGTAAGAAAGTAAGTAAGAAAGTAAGAAAGTAAGAAAGTAAGAAAGTAAGAAAGTAAGTAAGTAAGTAAGTAAGTAAGTAAGTAAGAAAGTAAGAAAGTAAGTAAGTAAGTAAGTAAGAAAGTAAGAAAGTAAGTAAGTAAGTAAGTAAGAAAGTAAGTAAGTAAGACAGAAAGTAAGTAAGACAGAAAGTAAGAAAGTAAGTAAGACAGAAAGTAAGAAAGTAAGTAAGTAAGTAAGTAAGAAAGTAAGAAAGTAAGTAAGTAAGTAAGTAAGAAAGTAAGAAAGTAAGAAAGTAAGAAAGTAAGAAAGTAAGAAAGACAGAAAGTAAGAAAGTAAGTAAGAAAGTAAGTAAGTAAGTAAGACAGAAAGTAAGTAAGAAAGTAAGAAAGTAAGTAAGACAGAAAGTAAGTAAGTAAGAAAGTGAGAAAGTGAGAAAGTGAGAAAGTGAGAAAGTAAGAAAGTAAGAAAGTAAGTAAGTAAGAAAGTGAGAAAGTGAGAAAGTGAGAAAGTAAGAAAGTGAGAAAGTGAGAAAGTAAGAAAGTAAGAAAGTAAGTAAGTAAGACAGAAAGTAAGTAAGTAAGACAGAAAGTGAGAAAGTGAGAAAGTGAGAAAGTGAGAAAGTGAGAAAGTGAGAAAGTGAGAAAGTAAGACAGAAAGTAAGTAAGACAGAAAGTAAGTAAGTAAGACAGAAAGTGAGAAAGTGAGAAAGTGAGAAAGTGAGAAAGTGAGAAAGTAAGAAAGTGAGAAAGTGAGAAAGTGAGAAAGTGAGAAAGTAAGAAAGTGAGAAAGTGAGAAAGTGAGAAAGTGAGAAAGTGAGAAAGTAAGAAAGTAAGACAGAAAGTAAGTAAGACAGAAAGTAAGTAAGTAAGTAAGACAGAAAGTAAGTAAGTAAGTAAGACAGAAAGTAAGTAAGTAAGTAAGACAGAAAGTAAGTAAGTAAGTAAGAAAGAAAGTAAGTAAGTAAGACAGTAAGTAAGTAAGTAAGACAGTAAGTAAGTAAGTAAGACAGTAAGTAAGTAAGACAGTAAGTAAGTAAGTAAGACAGTAAGTAAGTAAGTAAGACAGTAAGTAAGTAAGTAAGTAAGTAAGTAAGACAGTAAGTAAGACAGTAAGTAAGTAAGACAGTAAGTAAGACAGTAAGTAAGACAGTAAGTAAGTAAGTAAGTAAGTAAGACAGTAAGTAAGACAGTAAGTAAGTAAGACAGTAAGTAAGACAGTAAGTAAGACAGTAAGTAAGTAAGACAGTAAGTAAGACAGTAAGTAAGTAAGTAAGTAAGTAAGTAAGACAGTAAGTAAGACAGTAAGTAAGTAAGACAGTAAGTAAGACAGTAAGTAAGACAGTAAGTAAGACAGTAAGTAAGAAAGACAGTAAGTAAGACAGTAAGAAAGTAAGACAGACAGACAGACAGACAGACAGACAGACAGACAGACAGACAGACAGACAGACAGACAGACAGACAGACAGACAGACAGACAGACAGACAGACAGACAGACAGACAGACAGACAGAAAGCAAGTAAGCAAGTAAGCAAGTAAGCAAGTAAGCAAGTAAGCAAGTAAGCAAGTAAGCAAGAAAGAAAGAAAGAAAGAAAGAAAGAAAGAAAGAAAGAAAGAAAGAAAGAAAGTAAGTAAGTAAGTAAGTAAGTAAGTCAGACAGAACGACAGACAGACAGACAGAAAGTAAGAAAGTAAGACAGAAAGTAAGACAGAAAGACAGTAAGACAGTAAGACAGAAAGAAAGAAAGTAAGTAAGTAAGAAAGTCAGTAAGACAGTCAGTAAGACAGAAAGTAAGACAGTAAGTAAGAAAGAAAGAAAGAGAGAAAGACATAAAGAGAGAGAGAGAGAGAGAGAAAGAAACAAACAAAGAAATAAAATACAAACAAATGAACAAATAAATAAATAAATAAATAAATAACTAAATAAACAAATAACTAAATCAAATCTCGGAGCTGCGTGACAAACACTGATTTTTGGGCGTCCAGCAAACCAGCTTTTTACCGTTACTCATGAGGAAGCGAGTTTTCAGGTCGTGTCCCCACCAGCCCATCAGCCTGCAGCGCCGTCACACACCGGGGGGGGGGGGGGGGGGGGTTGGTTGTATGAGGATAGAAGAGAAATGTGGCTTAACAAAAAAAACAAAAACATGGGATTCGTTCTCGGTTTCCAGACGTGAAGAAGTTCCTTTCTTACGCCGGTTTGACGGTGTGCTTGTGTTTCTCGTGGACGAACGCCCCGGCGAGTCCCCCGGCGCCGGAGTTGACGTACTGCGGGGACACGGTCACAGAGGCTCCCGCTCAAATACCGGCGGAGTCGAAGATCCGGAGGAGCCGCGGGGAACTGACCTTGTAGGTGCACCAGCAGGCGAAGTCCACGCCCCAGTCGTGCAGCTTCAGCACCACGTTCCCGGCGGCGTGGGCGCAGTCGAAGCCGACGTAGCAGCCCTGGGGGAAGGGGGAGGGGCTTGTGATCACCTGTGATCTCGCGAGGGGGGGGGGGGTGGGAGGACCGGCGTGCGCCACGCACCTTCCTGTGGCCCGCCGCCGTGATGGCGGCCATGTCGAAGCACTGGCCGGTGTAGTACTGAACGCCGCTGAGCATCACCACGGCGATGGAGTCGCCCTCCTTCTCCAGGACCTTCAGGATGTCCTTCGTCCTCAGAGTGTCCTCCCCCTGAGAGGACACGCAACAGTCGTACACGGAGTTGAATAAACTTTCATTTTCTAAAACATTGGAATTTTTTTGTGTGTGTGTGTGTGTTGAATTCCACTGTGGCTTGTTCATATTTCCTGTGTACGATAAGTTATATATTTGCTTTTTTTTTTTATCCATTCATTAATTGACACTTTTACTACTTAACAAGATCTATAATGTAGATATTTCAAATATTGTGTCCTTTTTCTGTGTATATTCAATTATATGCTATTAATAAAAAACTCTATAATGTAATATACATGTATCATATTATATGTATATACAATAGCTAGACAATATATATGATAATAACTTACCCGACTTGTAAAGTAATCACATGAGAGAGGATGAATGTGTTCGATTGTACCACAATACTTATTTCCGCCACATTTGTGAGTGTGTGTGAGGAGGAGGCGTTACCGGCCGGGGCGACAGCAGCAGGAGGCTTTTCTCAGGGTCAAATCCTCGCAGGGCCACCTGAGACTCCGCGGCGTACTGAACACAAACGCAAAGCAAAGCCGCCTTATCAAAAACTCTGAAAGACAAACTCTTCAGAAAGTTTATGGAAAAAAAAAAAGATGTCAAATCACCTAAAGAGACACAAAATGATCATAAAAATGTGTGAAGAGTTTATAACAAGACAGCAGATGACCACTGCATGGTCGATAATGACTACAGTGGCTTGCGAGAGGCTGACAAAGGAACACAAAAAGGCTCAAATATAAAAGATGCAACAAGATTTGAGACACGAAGGGGGCATAAAACAACCGCAAAGACACAAAATTATTTCAAAAAGGCAGAAAATGACTCAAAAAAGACATGATACAACAAAAATTAACCACAAAAGGAAATGTAAAATCACTCCAAATCGGCAGAATAACTCCAGTAAAACACAAAATAACCACAAAAAGACAAAAAAAACTACCACAAAGATGTAAAAAAAGCTAAAAGGAGACAAAATAATCACAAAGACAGAAGATTATCACAAAATGACTCCAAACAACACAAACGGACGCAAAACAATCAAAAAAACAACTCAGGAGAAACTAAATATTCACAAAAATGCACAAATTGACACCAAACGACACAAAATAACCAAAAAAAGACTATAAGTTACTCCTAAAAGACATAAAATTACTACAATAAGACACAAAATAAGCACAGAAACATAAAACAACCAAAAAGACGAAAAACGACTCAAAAATGACACAGAAAAAGCACAAAAAGACCCAAAATGACTCCACAATTTGCAGAACGCGACGATAAAACTAAGTGGGGGAGAAAAAAAGACAAGCATAAAAGCATTTCCCCAAAAAATCTGGAAATGGATTGAGAAGAGAGCAAATAGACGGGAAAAGATGAAAGGAAGCGCTCGTTCCTCACGTGGTCGGAGGGGAAGGCCATTTCCTCCAGCACGATCTTGTGCCGGACGGCGGTGGGTTTGTAGAAGGAGAGCTGCAGGCGGACGAAAGCGAGAACACGTTGGAGAAGACATTCCCGGGGCTGTGAGGAGGCGGCGGCGGCGGCGGCGGTTTCTCACCATCAGGAGGTGCAGGTTCACCGTCAGGCCGTTCATCAGAGCCACTTCCTCGCGTTTCGCTCCTGCAGGAAACAACCAATTAGCACCAGACTGACTTTTACTATTGCTGGCAATCTAATGAGTGAATAACTCCTTCATGGTGATACAATGGATCAGTGTGTGTGTGTGTGTGTGTGTGTGTGTGTTTATGTGCACATGAGTAAACACTGAAACATTCCGATCATAAATGTTTAGTAGTAATAAGACTACTACACAACAGTCTTCAGGCTGTGTGCGTGTGCGTATACACTTTGGACTCCACAAAAAGTAAAGTTCAATGATCTGACGGGTAAAAAAATTACATGCGATGTTGCAAAACACCCCCCCACCCCCCCCCCCCCCACCCACACACCCACACACACACACACACACACACACACACACACACACACACACAGTTTGAGATAAGTGCATGCCTCCTGGCTGTGGCAGAAGCGAGACGTCCATATCTGGGGTCAAAGGTCAGCTGTAATTCAATGGACAAAACAAGATTACATTTGATTGTACTTAATATTTGCACGTCTGCAGGTTGGATGGATCGTCTGCTGGACGAGCAAAGACTTTCTGTCCACACAAGCCAAAATTATCTTCTTTTTTTTTTGCTTTCCCCAAACTACTCAAAATGATGTAGTACATACTCCTGACCTATAGGTGGCTCTGCCACAGAAATATATAAAAAACGAGGAAGACATCATGAAAAAAAATCCTTATGATGAGAGAAATCCAACATCCCGTCTTGTGGATGTGGACGATCGTTGCGTGAAACGGCGCGGACAAGACCTCAATCAAGTGTCTCTTGAGTGTTTCGTACCAACGACGTTCGCCATGAGCTCCTCGATGTTGTTCTCGGCGGAGGCCCAGGGCCGCGACCCCCCGGTGTGGCCGTGGACGCCCCTGAGACACGGCAGAACATGTGAGCGTCAACACGCGACAAATGTCCCTGCTTCTCAAACTGACAATGAGATGAAGGTGTTCGCAGATTTCCTCGAAAAACAAGCACTAAATGAAACAAAAGAACCAATAAACAAGAAGGCCGTTGCTCGGCTAATCCCCCGCCGGAGGGCTTTATATTTTCTCACAAAGCCAGCTCTAAGGCAGCACACTTGGTACACTAGAGGGTGTTCCATGGGTCCTAGTAGATAATTACGTAGAATCTGAAAGGTCTTCTTCATAATGTCAAAATACGTCTCCAGAGCCCAAAAGGTGTTTTTATGCACTTAGTGACCCTGTGACCTGATATGCAAATTAGGTCATGGTCACCATGGTGCCCCTTCTCCCCAGGTGGAGTGTCCATGTGTGAAGTTTGGTGACTGTGGGCCCAGGAACTGCTGAGAAATGAGGAGAAATGTTTATATGAAAATACATGTATTGTGCAACCATGACGAGCAAACTTCAGACCCTACCAATCTTCAAGGTCAAGGTCAGGTCACTTGGTGTACTGGAGGTTATCCCTGGAGTGTGTCTCATGTGTGTATAACATTTCAGAGCCCTAGCTCAAAAACCTAGGCCTCCAGAGCCCAAAATGTGTTTTTAAGCACTTCGTGACCCTGTGACCTACTTAATATGCAAATTAGGTCAAGGTCACCATAGTATCCCTTCCCCCTCTGAGATGTATCCACATGTGAAGTTTGGTCACTGTGGGCCCAGGGGTTGCCGAGCTATAGGTAGAAACGTTCGAACGTACGGACGTACGTACGGAGACTGTTTCAAGATCCCCCTTCGGGGCCTATCGGCTACGGCGGGGGATAATAAAATGATCACTAAAAGACAAAACGACCACTAAATAAAACAAAACAACCACTAAATAAAACAAAACAACCACTAAATGAAACAACGCAACCACTAAATAAAATAAAACAAAACCACTGAAAGACACAAAACCACTGAAAGACACAAAACGACCACAAAAACACAAAACCCACTAAATGAAACAAAACAACCACTAAACGAAACAAAACAACCACTAAATGAAACAAAACAACCAATAAACGAAACAAAACAACCAATAAATGAAATAAAACAACCACTAAATGAAACAAACAACCAATAAACGAAACAAAACAACCACTAAACGAAACAAAACAACCACTAAACGAAACAAAACAACCAATAAATGAAACAAAACAACCAATAAATGAAACAAAACCACTAAAAGACACAAAACAACCACTAAAAGAAACAAAAAAACCACTAAAAGCCCCAAAACAACCAATAAATGAAACAAAACAACCACTAAAAGACACAAAACAACCAATAAATGAAACAAAACAACCACTAAAAGACACAAAAAACCCACAAAAAGAAACAAAACCACTCAATGAAACAAAACAACCACTAAAAGACACAAAACGACCATAAAAACACAAAAAAACCCACAAAAGAAACCAAAATGATCATTAAATGAAACAAAACAACCACTAAAAGACACAAAACAACCATTGAAAGACACAAAACAACCAATAAATGAAACAAAAAACCACTAAAAGCCCCAAAACAACCATTGAAAGACACAAAACAACCAATAAATGAAACAAAAAACCACTAAAAGCCCCAAAACAACCACTAAATGAAACAAAACAACCACTGAAAGACACAAAACGACCATAAAAACACAAAAAAACCCACAAAAAGAAACAAAATGAACACTAAATGAAACAAAACAACCAATAAATGAAACAAAAAACCACTAAAAGACACAAAACAACCAATAAATGAAACAAAACAACCACTAAAAGACACAAAACGACCACAATAACACAAAAAAAATAGAAAAAGAAACAGAACAACCACGTAAAGACAGACAACAACCACAAAAAGACACAAAACAACAAAAACACAAAAGATGCCCAGTAAAAGACACGACGACACAAAAACAACCACATAAAGAGACAAAAGGACCGGCGGATCAGTCGTCCCAGCTGGACGTACGTCTTCGCCCACTTGTCCAGCTCCTCTTGGAGGTACTGGCCGGTCTTCCTCGGCTGCAGGCCCAGCGAGTTCCCCGAGAGGTAGACGCAGTCCTGGGCGCCGTCCACCAGCGACAGGTCGGCTGCACAACCAGAGACGGCGTTAACAAACAAGATATTCCGGTTCCGGTCCGGTGGTCTGGGACTCACAGGGCGGCAGCTCGGAGACTCTGGGCAGGAGGAACTCCTTCCGGAGGTGGCGCAGCTCGTCCTGCTTGTCCAGGTGTCGGGCCACGGCTTTAGACGTGGGTCTGCAGTCCAGCGAGGCCGCCACTCGCTCCACCACCTCTCGGGGACTCGAACCGGGGAACTTGTCCATCGCGGCGGCCAGGAAGTCTGCGTTGAGCGACCGGGGGACGTGAGACATGAGACATTGATCATTTGTCACCCCTACTGGTCGTTTATTGATACTTTTCAATCATCACTGGTACTTTATTGATACTTTTTCACTTTATTGATCCATTATTGGTTCACACTTTCATTTTACACATACACCCACACTATTACTCTCTTAAATGTTCTCGTGAAACGTTTCTTTGCTATTTGTTTTAAAAGCAAATGTATTAAATTGCAACAGTTCTTCTAGATTTTAAGTATTCTATAAAATTAAATCTAACTATATAGCTGTATTTTTCTCTTTATGGCAATTAAAAATGTATGAACATGCTATTTTATACAGCAAAAGGTTCTTTCTTTATTACGTTTCTTCAGGTCGGCACTATTCTTCTCTGGATGTGCACTTTTCTCACACTAAAGTGCCTTTATAAGTAAAAAAATATATATATAAAAGAAATGATCTTTACAGCAGAAAGTCATCTATTTTCAGTTTGGCAGCATGGCGAGTGTCTAACTTCTCACTTTACTGCCACTTGCGAGTCATTTCAGAGGAAATCAAAGCCGTCACTCACCGTTGGCGTGCAGAGGAGCTTCTCCTTCACGCCGAGGCGAATCCCGGCTCCTGGATTTGCCCTTTGACCTCCCCGGTGGACGCTCACGGTTAATCATTGCTCAGACGCCGCCGCCTCAACTTGTGGCTCTGATCAGCTCTCCTCTTCCTCTTCCTGTTTTCTCTCCCGTCATGAGTGTTTGACACACTTGCAGCGCTCTATGTGCACATTTCTGACTGTGGACGCAGAAACACAATAAAAGGCACGTGCACAGTGATGTTTTACATTCACACTGTATGTCAGTCATTCGTATTTTATATGGTAATATATTGGCACCTGCTCCCTTATAATTTGTATTTTTCCACTATGGATCGCATTGTTCTAGTCATTTATAACACGAGGAAAGTATTTTCATTTCCTCAAGTGGATTAAAGACGGAAAAACTGCACTTATTTTCCAATTTAAACCTCAGCCTCTAAACTACAATCAGTGTGACACTTCTTTTCATGCGGTCACGTCGAAATCTTCTGTTTTCAGTGTTTTTTTTAAAAGAGGGTGTGCTTCGTGTTTTCTCCACTAGAGGACAGCAGAGCGCTTAAAGACGGTTCACTGATGCAGAGAGGAACAAAGACGACAAAACAAGATGGAAATCCAAAAAGCGCACACAAAATGTCCATTAAGAAACCAATAAAATACCAGTAATATTTCAGAGCATCAATAAAGTACCAGTAGTAGTTAAAAAGTATCAATAATGTAACAATAATATATAAAAAAGTGTCAATAAAGTAACAGTAATAGTTAAAAAGCATAAAAAAGTACAGGTAATAGTGAGAAAGTATCAATAAGGTACCATTACTAGCTAAAAAGTATCAAAACAGTATCGATGGAGTACCAGTAATGGTGAAACCGTATCAATAAAGTACCAAAAGTAGTTAAAAAGTATCAATAAAGTACCATTACTAGTTAAAAAGTGTCAAAACAGTATCAACGGAGGACCAGTAATACAGAAAAAGTATCAATAAAGTACCAATACTAGTTAAAAGGTATCAATAAAGTACCAATAGTAGTTAAAAAGAATCAACACAGTATCAATGGAGGACCAGTAATAGAGATAAAGTACCAAAAGAGTACCATTACTAGTTAAAAAGTATCAAAACAGCATCGATGGAGTACCAATAATGGTGAAACAGTATCAATAAAGTACCAAAAGTAGTTAAAAAGTATCAATAAAGTGCCATTACTAATTAGAAAGTATCAATGGAGGACCAGTAATAGAGAAAAAGTAGCAATAAAGTAGCAATAGTAGTTAAAAAGTATCAATGAAGTACCAGTAATAGTGTAATAGTGAAAAAGTATCAATAAAGTAGCAATAGCAGTTAAAAATTATCAAAACAGTATCAATGGAGGACCGGTAATAGTGAAACAGTATCAATAAAGTATCAAAAGTAGTTAAAAAGTATCAATAAAGTACCAATAGCAGTTAAAAAGTAGCAATAAAGTAGCAATAGCAGTTAAAAAGTATCAATGAAGTAGCAATAGCAGTTAAAAAGTATCAATGAAGTAGCAATAGTAGTTACAAAGTATCAACACAGTATCAATGGAGAACCAGTAATAGAGAAACAGTATCAATCTAAAAGAAAAGCCGTGGACTGTTTGTTTTGAAAGCTTGTGAGGCGTCGTGATCCTCCACCTCCGTCAACCTGGTGTCATGAGAAGAGCTTGTGGCCTGACCTCTGACCTCCGGGGGTCATGGAAGCTTCATCTGCGGCTTGTAATTATTTTCTGAAATGAGTTCGGCTGGAGACGCGAACGAAGGAGCAACGTGATCACAAGATGTTTGTGTGCGTCGGGACGTGTTTTTCTCACAGCCGAGGAGGATGTGCGACATCTGGAAGTGCTCAGGAGGCAGCAGACACCTCCTCCACCTCCTCCTCCTCCTCCTTGTTCTTCTTCTCAAGGCACAAACATCAAAAAGGAGGTGCGGAGGAGGAGGATGTGGCTTTGAGGAGGCGGGTGTGAAGAGGAGCCACTTTCATCTTCTGATTTCTGTTTGTTCCGTCTTGTAATACACAGAAACATGTTCTGACCTGGTCTTGAGGAGAGCTGGATCCACACCACCTGACCTGAGACCGAGTCAAGACCAGGAGCAGAGAAGACCAAGACCATAGCATCCCGAGACCAGGACAAGACCAAGACTTTAAGGGACTGAGACCAAGTCAAGACCACAACCAGAGAATCCCAAGACCAAGACCAGAGAATCTTGAGACCAAGACCAGAGAATCTTGAGACCAAGTCCAGAGAATCCTGAGACCAAGACCAGAGAACCTTGAGACCAAGTCCAGAGAATCCTGAGACCAAGACCAGAGAATCCTGAGACCAAGACCAGAGAATCTTGAGACCAAATCCAGATAATCTTGAGACCAAGACCAGATAATTCTGAGACCAAGACTTTAAGGGACCAAGACCAAGTCAAGACCAAAACCAGAGCATCCCAAGACCAAGACCAGTGAATCCTGAGACCAAAAACAGAGAATCTTGAGACCAAGTCCAGAGAATTCTGAGACCAAGACCAGAGCATCTTGAGACCAAGACCAGTGAATCCTGAGACCAAGACCAGAGCATCTTGAGAACAAGACCAGAGAATTCTGAGACCAAATCCAGAGAATCTTGAGACCAAGACTTTAAGGGACCAAGACTGAGTCAAGACCAGGACCAGAGCATCCCCAGATGAAACACCACATGGATGAGAGACAAAGTCACATTTATACCTAAATCATGTGTTTTTCTTTTCCTTTTTTTGTATTTCAAATTAAAACAATGTGCAAAGTTGTTGTTTTTCTCTGCAAAATAATCTTTCTGAATGCACATGTGATCCAGATTGGACCGTAGTGAAATAAAAAAAAATAAAAAAACTCCGAATTGCTCCTGCATGGGTCAGTTCGGCTTTGGGTAGCAAGTTGCACGAACATGAATCAGAATCGTGCACGCGACTCACGTCCTCCCCTCTGAGGTCACGGACGGACGACGCGGAGGCGCACGGGCGAAGCGTGCGCGCGCACCGCGCCGGAGGAGCGCAGCTCTACGGGGGTGATTTACTAACTTTGCGCACGTGATGTTTGCAGAAGATCGCTTGTTTCGGGGGGGTTGGGGGGGGGTCCACAGAGGAGACGGCCCCACCTCCACGGAGCGTTTACAGCCTCCTCCCTCTCCACTCCATTGTCATCATCCTCCTCCTCCTCCTCCTCCTCTCTGGGAAATCAAGTTCGTGCGCCGACTTTCGCAGGGTTTCTCCTCGCGCTCAATGGGACCGGGTGACTGAGACGAAGCTGCAGCCATGCTCCGCGGCGCATTGGGACTTCTGCTTTTACGCGTGGCGCTGCTGCGGGTCCCGGCATCGGCGCAACACGGTGAGTGAATTCACACCTCGTTTTAGCGAATTAAACACGACACCTTAAATTACTACATAGAACAGGAGTCTCGTGCACGCTCGCATTTTCCCAATTATTATCCAAAAGGGCAAACAATAAATTACTCACAGCTCCAGAGCTGAACTGAATGAGACTTTGGAAAAGCAACAATACAAGCTGGTTTTATTACAGAATATCACACACGTTTATATATATATATATAAAATCCAGTGATCATGTTTTCTTCCCTTTTCCACCGCTTTTTGTTTTAAAACAATGCCTGTTTCAATTTCGGATTATTCCCATTTCGCCAATTGAAGTCGCTTTTACAATGAATTAAAAAAAAAGAAGCAGCAGCAAATAATCCCAAAACGAGCAGATTTATAGAGTATTAAAATTTCAAGTCAGAGATGTTGCTCCAGTGAAAGGATTGTGAGAAAAGACGAGGGGAAACAAAGAGAGAGAGACAAATAAACAAGCAAACAATCAAAGATGTAGAGGTAATCTGTGCAATGTAGACATGATGGGAGGCAGAAGGCACAGATCACACACTTCCAGCTCCTCTGAGATCAGGCAGGAATGTGGGGGGGGGGGGGGGGGGGGGGGGGGGGGGGAAGAGAGAGAGAGAGAGAGAGAGAGAGAGAGAGAGAGAGAGAGTCGAAAATGCAAGAAAAGTTTTGTGTTTGTAACTGACAGGCCGTCTGGGACGAACACCCCCCCTCTTAACCTCAGCCATGTTCACACCACCTCTCCTAAATTACCCCCCCCCCCCCCACCCCCCCTGAGAAACTGGAGAATTCCCTGCACATCTGGGCCTCCCTCCCTCCCAGTGGGACCTCCACCCACCCATCCCCCCTCCCCGGAGGCTGCATCATTAGCTCACCCCCCCCCCCCCCCACACACTTTTCCAAATCCTCCTGCGCCTCCTCTCCGGCTCTGTAAACTCATTAAGATGCCGACGGCGACGGTCTGGACCAGCAGCCGATTGTTCCCCCCGCCCGGGTTTGTTTGGATGACCTGCGACCTTGAGCGTTGTCAGACGAGGCGGGCGACAGTGTAAACAAAACCATTTGCTTTGCGGCCACCTGTCAACACAAGAAACCTGCCTGCAAGACCGCGTTCAGGGCATCACCGCACAGCAACTCTGCTCAGCCGCCGCTCTTTGACTCGACGAGCCGAAGACGGCGAGATACGTCTGCTCGCATCGTTTTATCGGACGCTTTTCGGCCTCCGGCTGCAGACGGACTCCAGAGGTTGCCGCCACGCGCCGCTAGGCTGAGCGTACGGTCCCGGGGCGAGTTAAGAGGCTCCGAGGAATGTCGGTAATTCTTAGCGATCTGGACAACCTCAATCAGATCAGACGCCTTCTCGGCTGACGGTCCGTCGCAGATGTTCGGGAAGTATTTTCCCGCAGATGTCGAGGGTTTTTTTTTTTTATCGGCCCTTCAAAGGGTCACGACAGATTTATGCCAGTCGACTTCATTTACACCTGCTTGATTCTTTTTTCTTTTTCTTCCAGTCTGTGCCAAAAGGGCCGGTCTCGTTGCGTCGGCAGCTGCACAGATTCCACTATTTTGGGAAAATCTACATCATCTTATCTTCTTCTTTTGGGTTTTAACGGCGGTTTGCGTCACCGCCACCTGCTGGTCCTATCCATCTATAGTTTCCCACCGCTATCCGCGTCCCTGATGACCGTTTCCCTTCTTCAACGTTGGGTTCAAACATCTGGTCGGGCACCTGTGAAGCTGCACCGCCGCCATCTGGTTTCAGCTCGTCCATACCGTTCCCACCGCTCAAAGACAGCAAGGCAGACCTCAACTGACGGGGTTTAACACGTGTACACGTACGCAATCTTTTAAGATATTCAAAAAAAAAAAAAAAATTGGAATACAAACTTAGAAGGCACAGAAATAGAGCTTTGTGTTCACATGTGGCTCCCAGGATGAATCGTCCAATCGCAGGCGAGATTCGTCGCATATTTATATTAATGAACTGCCAGACATAAGCAGCCTTTCATTACACATTCTTTGTCTTAATTAGAGACCGAAAGAATGACAATAATTCCTTGTATTGTGAATATAATCATAGTAATTACCGAGTCAAAATCTCCAAACGCGGCCGGTTATTTTACCTCCAGGACACGACTCATCCGAGGGAATTAAAAAAGTGGAAAAGCACATTTGTACGTGGTAAAATCTCTGTCAAGCTCATTTTCAATCGACTGTTCCCACAGTTAATATTCATTCTGAGGACAGAGCGACGGGACCGATTCCCACAAAACACCGTGAGCCGCGTTTGTTTTGTCTGCTCTTCCAGTTCACGGCCAAACAGCAGGACTCCGATATAAAGACATGATCTAATCACTCCCCTCCCCTGAGATTCTGCTGTTTTCATTTCCTCTGCTTAAAGGAGGATTTTGTTTTTGGTTGTCGTTTTTTTTTTTTTTCAAACCGAGGGCGAATTTCCAAACAGACTGAAATGATCCAAAGCTGTAAACTCAATCACAACAGTCTCGGTCTTCCTCAGTCGGCAGCTTTTATGTTTCAGGCACTGAAAACGATTTTTTTAACGTTGGGGTGTAATCTGGCCCCTCAGCTCCCGAGTGTCATGCCGGCGGCCACCGGACTCTGCAGAACCCCCATCGCAGCGTGGACTTCGACTCCACCGAGATCCAGAACAAGGCCATCCAGGACCTGATCTGCGACCACTCGCTGTCGCCGGGCTGGTACCGCTTCAGAATCAACAACAAGCCGGCGGAGATGCCCACGTCCTGCGTTGAGGTAGCGCCCCAACCCTAGCCCGCCTTCAAAACAAACACAAAAAGACGACATCAAACGTCGTCCACGAGCGCAAACAGGCTAGAATCTGGGTTTAATGAGCAGCTTGGGTCCAGGTGCAGAGCGGAATCCAGGTAATGACAGTTTCTGTCCACCTCCTCCCCTCGCAGATGAACCGCTGCGGCACCCAGGCTCCGGTGTGGCTGTCGCTGAGGGACGCCAGCCTGCCGCGGCCCGGCGAGCTCCGCCAGCTCTCCGCCTGCGCCACCTGGCAGTTCTTCCACGGCAGCGCCAAAGACTGCTGCCTCTTCCGCATCCCCGTCACGGTGCGCCACTGCGGCGACTTCCTGGTGTACTACCTGCAGCCGACGCAGGGATGCATGGGATACTGCGCCAGAGGTGACCGGCAACATCGTGGACACTCGAGTCTATCCTCAATAAAGGACTAAAATTTGATTTCTATTGATTTTTATGCTTCAGTCGCTCCAGACCTGGGACCCAGACTGTGCCCCCCGGGGGAGGTGGAGGTGAACGGCCGCTGTAAAGGTACGAGACGCTCGCAGAACCTGCTCATGACTCAAACCACGATGTTAGATTTTGGACGGTGAAGCAACGCCGTCCGTCGCTCGTCCCTTTGCAGTCGCCGTCCCGCCTCTGCCGTCGCGGCCGGTCCTCGCCCCGGAGCTGATCGGCCACAGCGTCCACCTGAGGTGCTCCTTCGTCCCGCCGCCGTGGAGCCAGCCGCTGGGCTTCCAGGTGGTCTGGGCTCGGCACATCGGCCACAGCATGAAGGCCGAGATCCGGCAGGAGTCCACGCTGAAGCCCTTCTCCGTGGCGGAGATGGACGGCGTCCACTTCAGGCTCGGGGAGAAGGTAATACCTGCCAGACGGCGCGTGTGGACGCGCTGACCCTCCAACCAGCCGGCGGACATAAAGCCACGGATCACGCCGACCTCTTTCTTTTATTTTTGCCTCGGCGGAGAGGCGGCGTGTGAGTCCAGTCGTGAGGAGAGCGAGAGGAGGGTTGGCGAGGCAAATCAGTTGCAGGCTGGGAAAGCCTTGCTCCACATGTGTCCCTCATTTAAACCGATCGCTCAGATCTTCACGAGGAAGTCGTTCTCAACGGACAGGCGCACAAGTCCACAAAGAAAGCCGCTCAAGTCACACAGTGGGTTAGGTGAAAATGCATCCAGACGCGTGGATTGCTTCAAACTATTTTTGCAGAGCTCCAGAATGTGGCGAGGGAACCCGACGGGAAGAAGTCCTCTCCGTGCAACAAGATGAAGTGTTTCTGGGCCGCACGCTTCCTCTGTTTGGTTTTTGTTTGAAAGGTGGATCCAACACCGAGCCGTGGAACACATTGTGGCAAAGACGCCTCCGCATATCTGAGAAGTCTCGATGGGCCGAGTGTTTGGCGTCGCCCAGTTCTTGCAGCTGGCGAGCCGTTGATGCGACGCGCTTCATCCCCGGGGTTGTTTATCTGACGTTTAGTGCAAATAAATCTAAATTCGTCCTTATTTAACTTCACTGAACTTTCTGGCAGAACTTCAGTTTGTCACTGTCGGAAAGTTTTGCACTGGGACATCATGAATCCTTCCATCCTTTCATTGAGATCTCTTACAACCATTTTTTAGTTTCCAGTTTGTTGACATGCTTTTACAAGTGTGTGCAGTGAAAAGCTCCGATTACATGGAGAGAAAAAAAAACACCAAACAGCTGTTGACCAGTTCACGATTCTACACGTGAAACACTGGCGAAAGTCTGGATCCGGGAGGTTTGGGAGACGTTTCCTCCGGAACCGTCACCTGACGCTGAGCAGCGGCTCCCCGGGCATCGGCGAGCCTTGAAGGGGGATAATGACTGTTATGATAACCCCTCCTGTTTGTGGCATGTCAACACTCGGCTGCACAGCGCGCCTTTCCAAGCAGCTGGAGCACGACGGCTCCGTTTTCCCCGACGACCCGTCTTTTTGTTGGGGAAACATGAAGTTATTAGATCTGTTTGGGATCAGCGTCGCTGTTTGAGAACCGGGGCGGATGTCACTCTGGCGTAGTTTGGGCACCGGGGGGGGGGGGGGGGGGGGGGGGGGGGGATATTTGTCGAGTCTGGATCATGTCGGCTTTGTTCACAGGGCTTGTGTTGACGTAGCTTTAGATATAGGAGGGGCTGCTAAATCTCCAACATCATCACCTCTTTAAACCGCGTTGAAATGTCAGGCAACAATATCGGGCAACTTGCGGGCGAAAACGGGCTCAAATCAAATAAAACATTGGTGGGTTTTTTTTTTAACAAATTTCTTAACAGCTGAGATGTCGCTGATCCTGCCATGAAAGATAGCGACCTGCGTTGCTATCGAACTAGCCTCAAAACCAGCTATGGAAGAGGTTTTTGGTGATATTTCACTGTATTCTGCACCAGAAAATGTTTTTAAAATTGGCTTTATGTTGAGATTGTAATCGCTCCGTGTTGTAATTGTTTGGTTAAATAGACATTTTCATCAAATATTCAAAGAAAAACGTTCTAATTTGAATCTAAATCTGATTAACGACACTATTGTGCCTTTTTTTTTTCTTTCAGTATTCCTGCAGCGTGTCGACTTTCAGGGCAAACTTCACCCACAGCAGATCAACGCCGAAAGAAAGTGAAAGTTTCTATGCTGGACTGAGGGTCAGTAAACATGTCTTAACTTTAAGAAAGTCGCGTTTCTATAAAAGGTCTTAGTTTATGGAATCACCTGGATGATATTTTTAAAAAAGCGACTATGTGTCAAGCATTTGAAAGGTGGTTCAAGGTCACTATTTTTTTAACTATCAAGCTCAGGAATCACTAAGTTAAAATCCACTGTGATCCCTTAAAGGACCGTTTAAATTTCGTTTTTTCCAGTAACAGCAGAGAAAACAAGTCGAATTAACCGTTTGTTTTGTTGCTTTAATTGTAGCTTTATTGTGCGTGAGGTTTTACAAAATAAGTTTAACGTTCAAGTGGATAGAAATTGTTTGTTTGTTTCGTCATGTATCTGGTTGACCAAATAAACCATCGATCGGAATTCTCTTCGGTCAAACCGGTTTCTCCCTCAGTTTTCTCTAGACTCGCTCCAGATAGCGGAGAACAGCGAGGAGCACGAGGTGACGGTCCACAGCACGGTGCCAATCCCCTGCTTCAGCTCCGACCACGGACGTCAGTGCGGCGTCCCGCTGGCGCTGAGCGTCCACGACCCAGGTCAGACCTGCGGGACGAGCGCCGCGTCGCTCGTGAACTAAACAGTTCCGCCGGCGGTTTTAACAGGACCACTGAGCCCAAACCAGAAACAATGAGCTTGTGAGTTGAGGAGGGTTAAAGTTGTCTTTCCCCCCCCCAGACGGTATCGGACATGAGGCCAACGTGGCGCTGTCCGTCTGCCAGGTGGAGCTCCGGCCGAACGCCTGCGCCGGCCGCAGTTGCGGTCGGGCCACGTTCTACGTCGCCGCCGTGACCGACTTCACGCGAGACGGGAACCGACCGAGCCTGATCAGCGCCGTTCCCGGACCCGGCGCACCGCGACTCTGGAGGAGCTACACCCCAATGTCTCTCAAAGTGAGTGGAGGGACAGTGACGGTTATGGTTAGTGTTCGGGACACCGGCCAGCATGGAGTTTTCATTTTGGGAACGTCATTCATGGAACGGCTGGTTGGGTTTTTAAGGGGTTTGTTCTAGTGATCCGTGAGGAATCCAGGAGGATTCGGTGCTTCTTAACAATCCAAAAACGGATTCGGGAAGGTCTTAAGATTTTGAAGAGCTCGTCATTGAGCTCTTTAAAGAAGCTTAAGCAGATTCGCTGATTTTTATTTTTGGATCCTTTCATGAGCGCGCTGAAGTCAAAAGCTAAATGGAGCATAGCGGCAGCGTGGAACAATAACCTAAGTATTACTTTAATTAGAGGGTATTAAGATGACGGCTCCAATTACAGGTTTCTCGGTCATACTGTTGACATGTACACACGGTTCTTCATAAAACTAGAGGGCTGCTTGGAGTTTAGGGCCCAAAGCGGAGCTGTGCGACGTTTGAAAAGCTCCTCGTGAAGCGGTCACCGGTGGTCACATTACGTAAGGCATGAAGTCATGCCTCCAGACGGCGTGTCTCCGAGGGGCTCGGCTGCAGACATCTCTCCCCATCTGTGTTTGGTGCAAACATCAAAGCCCAAGGTCAAAGGGTCAGTGGGTGGAGATCCATTAATCCCTCTGACCTCTGCCCTCAGGTCACCGTCCAGGATGTTCCCACCTCTGTCTGCTACTCTCTGACTGACCCACACATCATTACGCTTGACGGCAGGTACTTTGCCTTCCCATCAGTTGCCAGCGCTCGCTGTAATTCCAATCTGTAGCTCACTTTAAATGGTCTTTCCCGTTCGTCCACGAGGCGTTACGAGAACCACCAGACGGGCACTTTTGTCCTCTACCGGAGCCTCGTCAGAGAGTTTGAGGTCCACTCTCGCCAGTGGGACTGCGGCAGCAGACATTACTCCGTCGCCTGCAACTGCGGCGTGGCAGCGCGGGAGGGGAACGACGTGGCCATATTCGACATGTGCAACGGCCGGCCGCAGGAAAGCCGCCCTCGGCTCACCCTGAAGAGGCTCGGTGACAGCGAGGGCAGCCGGGTCCGCGTGCTGGAGTCCCACCAGGGGAAGAAGGTCACCGTAGGTATCCGAACATTTCCACTCTGGTGGATATTTGTTTGGGAAAAGAAAAGAAAAAAAAAAAATCATTATTGTATATAGTTAGAGAGCGATGAGCTAATGGTAATCAGCTGCTGGATGTGACTCTCCTCTTGTAGTTGATCTTTCCGTCCGGGGCCTTTGTTAGGGCCGATGTTGGCGACTGGGGGATGAGCCTCTCGGTTCGGGCGCCCAGCGTTGACTACAGCAACACTCGGGGCCTTTGCGGCACCTTTGACCGCAACGGCAACAATGACTTCCAAAGTTCTGATGGAGACGGCCTGCGTCACTTCATAGAGGAATGGAGGTGGGAGCAATTTAAAGCATTTAAAGAAATTTGAGCATGAAGCTGATCTTTGAAGTATTTAAAAAGTCTCTGCCGCCCTTGTTTGTTAGGATAGCCCCTGGTGAGAGTTTATTCGACAAAACGCCTCCGGGGGCCACGCAGGAGGTGAGGAGGCCGTTCTGCCAGTGCCAGAAAGGATACGACTCTCCTCCACATGCCGGCAGAGAGATGAGGACCTTGTACAATCCTTCCGCTCAGGCCGACTGTGCCTCGTACGAGAACGTGGATTACACATCTGTCTTCCCCTCCATGGACACGACAGTGGAATACATCAAGAGTCCACAGAGACAGGAAAGCATTCTGGATCTGTCGACATTCGGCAGTCATCCCCTGGAGAGGAGGCACCTTTGGTTCCACAGTGACACCGACGGCGATCTGGAACTGGCCGGCGAGTTCAGGGAGGATCTTCTGCTCTCCGTGCACAGGCCGAAGAGACAGGCGCAATTAGAGTTCCAGCCCGTCTTCATGACGCAGAGCCTCAGCCAAGCCGACCTGGAGAGCTTCGCCTACTTTTTCCCCGAGGACCACTTGGCCGAGGCTCGAACGGAAGCGCAGCCCCGGTGGCCCACGCCCAGCGGCCTGACCTCAGCCAAAGCCCTAGAGGTATGCCAGATGGCTTTGGCCAACTCCACAGTTGGCGCCGTGTGCAGAGGGCTGCTGGGACGCCGCCTGGACGAGGCGGTGGACCTCTGCATTCTGGACCTGCAGCTCAAGGACGACCTGGGCTGGGAGGAGGCGTTGCTGCCGTACCTGGAGAACGAATGCGAGAGGAGGCTACTGGACAATCGGACCCAGAGGGCCCTGGAGGTGGGCAGTCCGCCAGCATTGTCCGGAGAGGTGGTCATGGCTCTACGCTGCCCCAACTTTTGCAACGGGAACGGCGAGTGCACGGAGTGGGGCTGCCAGTGCTACCAAGGCTACAGCTTCCATGACTGTAGCCTGACCATCAGTGAGTATGTGCAGAGCATTGGAACTGATCCTAGGATGTTTTGCTGAGAACTTTCCGGTCAGGTTGCACTGCGAGTATATACAGTATCCGTTTTGTAATGGTCGGATTGATGAACTGTGCTTCTCTGCGCTTGAAGGCCAGCCGGTGGAGATAACGGATCTGGAGAACAGCGGACTGTGTGACATCCGAACCGTCGACTGTCGCAGCGTGAGGGTCTTCGGCCTTGGTTTCATAGACTCGCCAGACCTGAGTTGCCACGCCACCAGACTGAAGGTGAAGATGAAGTAGAGCCTTTAAAAGAAAAGTGTCCTTGCATTTTCCGTGTCCTTACTCCGTGCGAACTCCATCCACAGTACATGAACAAGGTTTGGGTTCCGGGGGAAAAGCAGAGAACGAAGGCCACCTTCCTCAGCTCCAAAGTTCTAGACTGCGCTGTTCCATCCCTGAGCAACGCCGTCGTCAGCACCGAAGACTTCATCATGGATGACACGCCGTACGCACGCTGGGAGATTAAGGCAAGCCTTCCTTTTTAGTCCACATTTAAGGCGCTTTTCAACTTGACTCTACTTGCCATTTAAGCTTTTCTACTACATGTTGGTCTCCGCTACCAGGTACTTTCGCGGTACCTGTGCAGCCGAGGTTCCAAGCGAGCTACAACGAGCAGATAGTACTATGCACCTATGACTCCGCCCACGCCGTGGTCGTGCTATATTGTAACCGCAAACAGCCAAGGCTGAGCCGAGTAGCGGCAAGGCGAGTAAGGCCGAGTAGGAGCTGGTGGAAAAGCGCCATTAGAGCACCTTCAAAGATCCGCCGACTCATTTACCGTACCTCCAGGTGACCAATGACGGCTCCCAGTACAGCCAGGCCAAGGTGCTGACGATCTACGACGGCGTGTGTCAGGTCTGCGAGGCGTCCCGATCAGGACCCTGTAAGTTAAAGGTAACTCGCACAGAGGACACCGGAAATATTCAGAAAACAGTGACAAATGAAAAGATTAGACGTGGGCAGCTGAGATGAGTAATAAAAGGTGTGGAGTAAAATAGCAAGAGCCCGTGTTGGCCGAAGAGACCAGGTGGGTTTTTAAGATGAATGACAAAACCAGAGACAGTTTCCCAAACGACAAGAGGTTGTGAAGTTACTGGAAGTGGTTTTTATGGGAGCACAGACAGATACACAGCCCTCAGACGCCAGGATGTTTGCCTGCCAGAGCTGACGCAAATTGAATTAACTGGAGTGAGAGAGAGAGAGAGCAGATGTTTCTTACCTGGCGTCTTCCGGTTAACAGGTTCTGCAACAACAAAAAATGTCGCCGGTTGAGCAAATACGACAAAGTGTTGCCCTTTTATCTTTTTTTTTTTTTTATCCTCCCCCGTCGGCCAGGAGCAAACCTGCAGCATCGACGGCATGTGTTTTGCCGCCGGAGCCTCCAATCCCAGCAGCCCTTGCCTCCTCTGTGACCCCGACACGTCCAGGTTCACCTGGTCCGTCAACCAAGGTACCAAGTCAATTCAGCACAAACCCACGTTTGTCTCGGGGGGGGGGGGGGGGGGATGTTTTTCTGGCAAAACGCTGGTTCTCTCGCTAATGACGGAGGGGCGTTTGGTCCGAGTACAGTCTCTCGCTCCGCTCGCCGTCCAACCGCGGTCCGGTTTGTCTCCATTAGTAGATCAAAGCGGCGGAGGTTTGAGTTCCCCAGCGTGCCTTGACCTGTCGCTTAACCACTCGGAGAGAGAGAGAGAGAGAGGGGGGGGGGGGAGACACACGGTGGATTAAGACACAAAACAACCCTGAAACAGCAAAGACTTCTCAAACACAATATTTTACCGCAAAATAATGTCTTCAAATTATCATATTATTTTGGTCCATATAAAAAACATACGTAATATACAGAGGCCTACAAAATTAATAAAGCTACATTTTATGAAAATACATGGACATACGATCTTAACCTTCCCACCAACCGCCGCAGCCAAGGTATTCTGGGTATTCCCGCCGGTGGCGGCTTAATCTGATTAGACGTCCCTCACGCTGGCGAGCGCGACGCTAAGCAGGTGTTTCCTGGCGTTACCCGTCACATTCCTCCGGAGACCCCCCCCCTCCGCGTGCGTTAATGATGACTTTTCCGCGTGAGGAGCTCACTTCAGGACAGGAAGTCTCCGTCATCGCTTCTCTTGTTTCGCAGTGAACGAGCCGCCGGCGTTCCACCGGCCTCCGGGCGACTTGCGGACGTTCGCCGGGGAGAACTTTGTTTTCCAGTTCGCGGCGTCGGACCCCGAGGGCTCGGCGCTGCTCTTCCAGCTGGAGGAGGGGCCGCCGGGGGCCGCCCTGTCCCCCGCCGGCCTCCTCATCTGGAGAGTCCCCACGGAGGAGGAGGAGGAGGAGGAAGAGGAGAGCCGGCGGTGGTTCAGCTTCACGCTGTCCGACGAGTGCGACGCTCAGAGCAGCTTCACTGTGGAGGTAAGCAAAAACACGCCGTTTAAAAACACCCATAATGCAACAGCAATAGGAGTTTGTTTATTACACGTCACTGTATTGTGCATCATTAAAATCGGCTCTATGCAGAGATTGAGGTCATTTTATGAAAATATAGACATTTCCTCACCTATCCTCTCGATGAAAAACTTCCAAGACACTTTCCCACGGCGGTCGTCACGGTTACCGAGTCAGTTTCTCCTCGCGCAGATCGACGTGGTGCCCTGCGGCTGCCAGGGCGGCGGCTCCTGCGTGACGGACGTCAACTTCCCCGCCGGCAGCGGGACGTACCTGTGCGTGTGTCCCGAGGGGACACGGGGGGAACTCTGCGGCGAGGACGTGGACTCGTGCCTGTCGGCGCCGTGCGCCGCCGGCGAGTGCGTCCGCACGGCCGGCGGCCACAGATGCGAGTGTCCTGCAGGGCTGAGAGGTGAGAGTTGGATTATTATTACGGTGACTGTCAAAATAAAACTACCACGTCCCAGGAGAATATAGACTGGGACTCATGACAGGCCATTGACATGGTTCTGATTGTCCTCCTACTGAGCGTGTGCAGAACTACTCGTTTACCATGGTGCCAATGCTGAGTACCAGCATTTCTGAAAAGTTGCTTTTCCCCATTTCCATGGAAACAAGGTCAAACATTTTCAAAAAGCTTGTATTTCCACCCCCCCTTTTCTACACATTTACAAAAAGTTGCGCTTCCACTGTTCCATGGAGGTGGAGTTTAAGGCTTTTCAAAAAGTTGCATTTTCACCCCTTTTCTACGCATTTACAAAACGTTGCGCTTCCGCTGTTCCATGGAGGTGGAGTTTAAGGCTTTTCAAAAAGTTGCATTTTCACCCATTTCCACAGAGACAGTCTAAGAAATTCCAAAAAGTTGCATTTTCTTCCATTTCCACATACACGGGAGTCTAAGCATTTCCAAAAAGTTGCACTTTCACCCATTTCCACGGAGACATAGTCTAAGAAATTCCTAAAAGTTGCATTTTCCCCTCGTTTCCATGGAGACGGAGTCGTTGCATTTTCCCTCATTTCCATGGGTAAGGGGCTTCTTCAAAACGTTCCACTTTGGAAGCCGTTTTTAAAAAGCTGCATTTTCAATGCCTACAAGCACCGTTGTCTTGTACAACAAAAAAGCAACAAAAGTTTAGCGTTTTCATGTGAAAAGGTCACGTGAACAGGACCCGTTTAATTTCTCTTCCTCCCGTGGTTTATTCTGGCAGGTCTGACTTGCTCGGAAGACGTCGACGAATGTGAGGCAAAGCCCTGCTTCCCGGGAGTCCAGTGCTTCAACGGCTACGGCTCCTACGGCTGCGGCCCGTGCCCCCGAGGCATGCTGGGAAACGGGACGTCTTGTACAGGTAAGCGCAGATTATCCCCCTTTCCTTGCTGAAATCTGGCATCCAGTCGGGGAAGGCCCGACGGCCAAATAAGAGAAAAGTCCAATCGTTTCATCATGTGAGAAGAATGAAAACCTTTGGTTGCTGAACAGATTGTGGACATTATCTAGTAAATGTCCGACAGAGTTTGAAGGGTTTTACAAGACCACACGAGGTTGTTTCAGTGAGGAAATCCCGTGATCGGGAAGAATTATATGAGAAATGCACTAATGCACAGGACTTCTTCACCTGGATCCCGTTAGCAGGACTGAGGGTACGACATCGGAGCTGCTCTGCAGAGAAAAACCTCACCGTATGTTAAGAGTCCCGTTCCAACGTGATGCGAGGTTATTCACCCATTACCAAGGGAAATTATCAAGTACCGTCTAATCTGTTGACAGTGGTAGTTCAAGCAGGGGTACTCTTCTTCCCTTGGCCATTCTCCTGGTTCCTCTGGTACCCGATTGGCCTCCGTTGCGTTCAAAAGGGCAACGATCCAGGATCTTCGATTCCCTCCTTTCTTAGTTGTGCCTCAGTCGGACACTAGTCTTTTTGGCCAGTTACTTTTTAGACAAACTCTTTTCAAGGAGCGGCTTGGTTGGGAGAGCGGTCGTCTCCCAATCGCAAGGTTTAGATTGGGATTAGATTGGACAGCGAGAGTGTCCTTGCATGGCCGCTGCCTCCAACGTTTCAGGAGTTTAGCCAATGGGATTATCAAAGTACGGTCAGTTTAGTCGGTCGGAGGCAACCCTACAAACGATCTGTCTTCCGTCGCGTAGCACTCGTCCAGCCGGCTGCCGTCGCCACCACATCCGTGCCTCGCCGCACCGTCGACAAGGCACCAGACGTTCCACGAGCTGAGACCGACGTCTCACGGGGGACATCGGGCGGGACGTCCCCGCAGAGCAAGGCCGCCCCCTGGAGAGAGGCTGCAGGCCAGACAGGAAGTAGCAGAGTAAATACAGCAGCGGCGCCCCGAACGAAGACCGAGCCGTCAGGGAGAACTCACCCGGGAAGCGGGGACTCCTCCAGGACCGTGTCGGACGGAGGGAAGACGTCCACAGACCCCGGAGACAAACCCGGAGCTCCCGGCGAAACCCGACCTTCAGACCGAGCGGCTCCAGGTAGGCAGGGTCCGACTGGGATGTCTCGTGTGGTTCTATTAAATCCCAAAGGTCGGCGGATGTTTTTCCCAGGATCGGCTCATTACCCCGTCGTCAACGTCTCGGCGACCTGCGCGAGCCGGCCCTGCTTCCCCGGCGTCCAGTGCATCAACCGGAGGCTGCCGCACGTTGGGTACGTGTGCGGACGCTGCCCGCCGGGGCTGTACGGCAACGGTCGAGTCTGTATGAAGAACTACAAGGAAGGTAATCGGGACATTTAGATTGGTTTTTCCCCTCGTATCCCCGCATTTAAAGACTTCTCGCGTCAAAACGACGACAAAAAGACACAAAATTGTAGCGTTCAAAGGGCGTAGATTAAATGTGTGTATAAGAAACGATGTAAAATGGACATTATCTCTCACATCCTGGAAGTAGACCACGGCTCCTGGAGGGGGTTTGGAGTCCAACTACGAAATTCAATGGAGAAAAAAGAAAAAAATTTGATGGAAAACGGAAAGACAAAATTATTAAAAGACAAGATTATGAGAAAGCAACGCAAACTGATCAGAAAATGACAAACTGATGAGAAAACGACCCAAAATGAGAAAAAAAAGATGCAAAATTATTACAAAAGGCACAAAATGAGAAAAATGACACAAACCCATGACATTAAATGAGTAAATAAACAAAAAAAATTACAAAAAGACACAAACAGAAACAAAGAGACAATAATTCAACAAAATAACAAAGATACACACAGACGCAAAATATCCAGAGAAAGACAAAAACGACAAAATGATCAAAAGATGACAAAACAACAAAAAGACAAGCTAAAGAAAGACAAGCTGATGAGAAAACCACCCAAAATAATCACAAAAACCCCCAAAACGACAACAAAGAAAGACAGAGTGACAAACTGGGGACAAAAGCCAACCCTGAGGTCGTTTTATGTATTTGTCCTGGTTTGAAGGCGTGTTGTTTATTGGGGCTCATAAATCAGCAGCTGCATCCAATAACCACCGTCTCGTTTTTGGGCCGGAGGACGAGCGTCTCATGCTCCTTCCCAGAACTCGGAGGACGTTTCCTCCGTCCAACTGAAATCCCTCCGCTGGGGTTTGTGTTCATTTATATCCAGATGTCCGCTCACGTCTTTTCTTTTTTTTTTTTGTGTGTCACCCAAAGCAAAACACACGAGAAGAATCCACACGTCAGATCAGCGGTAAACTGTTTAGTTGCTTTCATTAGTGAATAAAACCAAAGCTGGTTTCGAAAAGTTTTTTTTTTATTATTTTTTTTAACAGTTTAAGCTTATTTCCAACCGTTTATAGTGTCAGTTGGTGTTTTTTGGCCTCCGGCTGGTTTTGGCCTGATTTATCTTGGATGCATTTTAGTTTCCGTCTGTTTTTGACCTCAAGCGTCGGCTTTTTTCACTCGTTTACACCAGGTGTTTGGTGCAAGTTTACAAAACAATAACAGTGAGAGAACGCGGACATTCTAGTGGAGAGACGTTTTCAAAAAGTTACTTTTTCTCTAGCTTCCATGATAATGGAGTGTTTTCAAAAGGTTGCGTTTATCCCATGTATCCATGAAAATGATGCGTTATCAAAAAAGTGGCATTTCATCTGTTTCCATAAAGGACTGTTTTCAAAAAGTTACATTTTCTCTCGTTTCCATGAAGTGTTTTAAAAAGCTACACTTTCTCTAGTTTCCACAGAGATGGATTGATTTCAAAAAGTTGCATTTATCCCGTGTTTCCATGTCAATAGGGTTTTATCAAAAAGTGGCATTGTCATCCTTTTCCACGCAGATGGACAGTTTTTAAAAAAGTTAGGTTTACGTTTTCCCCCACCGTTTCTATGGAGACGGAGTTGGCGCATTTTCCAAAAGTTGCGTTTTCAATGCCTCGGAGCACCATTTTACATTTTTGTCCCTTCACAAAATGTCAAAACTTTCAGGGGTTTTCGCGCAGTCAATACCAGAGATGTTTCCATGACGATTCCAGACGGCGGCGATCATGTGACCTCCCGTCTTTCCGCAGCGTCCAATCACCTGCCTCAGCAGCAGACTCTCAGCAAACCCGGTCGAACTCCACAGGGAAGCAGAGTCTCCCAGCTGCACCTCCCGAACCGGCCGAGCAGGCCCAGTTTCAGGCACCTGTCCTCGTCCGTCATCAGAGGACAGACGGAGAACGTCTCGGGGAGGGCGGGCGGGACGGGGCGGAGGGAGGCGGACCCGCTGGCCGTCGCCACGGTGAGTTTTTAATGGCGTGCTACAGCAACCTACGTCATGAAAGGAGGTTGCGTCAAAAGAATGTCCCCCGACGTCGTTCCAGATGTCTCGGCACTCGGGGGTCCCGTCTCCGAGGGCGACTCCCGCGTCCCCCAGGTCCAGGCAGACGACCCGTCCCCAGCTTCACCACCTGACGTCCTCTCAGGCGGGGCGGCGGACGGCGCCGCGGCCCGCCGTCCCCCTCACCGCCTCCCTCGGCGCTCTGTCCTACGCCCTCGGCGAGACGGAGTTCTCCGCGGACGGAGACGGAGACGACGCCGGGCCGGAGACACCACGGACGGCTCCGGCGCCCACGAGCAAGACGTCCCCCGTCCGGCCGGGGATGCGGAGCGGTGCCGCGGGCGAACGGCGACCGGGGACCTGCGCCGACCGGCCGTGTTTCCCCGGCGTCCAGTGCCGGCCGACGGCGGACGCGGGGTTCCGCTGCGGGAGGTGTCCCATGGGACACGTCGGAGACGGACAAGCCTGCCAAGGTAAGACCGGAGGCGTCCCGCCGGCCAGACGGGACGCCGGCGCAGCGTCCTCACCGTTGGGTTTTGTCTCCAAGCCGTCTGCAGGCACACGTGCGGGAGGAACATGGAGTGTGCTGCACCCAACACCTGCCGCTGCAAGACGGGCTTCACCGGGGACAACTGTGAGACAGGTCCGGGACACGTCCACAATCCACAACCATTAGTCGGCGTCGTTCAGGGTGCAGATCGTTTCTCCCCGGACCTCCATGATGCATTCAACATGACGGAAAGACAACAGAAACAGAACGATGAGAAAACGACAACATTACGACGAAAAAACAGAAAGACGACAGAAAGACAATGACGAGAAAAAGACAAAATGAAGCACAAGTGACAGACATACAATTATGACAAACACATGAGGACATGAAACAAGATGACGAGAAAAAGACAAAATGAGGAGAAAATGACGAGAAAAGGAAACAAAATGAGAAAATGACATGAGAAAATAATGAGAAAGTGACACAAAATGACCGTAAAAAGACAAAATTGTGACAAATAGACAAAAGGATGACAGAATGATGAGAAAATGATGAGAAAGTAACAAAATTACAAATGATGAGCAAATGATAAATGGTGAGAAAATGACAAAATGATGAGAAAGTGAGAAAATTACAAATGAGCAAATGATAAATGATGAGAAAGTAACAAAATGATGAGACAAAATGACCGTAAAATGACAAAAAAGTCACAGAATGAGAAAATGACAAACTGATGAGAAAATGACAAAAGGATGAGAAAATGATAAGAACGTGAGAAAATGACAAAATGAAGAGAAAATGACACAAAATGATGAGAAAATGACATAAAATGAGAAAATGACAGAAAATGATGAGAACGTGAGAAAATGATACGAAATGATGAGAAAGAAACAAAATTAGAAATGAGAAGCAAATGACACAAAATGACAATGATGAGAAAATTACACAGAATGATGATAATATGACACAAAATGATGAGAAAATGACACAGAATGATGAGAAAATGAGAAAGCAGACCGTACCCTCAGCGCGTCACTATGTTTGATTTCAGCGATCTGCTCCCCGGCGTGTGTGAACGGCGGCGTGTGCGTGTCCCCGGAGGTGTGCCGGTGTCCCCAGGGTTTCCACGGAGAGACATGTGAGGAAGGTAGGGCCGCTGGGCGCTTCCCCCTCCCTACGTCCCACCTCGGGGCCGTTTGCCGGCGTCCCCACTGCGTGTCCTCTCGTTGCAGCTCTGTGCGGGGCCCGCTGTGAGAACGGGGGGACGTGCGTGGGACCGCAGACCTGCTCCTGTCCCTACGGCTTTGTCGGCCCTCGCTGCGAGACCAGTCAGTCCCCCGTCCCCCGCCCGTCCTCACGTGTCTCCATTCCGTCTTCCTCTGTGTGTTGACTGTCTCTCGTTGGTCACAGTGGTGTGCAGCCGCCACTGCCACAACGGAGGTCGGTGCGCCTCCCCGGACCGGTGCGCGTGTCCCGCAGGCTGGACGGGGCTGTCCTGCCGGACCGGTGAGTTTTGAGGAGCGGAGACGTGTTGAGGACGAGTCCCCCGGTGTGAGCTGACAGAGACTGTCCCGCTCTTCCAGCTCTCTGCTCTCCTGTCTGTCTGAACGGAGGCGTGTGCGTCCGTCCTGACGCCTGCGAATGTCCTCGTGGCTTCTACGGCGCCCAGTGCCAGAACGGTAAATCGAGGCTCCGCCCCCCTCAACACTCGTCCACAGGACTGTCCGGAGGATGAAGACAAATAAGCCGTCTTCGTGTGTGACGACTCACCTCAAGAAGAAAAAGAAAAAAAATTATGACAAATGGACAGACGAATGACAAATTAGCAAAAAATGATGACAAATATATTTGAAGTAAAGACAAATATCAACAAAAAGACGGTAAAAAGCCACGAATAGATGACAGACACAAGTAGGCAATAAAAAGACGACAAATGGACACAAAAAGACACTAAACAAGTCTCAAGAAATCATGAAAGAGACACAAAATATTTGAAAAAACATGTAAAAGTAGCCGAAAAACACTGAAAATGACAAAAAAAAAGGACAAAAATAATGAAAAACAAAGGCCAAGATAAACAAAACGACACCAAATAAAGCAAATAGAACGCAGAACAGTAGGAGTTGGACGACAGCCGTCCTCATGAGGGCTATCGTTTTCTTTTCTTGAGGTCGTTTTGTTTTCTTGGTCGTTTTCTTGATGTCGTTTTCTTTTCTTAATGTTTTCTTGTCTTGTGTTTGTTTTCTTTTCTTAATGTTTTCTTGTCTTGTGTTTGTTTTCTTTTCTTAATGTTGTCTTGTCTTGTGTTCATTTTCTTGTCTTGTGTTTGTTTTCTTTTCTTAATGTTGTCTTGTCTTGTGTTCATTTTCTTGTCTTGTGTTTGTTTTCTTTTCTTAATGTTGTCTTGTCTTGATGTTGTCTTGTCTTGATGTTGTCTTGTCTTGATGTTGTCTTGTCTTGATGTTGTCTTGTCTTGATGTTGTCTTGTCTTGATGTTTCCTTTTCTTGATGTTTCCTTTTCTTGATGTTTCCTTTTCTTGATGTTTCCTTTTCTTGATGTTTCCTTGTCTTGATGTTTTCTTTTCTTAATGTTGTCTTGATGTCTTGTCTTGATGTCTTGTCTTGTGTTCGTTTTCTTGTCTTGATGTCTTTTCTTGATGTCTTTTCTTGATGTTGTCTTGTCTTGATGTTATCTTGTCTTGATGTCATCTTATCTTGTGTTCGTTTTCTTGTCTTGATGTTGTCTTGTCTTGATGTCATCTTATCTTGTGTTCGTTTTCTTGTCTTGATGTCTTGTCTTCTGTTCGTTTTCTTGTCTTGATGTCTTGTCTTCTGTTCGTTTTCTTGTCTTGATGTCGTCTTGTCTTGGTGTTTTCTTGTCTTGATGTTTCCTTGTCTTGTGTTCGTTTTCTTGTCTTGATGTTTTCTTGTCTTGTGTTTGATTTATTTTCTTAGTGTTTTCTTGTCTTGTGTTAGTTTTCTTTTCTTGATGTTGTCTTGTCTTGATGTCTTGATGTTGTCTTGTCTTGTGTTCATTTTCTTGATGTTGTCTTGTCTTGATGTTTTCTTGTCTTGCTGTTTGTTTTCTTTTCTTAATGTTTTCTTGTCTTGTGTTCGTTTTCTTGTCTTGATGTTGTCTTGTCTTGATGTTTTCTTTTCTTGAGCTTGTTTTCTTGATGCCGTTTTCTTTTCTTGACGTCGTTTTCTTTCCTTGATGTCGTTTTCTCCTGCAGCCGTCTGCAGCCCTCCCTGTAAGAACGGCGGCGTGTGCATGAGGAACAGCGTGTGCTCGTGCCTGCAGGGATACACCGGGTGGCGCTGCGAGAGAAGTCAGTGTCTCGTCTTCCCCGCCTCTTCCTCCTCGCCGCTCGTCCCGTCACGCCGCCGCTCTCCTCTTCCTCCCCAGGTGTGTGTGAGCCCCGGTGCGTGAATGGCGGCCGGTGCGTCGGCCCGGACGTGTGCGACTGTCCGTCCGGCTGGCGAGGGCAACGATGCGACAAGCGTGAGCAACAAAAACATTTTTTTTTTTTTTTTTTAATGGTTGAATTGTTAAAGGGACGCTCCGTCTCCATGGTGACGGCGGTTCGTATTCTTCCTCTCAGCAAGCTGCCTGCAGAAGTGCCTGAACGGAGGAGAGTGTGTCGGTCCAAATACCTGCCACTGCAGCCTGGGGTGGCAAGGAACGCTCTGCCAGAACCGTGAGCAATGACACACTGACGTATTATAGAGCATCTTCCTCCTCCAACATCAGATTATAAAGCATCTTCCTCCACTAACATCAGATTAAAGAGCATCTTCCTCCTCTAACACCAGATCATAGAGCATCTTCCTCCTCTAACACCAGATCATAGAGCATCTTCCTCCTCTAACACCAGATTGTAGAGCATCGTTCTCCTCTAACACCAGATCATAGAGCATCTTCCTCCTCTAACATCAGATTATAGAGCATCTGCCTCCGCTAACATCAGATTATAGAGCATCTCCCTCCTCTAACATCAGATTATAGAGCATCTTCCTCCTCTAACACCAGATCATAGAGCATCTTCCTCCTCTAACACCAGATTGTAGAGCATCGTTCTCCTCTAACACCAGATCATAGAGCATCTTCCTCCTCTAACATCAGATTATAGAGCATCTGCCTCCGCTAACATCAGATTATAGAGCATCTGCCTCCGCTAACATCAGATTATAGAGCATCTCCCTCCTCTAACATCAGATTATAGAGCACATGCCTCCGCTAACATCAGATTATAGAGCATCTTCCTCCTCTAACATCAGATTATAGAGCATCTTCCTCCACTAACATCAGATTAAAGAGCATCTCCCTCCACGAACATCAGATTATAGAGCATCTTTCTCCACTTACATCCAGATTATAGAGCATCTTCCTCCTCTAACATCAGATTATAGAGCATCGTCCTGCTCTAACATCAGATTATAAAGCATATTTATCTCCTAACATCAGATTATAGAGCATCTTTCTCTCCTAACATCAGATTATAGAGCATCTTCCTCCTCTAACATCAGATTATAGAGCATCTTCCTGACCTCTGTCCGTTCCGTCTCTCAGCCCAGTGTGAGCAGAAGTGTCTGTACGGCAGCCGCTGCGTCCGGCCGAACGTCTGCGCCTGCAGGAGCGGCTACTCGGGGTCGCTCTGCTCCAAACGGGTAAGACGAGCCGCGCCGCTCGCCCGCCGCACAAACTGGAAACACGTGGAGGGGGAAAAAAACTCAATTAAAAAACGCGCCGACTGATCCAATGCGTCCGCAGAGCCAGACTGTCTGTGGCGAAACTATAAAATCAGTATTGCTCGTAAAACATCCCACATCCTCCCTCGCGGGGGACCCAGGGCTGACCGGAGCCCGTCTGCGGCGGACGCTCTGGGAAACACCGACACCGAGAAACTCACAACGCAGGAAGTCGACGTCCTCAAACGCTCAATTTGAATGAGAGCGGGGATGAAACGACCAAAAAGAGGCCAACATCATCGAATAAAAACAGAAACACCCACAAAAAGGCAGGAAAGATCAACAAAGAACCACAAAACGATCAAATAAAAACTAATTAATCCCAAAGACATGGTCAAAAAGTCTAAATTATCCCCCCAAAAAACACTAAATGAATATAGTCAGAAAATAAAACCATAAAATCAGATTAAATATACCGAAAAGAATTAAGAAAGAGAGTAAACATGTAGAATAGGACAGAACATTAAAAAAAAAAAAAGAATCTGAGAAAACAAGATGAGACATAACAATATGAGACAGAAATTCTCAATAACACATAAAAGGTGTGAAAAAACGGCATTTCTTAAAAAAGGATAGAAAGAAACATTAACATTGAAGAAAAGACGCCCAAGAAGGAAAAAAAGAAACAATAACAAGTAATGAAAACAGAGCGAGTAACAGAAATACACGCGAAAAGACCAATATGAGACATAAAGTGTCAAAAACATGTCAAATGTGAATGAAAAGTATGAAAACGCTCATTATTTAAAGGTGTACATGAGGATTATCCCGAATTTTAGGAAAGAACCGCCCTCTCCACGCTCTCCCTGCTCCCGAGACGGAACGCCTACTAAAACGTGTGCGAGAGACGTGCACGAGCCCAGTTCTCCTCGTGCACGCTCCGTTTACAAGTCACAAGTCGGCATCGCTCACACAAGCCGCGATAACTACTGACGATGCAAATTACAAAACAAACTAATCAACCCTGGAAAGTTACAATATAGACGTAGATAACTTTTACTGGAAGTGATTTGAAATGGATTTCTCCAAATCGAATGCCAAACTTTACCTGTCGAGTCGAAACTTGGCGACTGAAGCGTCAGTGGGAAGCCCAACCTGGGCTTTCAGCGCCATCGTGTGAATGAATCTCCCAAAAACACTCTGGTCTTGTTTCTCTCTTCCGAAGCCTTTCTCTTCTTCTCATACACTTCGAAGACACGTTTTCTCTTGCGACCCTCTGCCATTTTCAAAGTACCCGGTGAGAACTGCGAGCTAGCTGAAGGCGTCGCTCGCCATACGCACCTGAAAGCGCGCATGCGCAGAAAGTGAAAACGTATAGATCCACGCTACCTGGGGACGAGCACGTACGACGGCCTGACGTAATATATCACCAGAATGATTGACAGTTGGGAGGACCAATAGTCTTGATGGTCCACCCGGAAAAAGAACATCCTCCTGTAACACCTTTAAAGAAAAACAAAGGATAGAAAGGAAGAAAAACACCAGAGAGACGCAAAAGAAAGGGAATACAAACCACTTCAACAATAATTAAACCCTTAAACATTGTTTTTAAACGGTATAAAGTCTATGTTGAATAATGTAAAGATGGAGGAATGGAGGGATAAAAGAGGTGAAGACTAACCGGCTGTTTCTGCTTGAAGCTTCCCGTCGCTGGACGCTGACGTCACGCTGGAGGAGGAAGAGGAGGATCCGCCGTTTCACTGCAGCTGCAATATTCTAACCAAAATCGTGGATTATTATTGTTATTTGTTGTTGTTGTTTTTCCTCCAGTCGTACGCGCCTATTTATTTATTTTCGTCTCGTGTTGCCGGCTGTATATAGAAATACCTCACCGTTCCCTGCGTTTCAACCGTGCCTTTTTCCTTTTTTTGTAAGAAAATAAAAAGATCCTCAGAGATGAAGAAATAATCCCGAAATGGATTGAAAATGACGAGGATAAAACACAATTAAAGCTCAATTTCCAACTCAAAAAATAAAGACACACAAAAAAAGTGATGGAGAAAAGGACAAAAAAATACCGAAAATGAAAAAGAGAGAAAATAAAGTGTGGGGGGGGGGTGACGAGGGGCAGGTTCACGACCCACCGCAGGGGGGGAAATGGGGATTAAGAGATTAAGAAGGTCTCCGGGGCTCCACGCCAATTAGGAAGTCCAGTGTGGCTGCAGACTGAGCCAAACATTTCCCGGCACGTTTCTGCTGCAACGTGACCTCTGACCTCTAAGGAGGCAGTGCCTGGGAGGGGGGAGGGGATCTGCCGCCATCTAGTGGTGAAGCACGGCAACTTCAGTCGTGGAAGCGCGTCAAAACGGAAGCTTTTTTTTTTTTTTTTTTTGCAAAGGATATTTTTATCCACCCCCCCAAAGATGGCACTGAGGAAGAGGAGGAGGAGGAAGGGGGGGACATGTGTCCATCACGGTGGGCAAAGACAGGACGAGGCGGACACACCTGGACTGTTCACTCACACACGCACGCACACACACACACACACACACACACACACACACACACACACACACACACAGCAGCTGTTTGACCCTGAGGCATAAAAGTGCGCGTCAAGTTCACGTTACTCGGTAAAAAAAAAAAAATTTAAAACCTTCCTCTTCCTACATTTAACGTTTTATTTCATCATCATTTGTTTGTTTAGTTTTTTTGGGGGGTGTTTTATTGTCTGTTTCTTCCAAATAAACAAAGAAAGGACAAGAGGTTTTTGCTCAGTACAAGACTAAACGTGTCAAAAACGCAACAGGACGTGATAAAATACACACAGTGAAGATGAAATAATGTCAAACAAAGTAGAGGAACTGATGAAAAAAGGAAAAGGAAGGAAAAAAAACCCAGAAAATAACCGATTTCGGTTAACTTCCCATTTAAAAAAAAAAAAAATCCACTAGTTGGGTCACAGGAGGACAAAAACCTTCACATTTGCAAATAAATTGATCGGGTCGTGTAAAATTAATAAAAGAAAGGCGGAAAGGAGAGAAAGAGACTGTTCGGGTAAAGTGAATGATCGGTCACGTCCTTTCCTTGGTTCTTTCTTTAGAGAATTTTAACATTTCATCGTCCTCACGCCTGATCGGAAAAGTCTGATTTTGGCCCTCGGAGGAGAAAAATGTCATGTTTTGGACATCAGAGGAGGAAAATGTCATATTTTATGTCCGTTTTTGGCCCTTGGAGAAGAAAAATATAAACTTTTTTGGCTCTTTAAGAAGATAAATGTCATATTTTATGTCACATTTTGGTCCTTGGGAGGAGAGAAATCATAGTTTTTGGCGCTTTAAGAAGATAAATCTCAGGTTTTATGTCAGATTCTGGTCCTTGGGAGGAGAGAAATCACAGTTTTTGGCTCTTTTAGATGTTAAATGTCATGTTTTATGTCGGACTTTGGCCCTTGGAGGAGAGAAATGTTTTGGCCCCTGACGGAGCCTCAGATCGGTGGAGCCTAATTTAAACCGGTATCCTCCGTACCACAACAGGTGCCCCCCCCTCCACCCTCCTCCCCACCGTTAGGCTCCACCTGTCTCCTCTCCTCCGCGGCGCACTGGCGACCCAGAAAGCAGCCGTCATTCATTAGAAATGGTATGCCGATCCGTCGGGGGGCCGCGCGGCGCAAACCCCCTCGGTCACCGGATCGGCGGCAGCTGCTCGCCTCCCGGTGCTATTTTCACCCTCAGGATAAAGTGCCGCGGAGCCGCGCGGCCGCGGCAGCCGCGAGCAGCTCCAGTCAGACCCGAGCAGAGCCAGGATGAAGTCCACCGGCAGCGAGCGCAGCGCACAACCCGACGCGTCCGCGTCCGACCCGGACGACCTGGACAGCGGCAGCGACAGCTCCACGGGCGGCTGCAGCCCGCGCAGAGACCCCGGGGACGAGGAGGAGGAGGAGGAGGAGGAGGAGGAGGATGAGGAGGACGAGGTGGTGTCCCGCCGGAGGAGGAGGCGGCGGCGGCGGAGGACGAGCGGCGGCGACGGCAGAGACGCGCGGGTCCCCGGCGCGAGCAAGCAGCGGCAGGCGGCCAACGCGCGGGAGCGCGACCGGACGCACAGCGTCAACACGGCCTTCACGGCGCTCCGCACGCTCATCCCCACCGAGCCCGCCGACCGGAAGCTCTCCAAGATCGAGACGCTGCGCCTGGCGTCCAGCTACATCGCGCACCTGGCCAACGTGCTGCTGCTGGGCGAGCAGTGCCCGGACGGGCAGCCGTGCCTCCGCTACCAGGGCCTCCTGCACGGCCCCGCCGCCATCGGCGCCTCCTCCCTGCGCCCCATCTGCACTTTCTGCCTCGGCAACCAGAGGAAGCTGGTGAGTACCCTCCGGCCCCTGGCCTCGCGAAGTCCCGCAACACAGGCGCCGGAGTCCCGCCGTTAAAGCGCCGCGCTTTTACGCACGGATCGAGTTTCTTCCTCCCCCCCCCCCCTCTTCGACTGACCTTCTGTCGCGGCGGAGGCAGACGACGCACCTGTGCACTGTGCATCCTCCTCCCCGGGATAGAAATAGACCTCCAGGTGCCGAGTTTTGCGCCGTGATTTGTTCGTTGCACCTGTTTTGGCCCCGTTGCGCATTCGAAGACTCGAAATGCGCGCAAGAACGTTTCCGCTTTGAAAAGGTGATACAAGGCAGGCGCGAGAGCGAAAGGTTGAAAGGGGCTGCATGAGATGATTATTTACAGTGTGTGAGAAGTCTGGATCATAGAAACTTTGCAGATCCCCCCCCCCAAAAAAAAAAAAGTCACCTTGAGGTTTCAGCGCATTTTAATGGCTCAATATCACGTGGAAACCATCAAATCAGAGGCGAAATGCAACGGAATGTAGTTCAGACGTTGCAACGGCAACAGTTAAATTAGATTCGCTCTTAAAAAAGTTAAAATTTTTGTTGAAAATTTCCAAAGTTGACGCAAAAACAAGTATTGTTTTCCTGTTGTGGTGCGTTCACTGTCTGTGGTAAAAACAAAAAACCAAAACAGTATTTCTTTGCCTCCACAGCTCAGAGATGGAGGGAAACACTCAGCTGCCCTGTGAACCCTTCGGACTCCCCCCCCCATCTGATGTTTACGTGTCGGACTATATCTTGTACATACTTTATAAATATATTTATTTTTGGAAGGTTTTGAAGACGCACTTTGTGTTCATGCGCCGGTGAGGCTCGTCGTGTTTTGGTTTTCTGAGCCGTAACCTGAGCCGATGTGTGGAGTTGCACCTGACGTGGGGCTATTTCAGGCCCAGGGACATAAACGACCCCCCCCCCATAAACAGAAACGACGACTCCTCGTCCTCAGCAGTGCTTTGAAGGGGAAATCTTTGCAGTGTGGTGAAATGTTTACTTCTGCATTGTTGCACTTTAAAAAAAACAAAACAAAAAAAAAGAATCCTTGATATCTGAACACAAGAAGCTGCACACTACCTCAGACCTGAAATATGAACATACCTCTAAACCGAAAGAGTAATGAGAGTACTTGAATACTTACAGCTTTGCACATCGAGTTACAGAGAAAAATGTATTTTTGTACAATAAAAATGACAAGTAACTGGGTTTGCGTGTGTTTTTCCAACAGTCATTCATAAAGACGATCACAAGTCATTTCAATAATCTTTATTCCATAAAAAAGTCAATCGGTTTATATCAGATTAAAGAAAGTACAAACCAATAATTCGGCTGGCGAGGCATCTTACGAGGGGGGCGTGTCTTCTGACAGACTGACCAGAGCTTTACACAAAAAACAAAAAAAACTAAATAAAAAAAACTCCAGAGAAGACGGTGGCCAAATATAAAGAAAAAAAAATTAAATATGGAAATCCTGGGTCAGATTCACGGCGACCGTCCAGATGACATGGAATGTTTGTTTTTAATCCAGATTACAGAAGGCATTACAACAAGAATACCCCCCCCCCCCCCCCCCAAAAAAAAAAAAAAAAAAAAAAAAAAAACAGAAAGGGAGAATCGATGCTTCCTGCTTCCACGGACGAGCCCTTTGTCCTGCGGTGGAGTGGTGGAGGTCGTTTCCGGCGGGGAAACGAGTAACAGGAGGTAGAAGAAAGAGGAGGCGAACTCTACTGCTCCTGTTGCTACTTGTAAAAAAACAAAACAAAAAAAGAAAGAGCCCGTGGCGATGGACGGAGGTCTTAATCCGCCTCCTCTTCCTCCGACTCGGACTCTGCAGGGGGGGGGGGGGATAAATGAGATTACTGAGCGACCGGTCAGCGGACGGGGACGCCCTAACCGCCAGCGAGGCTGCCCTACCTTCCTCGGCGTTCTTCAGCCACTCCACGAACTTCTTCATCTGCTCCAGGAAGACGCTCCTCCCCTTGGTGACGTGGGCTTCGGTGTACCACTTCAGTATGGCCTCTTCGCTCAGGACGTCGGCTGCGGAGGAGGAAGAGGGTCACGGCGAGTCACCCAGACAGCGCGCGCGGCGGCGGGGTTTTGAACACGCACCTTTGTAGAGCAGCACCACGATCTTCTGGAAGGCCTTCATGAAGTGGATGTTGTCGTAGCAGTACTCCTGGATCTTCAGCAGCAGGCTGAGCTCCGACAGGCCCTGCGAGGTGAAGGCCTTCAGCAGCGGGCTGTATTGCTGCGGGGGAGGGGAGGGGTTAATGGCGCTTAAACCGCAAACTCCGCCACAGTTTGTAAAAACATACAAGCTTTAAATACATACATATTTGAACAATAAAGTTCACGCTTAACCTCATATCTGAAGTGGGAGTCGTTTTAACATTTAAAGAAAGTGACATTCCCAGAAGGCTCTAAAGCGATAAAGACGCTCGATTACTACTTAAAAACGAAAGTGCTTCACTTTCCCACATTCAAACTTTATCATTATTATTATTATTATTATTTCTCTTTATACAATTTGTCTTTATAAACTTGTTTACAGTAATCTGCACACGTTTAAACGTGCTGAATCTGGTTCCACAGCAGGAACCGAGCAATGATCGGTGTAATCGCTCGATGTTGAAAAAGATCTCAACCCGTTTTCTTCCTGGTTCAATAAAAACATCTCCTGTTGCTCCGTCTGGAGCGAAGAGGACACGCTAGTAACTCAGTGAATAAATAAAATATGTTTATCCCCCGGACTCCCGTCAAGTCTTGTTTAGTACTACAAAATAAAACAAAAAGTGGAGAAAAAAATTAATAAATCAGCCCCTCAATGTTACAAAAGTAAAATGAATATTTGAAAGTTTGTCCTGAATTGTAGGGGGGGGGGTGTCATGGAATGGTTTAGTTTTATTGATACAGAGAAAGTTTTGCTCATTGATTCGACATGACAAACAATTCACAGTGCTTCTTCCGTTTCCGTGGCGACGGACAGTTTTCACAGCTTCTCTGCAGAGAGAGAGAGACAGAGACAGAGAGAAAGAGAAAGAGAGACGAAGCCCCTGCGGGGGGGAAGGAGAGCGACGACGGGCTCCGTTTCCACGGCGACCCCGGAGCGGCTCACCTTCAAGAGTTTGATGGCTTGTTCGGTCACCAGCTCCTCCTTCTTGTTCCACTCCACGGAGCTCATGACGCTGGTCCAGATGATGCCGATCATGGTCTGCTCCGAGATGTTGGACTTCTTCATCTCCTCCCGGACGAAGGTGATGATCTGCAGCGAGGAGGAGGAGCGTTAAACCTCCCGGTCGGCTACGAGACGGCGGGAGGAGTTGTTGTTGTTGTTGCTCACCTCCTTCTGCGGGTCGCCATGGGACATCTGCTCCTGGAGCTCCTTCTGCAGCTCCTTGCGGGCGCCGATGGACTGCTGGTTGCGGGCGAAGTCGGACAGCTCCTTCAGCCCGGCGTCGGTGAAGTACTTAGAAAAGTGCTCGCAGCTCCGCTTGTTGGCGGGAAAGAGTTCCTGTGGGGTGGACGGAGGACGAGTCAAGATGAGCGGACGCGGCCCCGGTCGCCGTGGCGACGACGGACACTCACCATGAGGCGGTTGTCCATGCCCACTTTACGGAGGCTGCCGGCCACCGAGTTGATGTCCTTCTCATTGATCCAGGACTTGAACAGCTTGACAGCGAAGGCGGCAGACACTCCTGCACACACATGAAACAACGACAACTGGCGTCACCGGGGGAACTTGATTTCCTCAACAAAAAAAAACAAAAAACAGCCAGAAACTTAAGATTAGCTCATCTCATCATTTAAACTTCGCCCTTATTGTGGCACAGAAAGTGTATTTTCATAATTACTACAGCTAATGACTGCAAACTCAACCTAAAGCTCATTTTATTCACATTTTCCGGTGCAAAATGCAGTGAAATGTCCCCAAAAAACCCTCTGTTGTTGCATTATAGGTGTTTTTATCTGATCAGTTTTGACCTTTATGTTTGACACCGCTGACCTTGAGAATGGAGGGGAAAAAAAAAACAAAAAAACAACGCTGCGGCACCCGGCTCCTATTCTTCGCCGCGCCCCGCCCCATACATTTAACCGCTCGTGTGCCGCGCTCACCCTCCTTGACGAGGTTCTCGTTGTACAGGCTGTTCAGGATGGAGGCCGATATGTTGCCGTTGGCCAGCAGGATGCCGGTCAGCATGGCGAGCTTGTTGCGCTCCGACTCGGTGAAACCCTTGAGAAACAGCAGCAGCTATGGGGGGGGGGGGGAACAAACACGGGCGCCTGTTGTGGATTCGGGTTTTATCATGCAACTGTGGGGAATGTGCACATTCAAACGAAAACACAACCGACCGGTCGGGCGAGATGCGATTTCAGTTAACAATCACTCACCTTCTTGATCTCCTCTTCGAATCCTTTCTCCAGGTACTTGTAACGCCTGATCAGCTTGTTAAAAACCTGTTTTGTGTGTGTGTGTGTGTGGGGGGGGGTAAACAAAAACACAGATTTTAAAAGAAGTTTAAGCAAGCCAGGGGGCTTAAAAAACACCAGGCGAGCGCTCACCTGAGCATACGCTTGCATCGTCTCGAGGTCTTCTTGTGCCGTGAAGAGGCAGAACTCGGTGCGGGTCATGTCGTCAGACAGAGTCCCGCCTGGGGCTGCAGGACGGACACACAAAAACATACAACAAAATCGTCAAAAAAAAAAAAAAAAAAAAAAGGAACACACACTTTTGAGGGAGCGGCGGTCGCGTGGCGATTCCGCCCACTCACCCAGCATGCCGCCGGCCACCAGGATGTCGAAGAGCGTCTCTGCATAGCGGCGGTAGTCGAGCTTGGCGCCAGAGGCATCAAGGAACTTCGCGACCGCTTCCAAGTCAGTGCCAGTTTGATTCAAGCCTTGTACGATACTTTCTTGAAACTGAGTAGGGTCAAATTTCTCCTTTTCATCTGCGGGGGGGGGGGGGCACACACACTTGTTGGGGTTTCAGAAAGAAGAGACAACGCCACACAACACAAGATGTAGTCGGCTCACCTCTTTTCCTCGTTTTGAAACGCTGGCCGGTAAGCGTTGGCTTTTGCTGCTTCTGATTATTCATAAAAGACACCCTGAAAAAGAGAAGGGGGAGAGAAAAAAAAAAAAATTCCCAAATGGTTTACTTAAGCTGCACGTAAACACGTAGTGGATGGTGTAATTACGGAGAGATTTGTTGTAACCCGAGAGCTCCGCGAGAAATCTCCCTCTCGGAACTGGGCGCCGGCGTCGACACCTGCTTCTGCTTAAATCCAGACACTGGAAAGGAACCTGCTGTACTTTACAGACCTGATCTGATCTAGAACCAGCTTACAACTGAGCAGTGATTCCAGCGTCAAAACTTGTTATTTCGTCCCACAAACACCAGGCTGGACATCTGTCACGCCCTGGATGCATCAGAAATGAGCAGCTTGCTACTACAAGGCTTGTACTTTTATCACAAGTTTATAGACTGGATGGCTGTTTGCGTCCACACAGTTGTTCAACAATGAGGTGTGGCAAGATCTGACGATTTCTAACCAGTTGATTGACATTTAACGAAATGTGCATGACTCAATCCCAGGGCTTCAAGTGCACACCAGTAGTGGCCGGTAAATGGCTAATCGAGTGAAATCCAGGGTTTGTGTTGTAGTGAAATGGGATTTTAAAATCAGTGACAGACTACAGGGGAGTCGCTTTATGGCACAAACACAAACAAAAGGCAACACGACGTGTTTGCGATCGTGCTGAAACGAGTCAAAACTCAGGGTTGATTTAATCATCCAGCACACGGAATGAGTAATTTCCCGCACACTGGAGGAGATCTTTATTCCTCAGGCCGGTTGTTGGAAGCAGATCCGCCGCTGAGCTCCAGCCGGCTAACAGTGGATTAGCTTCGGCTAACTCCGGGCCTCACCATGCGCCGTTAGCCGGGCCCGCTAGCAGGCGCACCGGTCTGGATTAAGGGCTAAATCCAACCATTAACCATTTCAGAGACAGCATCCTGAGATAATCTGGCATTTGGAGGCAATGTCACCTCAAAACGCGGCGTTAACGCCGAGGCGAGCCGTGACGTGACGTCTGGCGGCGTTCATGAAGCTAATGCTAACTTAGCCGGCCAAACTGGAGGAAACCAGAATTCGCCCCGAAGCGGCGCCCGTAAAAGCTTAATTTCCGCGTTAATAGCGGCACTGTGCGGCTTTTTGGCCGCGTGCGACGGGAAGGCGACGTGCGACAAGGCACGAGGCGTGAGAGCGCGATACTCACCGAAAATAATGCAGATAAAAAACGGTTGTGAACCAGCAAGAATTGAAGCGAGCGTCGAGTGTGTGAGTGGCCCAAACAAAAAGACCTTCCCGACGCAGGCTCCGCCCACGAAGAAGGAGGCTCCGCCCACCGATACGCAGGCTTCCGTCAACGCGCAAGCGCGGGGCACGCTCGCCGCGCAGGCCCAGTGTGCATTAAGAGCGAGGCAGGGTCCGGTCACTGCTCGACTCACGAGGAACCATGGAAACCAACTTTAATGCTGTATTGGAATTTTATTTTTATTATGATTATTTCAAAATGATTTTCAGAAGAGACTTGGGGTGATATCATATCATGTATTTTTTAAACAGAATTAAAAAAATAAAATAAATCTCTTCTATGTTATAACATTGCAATCTTGCAAGTAATTGATGCATTAAATAATGCAATAAATGATACATATTTTTCTAAAAAGAACTTTATATATATATATATATATATATATAAATATATATATATATATATATAAATATATATATATATAAATATATATGAAAAGATATCACATTTTGTTAGATTCATGTTGTATTTTTGTGTTTGTTTGTTTTTTAGGCGAAAACAATGATATAAATGAAAAGAAATGAAAAATTGCTTATTTTTCTTTCCTTTTGTACTGTTTTCTGGCCACTTCATGTCTAATTACCTATGTTTTTAGATTTTAATCTGAAAACATTGACTATCGATTGTCCAGTGTCCAGGATATGTCATGATCTATGATATTCTTCAAAAGATCTACCATCCAGAGTAAGGATTTGATCTTTATCATTCCAGTCCCGAGAGGTTGATAGGTCAATGATTTATTCAGCCAAGTTTGGTGTAACAGTGCCGAAAGATTTATTAAAACTATCACCTATGTCGTCCAAATAGTTCTTTTTAAAACAGTTTTATCAGAGAAGCACGGAGGATAATTATGTTGACAGACATTGATGCATTAATGGTGAGTATGCTTTGTTAATACTAGAAATGACCATTTCTTCCACCAAAAAAAACAACTTTTGAGATGTACTTTCTTGCATTTACCACGAGAGGGAGCTCTGGCACCACAGAATGAATGTAATTTATTACGTTATCATTACAGTTAACGATAATAAACATTATTCATGCATTGCTATAAATTATTAAGTCTGTATAGAAGAGTTTTAAAAGGGCCTCTTAATAGCCATTGCTGCTGACATGTGTGAGATGTCTGAAGTAGTGCCACCTCCCTCTTCCTCCTCCTCCTCTTCCTCCTCCTCCCTCCTCCTCCTCCAGCAGCAGCAATGCTTCACTCTCCCACTTTCATCCCTTTCTGGTCACATCTCAGCAGACTCACAGAGGAATCAGAGCCGGTGAGTTTGAATTCAACCCGTTCATCTTTTATATCGGATTTTATGCGAGAAGTATTCATGTAATTCAAACAATTAAACAGAATCTCGTGCAGGTCCACATCCGCACACCAAATGTCTTTCCTGCTGGAGATTAAAATGGTTTTGGGGATCAAATCTGTAGAAAACAGCTATAAATATACAACTCATTATATTACAAGTATAGGGTTGAGTTAAACACTTCCCTGGAATGTGTTTGCAGTTTGCAGTTGTAGTATCGCTTATATACGTCATCGTTATATGGATTTCGTGGTTTGTGAATGTAAGCAAAGAAACACTCCGCCACTTTTTATTTAACACGTATGCTTTTTGCTCAGACTATGAAATATTGAGGCATTGATTACTATTTTTATGTAAATGCTAAACCGAAGTGGCCCGAGGACAGAACCTTGAGGAACCCCATGTGGGATGTTTCTTTACTTACATTCACCAATTTAGCATTTACATGTTTGTTTTTTTGGCTCAGATTATGAAATATTGCCGCATTCTTTACTATTTCGGTGCAAATGCTGAATGCTATGCTAATTTCATGAAGTGCCTGTGGCGAAAATGTATTTCTATTCACTGCAGACAAGACAGACTTACTTGCTTTAGGCCTGAAAAATGAAAATAATCGACTCAGATCTCAATTTTTACATCCAAATAAAAACTACCACACAAATCCAAACAGATCCCTTTAATGTCCGTTTTGATTAATTCACTGTCTTTGTATTTGGAAAGCACATTGTGTGTGAATGCTGCTGCACATGTGGGGCAAAAACAGGAAGAAGAGTGACCATATATGGCTAAAAGTAACTGCTTCAGCTGGACGCTTGTAAAAAAAAAACCTTACAGACAGGCAGTGACTCAGTAAACTACATTTGGACACAAGCACGAATTTGTAGATGTGCAAAGTGCACTAAAAACCTGGGCAGGAGTTAAGCCATATGTGGCGGGTCGATTGAAAGGCATCGCCGGTGGTCCCAAAACATGTTTTTGCTCTCTCATTCATAAATTTTTCACCCACTTTGAGTAAAAAAAAAAAAAAAAAATGTGAGTCCAGATGAACTTTCACACAATCATTAAGCCGGCATTGTCAGGGCAGATTTTAAAACCCCGGCCTCCTTCAGATTCCCTCGGCCTTCAACGTGGCTAATCCCGCCGGCTCCTCCACAATCTGCAGGAAGAGTAACGCGCCATACAGTAGGGCCAGATTGTGCCACTTTCTCACAGTGCTGAAAGGACATGCAAATCTGGAGTGGATGCTTCAATTAATCCCATGCAGGGGTTGAAACACACACACACACACACACACACACACAGGGGGTCTGAGGGGGTATCGGGGTCGAGTTAGAGCTGGAATTTGATTAATACGTCTTTTTTTTTTTATCTGTTTTTTCTTCTTTTTGTTCCCTTTTAGGCAGACTAATGATTGAATATTCCGTCTTATTTCCCCTTTTCTAAAATGTTTTCTTTCTCTCTTCTCTTTTCTTCCTTTTTTAGGTAAATCAATTATTTTTGAATATTTTCCTTATTTTTTAATTAAAAAATGTATATTTTTTCATTGTTAAGCCATTTTTTTTTCTCGTTTGCTCCTTTTTTCCGTAGACCAATGATAATCGAATATTTCTGCTTTATTTCTTCTCTTTATTCAAACATTTTTTTCTTCTTTTGCCTTTTCTTCTCTTCGGTTTTTTTTTTACTTCCTTTCATTTAGAAATAAAAATAACATGAGCGATAAACACACCACAACCTTCGTTTAGATATTTATTTTCCAATCAGTCCATCCAAATGTTCCACTTAGTTTTTTTTTTTAGTCTTCCAATCCACTTTTTAGCCTCCAGAAGTGTCGTTTGAGTAAATAAACTCGCCGATGTCCATGGAATTCTTATCAGAATGTATAGGATGGCTGCACAGCCGCTACAAAAGGAAAACTGACCCGTCCTGATTATCTTTCATATTGGATCTCTGCGTTACTGGGGCGTGCATAACGCAAAGAAAACAAGCATTTAGAGGGGGGGGGGGGGTTAACATGAAGGAGTGTCAGGAGCAGCTGAACTCCCGAGACCATCCGAGGCGGAACCAGGTCATCTGGTGCGTAATTCACTGAGTGACGTCCGGGGGAACGCGGGAGGAGGATCTGATGCAGAGTAGCCGAGAATCTGAGCAGTGATTTTTAGTCCGTTGCCTTGCCGGTAGGGTTCCTCTGACATTTTGTTAATGAGACAAACACCCAGCATGGAGCAGCAGACACATGAAGCTTCTTCTTCTTTCATCTTCTTTCATCTCCCCCCCCTCAGTGGATGAAGACACTCGGGGTCGGAGATGGAGGCCTGGCCGACGCTGGCCTGGATCCTGCTGCTGACCGCTGAGTGGCCGGGGACCGTCCAACCGCGGGACTTCACCCTGGAGGACGTCGTCCTCCTGCACCCTTCAAGTACAAATCCGTGACGCTCGTGAAGAAATATTAGTGAAAAACTTCCAATAGTTATTCTCTTTTTAACCCATTTTGTGACAAAACGCCAAGACCTGAGCTGAGATATTGGTGATGCGGCCACGAACGACAGCAAACTCGCAGTGGCGAGCGTGAAAACACCCGCAATGCAACGGCGATAACATCTTTTGGCACGTTTTAATTGTATTTGCGTCAATAAATTTGGCTTTATTTTGAGATTACTGTCATTTTTGGTGATAAACCCTAACCCCAATTTGTGAAAATATAGACATTTTAATCAGGTATACTCTCAAAACCAAACTTTTAAGTTTAAATTTAAAGGTTATTATGGCAGTATTTCAACAGTATTTGCACTATTTTTGGATATTTTCATTAATAAATGGAACATTTAGAATTAAATGAGAAAAAAAATACAAAAAATCGACCAAAAAAGACAAAAACAAATGTCTCCTTTGTACTCCTACGTGAGGTACCTCTCCCATTCCCTTTCTATAAGACATTTTTCCGCAGGTTTTGGGGATTTATTCAGAAATGGTTAGCCGAATCATTAATAAAAGTCATAGCAACATATTCCTGAACGTTTCGCACATTTTGACGAGCTCATTTTGTCCGTGCTCCCAATGGAAGCCGATCTCCTTTCATCTCCGTCATAGGGTACCTCTCCCTTCCACTTTGCATGGGACATTTTCCAACATTTTTTGAGATTGACATGGAAATGTTTAGTCGAATTCTTAAGGCAAGCACAAAAAATATTGACGGGAAAGACACAAAATGAGCCTAATTAAAAAAAAAAAAAAAAAAAGTCCCAAAAGGCTATTAAAATATAGAAAAGCGATGCATAAACAACCACAAAAATGACATAAATCCATACATGAGTTTGAGAAAGTCCAAAAAAATGCTGATAATTTCATAATTTTTAAATGAACCCACCCACGATATCGGGAGCCACGTGGCCTCTGGATTGTGTTCGACACCCCCTGATCTCTTTCTGCGGATCTGAAAGGCTTTGATCTTTCCCCACCGCAGCCACGCCTCACCCCGGAGCCTTCAAGTGCTTCACCTGCCAGGACGCCCCGGACAACTACGACTGCAACCGCTGGGCCCCGGACCTGTACTGTCCAAAGGGTACGCTCCCTCCCTCCCTCCCTCTCTCTCTCTCTCTCCCCCCACCTCATCCTCACCAGTTCTGTCTTCCAGGCGCGAAGTACTGCTTGACGCTCCACGTGATGGACGGGGGCGGGGCCAGCGTGTCGGTGACCAAGCGGTGCGCCGCGCCGCAGGACTGCCGGTACACCGGCTGCGCAGTCATGGCGGGCGACGACCACAAGGCGTGCTCGTCCTGCTGCGAGGGGAACATCTGCAACCTGGTGGTGCCGCGGAACCAGAGCACCGCCATCTTGTCCTTCGCCGCCGCCACGGCCTCCAGGCTTCAGGGGGCGACGTTCCCCACCGTCCTCTTCATGTTGGCCATCGTCTCCACCGTTTGAAGGAAACGGTCTTTTTTTAATTTAAAATGAAGACATTTTCATTTTTTTTTGTACTTTTTCCAAGTGTGTATATTGAATTGTCATTTTTTGTCATTGTTCATTTGTTTCATCCTAGATTTCTCTCTTTTTTAATATACTCATTTTGTGTTTGTGTCCATTTTATATTATTTAAAGGGACATTTTTTGCCTCTTTTTGGTCATTTTTATTGTATTTTTTTCCTTCTCATTTTGTCCTATGTGATGTCTGTTAATTAAAAGTGTTTGTCCACTTAAACTAGTTGCATTTTAGTCACATTCTAGTTCCACAAACAGCCCAACATCATCTCGAGTGGGTTAAATTGGTCAAATAAGTGCTATAATAACCTTTCATTTCAAACTTAAAAAGTTTTTCTTTGAGAGTATACTGAATTAAAATGTCAACAAAACAGACAATCATGACCAAAAACCACTAAAATTTCAACATAAAGCCAAGTTTAATGATGCAAAATACAGTGAAATATCCAAAAACCTTCAGCATAGAGGCCGTTTTTACAAAAAGACCCTTTAAAATCTATGCTTTCTTCGAAATATTTTGCAAATAGCTTGTTTGGTTTGACCAGATTGGAGCTGGTTATGGCCCAGGCGCCGTATGTTTGATTCATTTGATCTGCTGCCACCTTCAGGAGATCCAGTGTCACTGCAGGCTGACATTAAAAACGTCATTTGATTTCTGCTCCAAAAGAACATGATCTTTTTTTTTTTTTTTTTCCCCCAGTCTGTGGCAGACTACAGAATAAAAACACACACTCTCTCTCTCTCTCTCTCTCTCTCACACACACACACACACACACACACAAAATACTGTACATGTTGGTTAGAGACGTGCCGGACCACGAGCCAGCAGAGCACATGTGAAAGGTCCATTTCATAAATACACACATCTCCGCGGATGTAAGTGCACTATATTTGAGGTAGGCTTTGCACAACGGACCTGCACGCCTCGATGTGTTTAAAAAAAAAAACAAACCTACTTCTCAAACCATAAATAGAAGCGCGTCGGGTCCGTCGCCTACTCCTCGTCGCCGCGCGCCTTCGACAGTCCTTGTAGCCGGGCCACGGCGGCGCTGTGGGGCGGCGCGTTGGTGAAGACGGTCCCCACGAACCGGGGCGTCCCCTTCGGGACGTGGCGGATCACGGTGCAGGAGCCCGACGCCTCGATGTGGAAGCCCGGGTCCTGCAGCGGCTCGTCCGTCCTCAGGGACATGTGGCTGGACCGAGACGCGAAAAACTGCGGCGACAAACGACCAATCGTGAATCACCCCCCCCGCCACAAACTGGATTTTGGACCATTAAAAATGGCTGTGCGTCGACACGGCGGTCATTTAAAGTCCAAATTGCTTGCTCACGTGGATATGTTGGGCTTTTCTATATTCTCTATAAAAGCACATTGGAATGACTGTAATGTATTTAAAAATGGCTTTTTAAAAAATTTAAAATAAATAAATAAATAAAATAAAAATAAAAAAATTATATAAAAAAATAATAAAACAAATAAAAATAAATAAATAAATAAAAATAAAAAAAGGAATATGATCTCAGGCGGTTACTGATCTGTGACATTGCATTAAAAAGTTTAACTTAAAAAAAAAAAAAAAGGCCAAATTGTTTGCTTTCGCGATAATAAAGACATTTTCATCAGGTACACTCTTAAAGGGTAACTGAAATGTTTTTCAGATTTCATCTTTAGAAAGAAGAATAAATATGCTTTCGAAAGGTATATAACATTCCCAGATAAAAGTCCGAATTCCGACCCTTTTAATTGACTTTACATGATGCAGCAGACGACGGTATATTTGCGGGCCATAAATGTGAGCCGCCTGAGCTAGACCGGATATGACGTACGAGGGGTTATATGTCCCAGCCAAAACAACATCAGCTGATTGAAGAATGGAGGGGTTTGGCGATACAGAAGCACCTAGGAGCGATGTTAGCGAAGATTTAAGTGACGTATCGTTGGTTTTGGACGAAGATGAAGGAGAGGAATCATCGGAGGAAGAATTAGAAGAAAATCAAGGCGTTCAACCATACATGTTTGAGCCGTGAGTACATATTGTGTGTGACCGGGTATTTACCCGTGAGTACATATTGTGCGTGACCGGGTATTTACCCGTGTGCACATATTGTGCGTGACCGGGTATTTACCCGTGTGCACATATTGTGCGTGACCGGGTATTTACCCGTGTGCACATATTGTGCGTGACCGGGTATTTACCCGTGTGCACATATTGTGCGTGACCGGGTATTTACCCGTGTGCACATATTGTGCGTGACCGGGTATTTACCCGTGAGCACATATTGTGCGTGACCGGGTATTTACCCTTGTGTCAGAGTGGGTGTTTTGCAAAGTTTATTGGTCTATTTGTCTTAAGTTTTAGCAGGTTTTAAAAAGACTTACTGAAGGTTGGGTTTAAAAATCCGTTAAAAAGCCGTTTAAAAATGGTGGGGACAGAACCAGGTTTCAGGATACGTTTCCTCTTCACATCAAAACCAAGTGACTCTTGGATTGCGGGTGCTGTTTCGTAACAGTCATCTATGAAATGTTGACTGCAGAGATAGGAGGCCTCTGTTGGTGTCCAGTTGGAGCGAGTGCGCTGCACTTGTTTTGTCCATAATCTCCTCAAAGTTTCATCTTTTGGGAATTTATGGACACTTACAGACGGACTGGGCATTTGGGAACACCCAGCCGCAACACAACGCTTAGGCATGACTCTAAAAAAACTGCTAAATAACGCGATAATGCAGAGCACATGTAAACAAGACACTACGATCAGCTGTTGTGGGCGGAAGTAAATAACTCCTCATACGTCACAGCGCAAAACTACGGCAAGTTGGGAAAACTAGGTCAGATTCACAGGGCGGGAGATTTAAAGGCATTTTTAGACGTTCGGCGCTCAAGAGCAAGATAGTGGTGTGATTGTCATTGGTGTGTCATATATCATTCGAAAGGGGGAAAAATAATGCTAAATACTGGTGTATTTTAATAGAATTATTTCAGGGACCCTTTAAGTTTATTTTGGAAATCTTTTACTGGTCCAACATGAAATCAGGCCGAACTGCAATGTCTTTGGCATCGCAAATATAAGACTTAGACACTAAATTTGATTATTTAAAACTCGTGAAAGCATCCGTCTGTGCAGCAAGTATGTTTTGCTGGATACAATTTGAGAAAATACCGTAAAATTAAGGACTATATAATAGTTGAAGCGCCAAATTATTTGCCATGTGTAATGTGCCTGCCTCTAGTGGACACGTCGGGAATAACATTTGTAATGTTTTTAACACTTTTCATTAAATGTCGTGTTCATTCAAATCGAATTGACTCCATTTAAAAAAAGGAAAAAAAAGAAAGTCAAAACTTACAGCTGCTCCCGTCGCCGGGTCGATGAAGTCCGCCCAGTAACCGGCCGTCCACAGAGCGAAACACATCTCCTTGGCGCCGCTGACAAACTGCACGTTGGGAGGAAGCAGCGGTCAGTAGCTGTGTGGAGCTGGACGACTGACCAGGGTGAAGTACAAGCAGGGACCGACTTTCTGGAGCAGCTGCTTCGTCTCCTCCTGCCGACTCTGAGTGACCGTCACCACGGTGATGGAGGAGGTCGGCGCCGACGGGAACAGCTCCTCCAGATCTGACGCCAGACGCACACTTGATTAAAAAAAAACAAAAAAAACCCGACGCATACGGTTTCTTTCGAAGATGCGAGAGGCTGGAACTCACCTTTCTTCAGCAGCTCGGGACAAGAGGTGACGGAACAATCTGCGTCCGTCTGGCTGAAGTACTGCTCCGCTTTGTGGACCCGGGTGGAAATGGGACCCAGTTTCCCCTGGCGACGCAAACAGAGGAGGGGGGGGGTTACTTCAGGGAAATGTGGGATTTTTACACTTTCACGCAAGAAAACGAAACCAAAACACTCAAATGATAGAACTAGAAATGAGATCGATCTCCTCCAAGCGACAAAAGAACCAGATGTTTCCAGTTCCTACTAGGACGGGGGGGTCAAACACCATTTTAGTTCATTATAAAATGACAAAAAATACCAAACAGACTTAATATCACTGCAAAAAGACAAAAAATGACAATAGAGACTTAATATCATTCTAAAAAGATGAAAAACAACAACGAGACTTGATATCAGTCCATTAAGACAAAAAATTACAATAGACTTAATATCACTCTAAAAAGACACAAAACAACAATAAAGAGACTTGAAGTCACTCCAAGTTTAAAAAACGACAATAAACAAGACTTAATATCAGTCCAAAAAGACAAAAAACAACAATAAAGAGACTTGATATCCGTCCAAAATATAAAAGACAATAGAGTCTTAATATCACTCTAAAAAGATGAAAAACAACAATAAAAAAGACTTGATATCACTCCAAGTTTAAAAAACGACAATAAAAAGACTTGATATCAGTCCAAAAAGAAAAAAATGACAATAGAGACTTAATATCACTATAAAAAGACAAAACAACAATAAAAAGACTTGATATCAGTCCACAATGTCAAAAAACGACAATAAACGACTTACTATCAGTCTAAAAAGACAAAAAATGACAATAGAGACTTAATATCACTCTAAAAAGACAAAAAACAACAATAAAAAGACTTGATATCACTCCAAGTTTAAAAAACGATAATAAACAAGACTTGATATCAGTCCCAAAAGACAAGAGACTTAATATCACTCTAAAAAGATGAAAAACAACAATAAAAAGACTTGATATCAGTCCACAATGTCAAAAATCAACAATAAACGAGACTTATCAGTCCAAATAGACAAAAAAATGGCAATTAAGAGACTTAATATCACCTTAAAATGTCAAAAACCTACAAAACACTTAATATCAGTCCAAAATGACAAAAACTACCAACAAAGAGTGAGAAGAATCACTCCTGAGAAACTAAAAAACAAATAAACACTAAACAACAGTGAGAGGACCAAGTGGCAGGTCGTGCTCCGGCAAGGACACAAGGACGCAAGGACGCATTTCAAGTGGACTCGTCCCACCTGGAACTCGTTGACGAACTGCGTCAGGACGAACTGGTGTCTCTCGGCGCCGCTCGGCGCCGCCAGCACGTCGGGCACCGTCCTGTGGACCGGCGCCCTCGTCCGCTCCTCCACGCCCTCCAGGTGGCAGTCGAAGCCCACGTTGCCCGGCAGCTGGAAGCGGCGGTCCTGCGGTCCGAACGGGCCCATGCTCGCGTCCGGCCACACGGTGCGAGGACCTGGAGGGACACAGGGGGGGGGGGGGGGGGGGGGGGAGACGGTCATCGCACCGTCGATGCGCCGGGGGTGGGGTGGGGTGGAACGACAACCTCACCTGAGTCTGCGTGCGACACGGACACGTACGGCTCGTCTGAACTCGCGGCGGAGAAGGTTCTGGTTCTCCCGACCCGGAGACAAGCGAGAGTTTGTCCAGCGGCCGAACCGAGGACCAACCGGCCTCGACCGCACAGCACCTACCGGGAGAGAGTTATGACCTCCATGAAATCTTCCTGTACCTGTTGGTTCAAATCAACTGTGGCACATAAAGTAGAGCTACTATATATTCTACTATTAACTTGTTCCAGACATGTAAAAACACGTCTATAAATATATAAAAACAACATGTACACACAGTTCATCAGAAATAAACACACGCATATCGAAATTCAAAATGTTTGAGAAAAGTAAAATATCAACTTCTAATGGAAACTTCATTGCATTAATATTAAGTGAAACCATAAACAGAAGTTGTACTACATTGAAGGAACAGACAGCTTGAATCGTGCAAACTTTCATTAGAGTTTTAGTGAGATGCAGTGATGTCACTCACAGTGCCGGACATGGTCTCCTTCCTCTTTAACAGTTCCTTCTTCTTCCTCGATAGTTGTAATCTGATCAACGACAAATACATATTAGGGAAAAAGTCGGAAGTTAAAGCAGCATTACATGCAATTAGCCTAGCTGCAACACAGAGGTTAAGCGTGATGCAACAGCAACGTGGTTTACTGTTTGACTCTAAAAGTGCCGAAACTCGTGTGTGTGGTTCGTTTCACCGCCAGGAATATTTGCGAGAACTTGCTTTGAATTGAATTGAATTAAACAGATATTATATACACAAAAGCTAACGCTAGCTGCTAACGTTAGCCGGGTCAGCTGATTTCGCACTTTCCCCTTCTCACATCTTTTTTAAAACACCTTCCGCTTTGACATCAACTCAAACAGAACAACGGAAACAAAGAGCTGAAAAGCCTCTACTATCGTCTCTAGAAAACAAGCAGGATTAGACTTATTAAAGGGACAAGAAGAGGAAAAGTACACGTTGTTCTTACCTAATCAAACACAAACAGCGGCGGGAGCCGATGAGGGACAAACTCATCTGCTTCGCGTTTTTTTTCACAACATGTTTCGACAGCACCTCTTCTGGAAAGTAGGAGTATTGCAGGTTTTAAGATAATTTGCCACCAAGTTTTGATTGGAAAAAGTAATTAATCAGGTGAGAAAGTAAGTATACATTCAAATATATGTTAAGTTATAAGGATATTTTTTTAAGGGAAAAAAATTATACATTTAGTAAATACGTCCATAATATGTCTTAGACATGGGTGAAACATTAAACGTAATTGTAATTCAAAATGTAACCACAAGGTGGTAGCAGATGATCAGTTAACACAGTCACGGGTTCTTTAAAACATGATCCTACATTATAACGTGAACTTCTGAAAGTTTCTTTACAGTTTCTCAGGATTTGTTGCCTTTGTCTTCATTAATTGAATGAGCTCTATGATGCTTTCTTGCACAATCATATCAATTTACCTGATGAGAAATATGAAGACATAACTATTATGCAAGCATATATGATACAAGATATTACACCTGTTATATATTCACTTCCCAGGTTAGTTCTATTAAGGATGAAAGAATCCTGCACTGTTCCGAATCCTCCTTCTCGGGACCGATGGGAGTTTGAAGACTGGAATAATGTTTTTTTTTTCTTTTAAAAATCACGAGTGTAATTTGCTGTCAGATGTAGCGACAGGACAAGGGCACATCGTTTTTGCTGGCGTGGACTCGTCCCGTTAGTCAACTTGGACAGGCTGATTGACACTTTCTTTGAGCTGCCAGGATGTGCAGAGGAAGGGGGGTGGGGGGGTATTACCCTGGGACCAGCATGCATCACTCCTGTGTGTGTGTGTGTGTTGGGGATGAGGCATGTGGAACTGTGCAGAACTTGGCTGTCAGTGAGTCTCCCACTGGATCATTTGGAACAGCATCCAACCTAGATGATGGGCCTGTGGGATGTTGACACGCACACACACACAAACACACACACGCACACACACAGACACGCACACACACGCACGCACACGCACGTTATATGCAGGTGAGGATTATTAAATGTAAATCATAATGAGATGATATTGAGATAAAGCTGCAGCTCTCTTCTCAGACTCACCCCTCAGTTGCTTCCAAAGTCAATTAATGAAACAGAAAAACACCTGTCACCATTTCCAAAAGCCAAAGTGGGATTGCTCGTGTTGGAGTACAGAGGCATCTATTGATGGGAAATGTAGAAATACTCAGTTAAAGATGCAAAATGTATTGCAAAGTGACAAAAAGAGATGCGATAAATCAAAAAATAGATAACAAGCAAATACAGAGATACAAAATAACTTCAAAGGGGAATAAATTCAACAGAAAGACACAAATTACTCCAAAAAAGACAGGAAATTAATACAAGGCATAAAATATGACAATTATACACCTAAAAATGAAACAATATCACGCCAAAAGACAATATAAACTGAAAATTACATGAAAAATGACATTAACTGACCTCAAAGAGAAACAATAGGTTTCCAAGGATAAGAAAACGACTTTAAACAAATTAAAGCAGACAGACAACCATTAAAATATAAAATCCCATAAAAAGGCACAATAAATGAAAATAAAATACTCAAAGTTACTCATTCATACCTCAAAATGGTGCAAAATGTTGAAAACCGTAAAACAAAAATGGCATAAAGAGGTTTGAAACAACCACAAAATGACGGGAAAGAAAAGCAGGGTGAGGTAAAAGTAACGAAAATGGGTGATGAAAGTCGATGTGCTCCAGTGTGTGTGTGTGTGTGTGTGTGTGTGTGTGTGTGTGTTCCGGTCAAGGCCTCTTGGTGATTTGCTGTGTTGTCAGGCCTCCCAGGATCCCGCCTGGAATCAGCACTTTCCCTTTCGCCATTTCATCCTCTGTCAGAATAATAATAAAAAATAAAAAAAACGTATTCCCACGTCTTGCATGGGGAGCCGCCCCGCCTGCGTCAGCACACCGCTAACTGCAGAGCGGCGGCCATTAAAGCCGGGCCTCCATTTTCCCACCGCATCCTGCCTGTTGTGCATTTTCCAAAGCGACTCCCCGTCATGGACTCACACTCGCAAGTAGAGCTTCAGGATCTAGTTTAAGCCGCGGGATTTTATTTAATTTATAGTTTATCATTTTTAAGCGGTCCGGAAATGTGCATTTTAGCTTTGGCAGGAATGTAGAAAGTGATGTAGTGAACATCTTGGGCCACTAGTGGGAGCTGTTGGCTTGCTTTTGCAATAAAATAGGGAGAATTGGAGAGTCTGGAACCGAGAAGAACTAAAGTCACGACAATGAAATGAAGCTAAACAGTATCAATTAGCTTTTAAGTGGTTTAATGTTTTAGCGTAAGTGGCGACAAGTTTTGTCCTTTTTTCCCTCTGAATATGAGCAAATTTGACACGGAAAATGTGGCTTTTTTCCAAAAAAGTTCCACCTTGGGAGCAGTTTTCCAGAAGTTCAACTTTCTCCCGTTTCCATTGAGGCAGCTTGAAAAAAGGTCAGTTTTCTCCCCGTTTCCACGGAGACAGACAGAATATTTTCTAAAAGTTCTCTTTTCTCAAGTTTCCGAGAAAGTCAGCTTTCTCCCATTTCAATTGAGACGGATGGACCACTTCCAAAAAGGTTCCGTTTCCTCCAGTTTCCATTGAGACAGAACATTTTCAAAAAGTTCCGTTTTCTCCTGTTTCCATGGAGACATTTTCAAACAAGTTGCGTTCTACAGGGGCTCAGAGGGCTGATGTTGTGCAAACCAAAACACAATGAAAGTTTTCCATTTCCACTTCAAATCATGGAGGCCACAGGGAGCTTCCCACCCCCCCTCCCCTCCCCCTCCCCCTCCCCCCCCTCCATACACAGATTCTTCCTGATTGGTTACCATTCAAGCAGGAGACAATTATCTCCGCCGCCCTCATCTTTATTCCAGAGAGCTCAATGGTTTGCGACTTCTCCGTCAAGGGCATCAAGTGTCTCTGTTGTCACTGCGTTGTTCCTATCTGCATCTCGCTGGGGGGGGGGGGGGGGGGGGGGGGGGGGGGGGGGGGTTGGGTGGGGGTTGGGTTTTATAAAATGAAGTGACTATATAGGGTCTAACACCAATTAACTGCTCCCTCCCGATGCGGTTGATCTTTTAAACATTAACCTGTGTTTTCCTGCTCCCCTCATCGACGTGATGCTGCGAACGCAGCAATGCAAAATGCATGAGCATACATAATCATAAGAATGTGGCGCTCAGACGCGGCTCATTAGCGGCGGCGGAGAAGCTTCACTGACAACGCTCCGAGTAAAAGCTCAAGGAAAGCACTATATGCAGGGATTACAGATAGTCAGAGCATCAGATCACCCGGATATCCCGAGACCCCCCCCCCCAGTGGCCATAATGATTACTGCAGCGGGAATTGTTTGAAAATGCCATGTCGCCATGTAAACGCAAAGCTTTTCTGGAACGAATTTGTAAAAAAAAAAAAAAAAAAAAAAAAAGCAACGCGCCTTCAGGCGCTCGTGTGTGAATGTCATGCGAGATTCCAGCCAAGATAATTACGTAATCGAGTCGTATCAACCCTTTACATTCTGACTGAAGGTCATATGCTCCTACCACGCCGTGACAATGAAGGGGAACGGCGAAGCAATTATCTTCAGCGTTGGGATGAAACAAACCCACCATCATTGTTTTGTAGAAGAAGAAAAAAAGTCTAATTAATTCAGATATCGCCCCTTACTACGACCATACATGGACACAACTAATGAGAGACGGTGTTAAAGGGTCTTTATTGTTTCTATGACAATGCCGAGCCTCTGGGCTTCATGTTGATAAGGGTTCAGCGAGCTCGCTAAAAGGTGAGGATGACCTTTTACTACCCACGTCTGTGAAGCAGCCAGTTACTGGAGCTGATCCGGAGGGGGGTTTCGAGAAACCTACACCGACTGAGGTGACAGGACGGGGTTAAAAAAAAGAAAAAAAAAAAAAAAAAAGAAGAAGAATATTACTGTAGGTGCTCACACCTGATTCTCATTTGTCCAAGTCTGGTCCAAAACCGCTGTGAGCACTGTCAGTGCTGTCAGTGCTGCTGAACTGTGCAATTAGGCCTTTTTCCCCAGTTGTGAGCCTCGGGGCTGCATTCACTAATGAGGTGTGTGTGTGTGTGTGTGTGTGTGTGTGTGTGTGTGTGTGTGTGTGTGTGTGTGTGTGTGTGTGTGTGTGTGTGTGTGTGTGTGTGTGTGTGTGTGTGTTGCACACTCAGCGCATGAAATGATGTATATGTATGGAGGGCCTTGGGTGTGCAGCTGCAGCACCAACTGATGCTCGACTGGTTGACTGGAGGTAATTTGAGGTGTGTGCTGGTTCCTCCTGCTACCCCCCTCCACCCCTCCAACCCCCCCCTCGCTCACTTTCACTTTGTTCGCCCTACCTGGGAACGGCTCCTCCGTGCTGAAAACCCGCCATTAAAATTCAGGTGAGCAGTAATTACGAGGAATATAATTACTACACAGTTTGCATACGAGAACACGCGGCGCCTGATCATTTAGACCCTTTTTTTTTTTTTTTTACATATCTTTATGTATTGTGAAGACAAGTCTGGCATGCCTGATATTCACGTCACCATTCACCCTTGAGTCAAAGCTATTAAAAAAACAACAACAATCACACAGCACACAGAGACTTGGAGGATCAGCTTTTACCACATGGAGTGGGTGGAGAAAAAAATGTATCAAAGAAACTGATTAAAAGGTCCAACTTTGACATATTTTTCACTTAATGAGACAATAATGGAAAGTAAGTCCTAAAGTCTACATCGTTGGACAGATTTTCGCGAGTGCAAGATCATGGTGACCCGGAACTCTGGCCTCGGTTCCTTAACCGGTTCACGGTTGAGTCAGCCTGAATATTTTGGGCAAACTTGAACAGATTATTGAAGGACGTTCTGGAATAATCCATACAGGTGACAAAAGGAACAAATGTGAGATCAACGGGATGTTGCTCCCATCCATCTAACCATCCGTCTTCTGTCCCGCTTAATTCACAAAGGGTCACGGTGTTGCGACGTTGAGGTAAACCCCCACCAATCAAGACCTCCAGAGGGTTCTAGATGTCCTCTTAATCCACGTGGGCTCACGATGTTCTAACGTCCATCAATCTCTCATCCACCAAGACCTCCAAAGGGTTCTAGACCTCTTCATATCTGCCTAATTTCTATGGGGTCACGACCTTCTGACAGAGCAAATCTTTGACAAATCAAGACCTTCAGATAGTTTGAGTCGTCTTTTGTTCCGGCTTCATCCACATGGGGTCATAATGTTCTAAAGTCTAGCCAATCCCTCACCAACCAAAGGTTCCAGATTGTTCTAGATGTCTTCATTCCGGCTCAATCCGCATAGGGTCACGATGCTCAGCTGCCTCGCCAATCCGTCACCAAACCAAGACCTCCAGAGGGTTCTAGACCCAGAGTAGAACTCAAAAAGGGACATCCTGATGATTTCGTAGATGAGCAGTGACCCGTACGATCTGTACGGCGACCGTCTTACTCTTGTCTGAAACCGAATCCCTCAACGAGAGGAGACAATCATCTGCAAAAAGTAGGGACACCACAGTGTCGACATGCTTTAACATCCACCGTGAAGAAAGTCTGAAGGCCTTCCTGAGACAGCCGCTCTACGAAAATGAGACACAAAGCCTCCGACCTGCAGCCATAAGAGTCAAGAGTCATGGGCTGCTGTGAACACTCCCACTGTAAAATCAACACTGCTGAGACTCGACACACATCATCTTCCTGTATCTCTGCCTCGTGGCGCCGCGACACTCCGACATTACCCACTGACCTTTATCCCGCCCAATCAAACCTGCGGGAAACGTTTGCGTAACTTAACCGACAGTCACCACGGACGCGGCGTCAGCAGAAGTACGTGCGACTGGTTCTTCCCAGCGACCGGAAGGCAAAGGAGAGGGTGAAATTTCTGAAGGCATGTAAAACCTTGCCACTGTCTCGCTGCACTGTCTGTTTGGATTACAGTGGCAGCATGTGCAGCTGAAAGAGGGTAAAAATATCCCGCCGCTGTCACGTCTGATGTACAGAACACGGAGGGGGGAAAAAAAGAGACAACTTCAGCTCGGCGAAGGGGCGTGCGAGTACTAGCTTATGTTCAGCTGTCTATGCATTTCCTGCTCTTGGAAGCGTGAATTTAATCCACAATTTGACAGTTAAAGAGCAGAGGAACTACGGTTTCAGCTGCAGCAGCGCAGCTCTGGATTAAAAAGCTGGCACAGGCCACTTCACCCAAAGTATTTCTCATATTCTTTGTCCGATCGGGGGAAAAAGGGGGACGGAAACAACTTGCTAAATGTGTGGTACGATCCAGTTTCCCCAAACACCTCCGGGTGTTTCCCCAAACACCATAGCCTCTTGATGCCCCCGCTAAACCTGCGCTTTCAGTTTCCATTGGAAACGGCAGAAGATCATGGTGCTTGTCAGATGTCGGAGGGTGGCGGGCTCGGCCCGAGAGGCGCCGATCCCCTGAGTCTAACGGGGTGTGATAGAGGCGGAGGGATTTCACGCTCGGCGCCCAAAGGTAAAGCGCCCGCCGAGCGAACCGATAGAGAAATCCTCAAGACAATACGATTGCGCGGATTCGACAGGGCTTCCCGGTGCAACACATAGACGGCGCCGAGGCTTAACGTGTGTCGATGTGTTCATGCCAGCCGTGTCGTCGGCTTCGTCACGCGCTCACGATCACCTACACAAACCTCACGGGGCTTTAAGGACAACGGCGATCCCACACAATCCATAGGAGGGGGATGTCAGAGTTCCAACAAAGAGCCACTTTTCATCAATTATTCCCCGCGTGGAAATAGTCCCGCAGGCCACTCTGCTGGCTGCATGTGATATATCTGTGACACACATTTACTGGCGCATCAAAACAATTAAAAAGCGCCGCTCGCCTCTGGAGGCGGTGGGGGGGGATAACGATAGCAGACAACTGGAGGTGTTCCAGAGAGCTGCGCTCCTCCGGGCCGCGTTAAGTCTTGGGTTACGATACCACACTGGGGGGACGGGGCACCTTTCGGTCTCAAAGATCAAAGGGCTGCGAGGAGCGAACAGTTTGCCGTTCCAGGTCAGATAACAAGGGTACGACACACGAGACTTCATATTACCAGAATTAAATGCCTCCTAATTAAATAGGCCGCGGTTTTTGTGGGTTGCATTTCTCGGTACGCCTTCATCCTCCAGGGTTTCCTCCATGTTCTCCTGTCTCAATCGAAAACCTTTCAATTAAATGTTAATATATCGTTTTACATGCTACCACATTGTACCGTAACCACATCATAATCGTATCATGGCGCATGCCGGGTCTCCAAGAATCTGTTGCCAGTTTCACCAGTAAGACCATAAAAGGAAATCTCCTGTTGAGAAGCAGGAAAAACCTGAAGGATTCCTCACTTCCTCTTAATATCTTGCAAATTGCATGAAAGGAAAAATGTGGGGAAAGGTGGCGAACCACGTGACATCCTGCGCCCGAACATAAACATATCATTAGGAATAATCACTTGGCGGCGTTTTTCCAGGTGTGTGTGAGGTACGGCCAGACAAGGTGAGAGCGCTGACCTCTCTGAATCAGACCAGGGGGTGGGTAGAGGGGTGTGGGGGGGGGTGGGGGTGGGGGTGGGGGTTGACCTCATTGACTAGATCTGGTCACGTTACCGTCAGTGGGCCCAAAGCCGTGAGGTGTGACAGGTGGTGGTGGTGGTAGAAAGGGGGGGGCGGTGTGTTAAAATCATTGTTTCCCCAATCTGTAGTCTGACACCCCCCCTCGGGGGGCCCCCAGAGAGATTACCACATGGCCACATTAGATATGCACGCGTCAGAAAAACACCCCAGAATAAGATTGGGGGGGGGGTTCTGGAATTTGTGAACGCAGGTTTAAAGGCTTTTAATTAATTTAATTTCAAATCCACCCAAAAAGGCCAATATACTTTGGTAGAGCTCCTCACCCTTTTGATCTCAACCAGCAGGGTTTCCTTGTCCGAAATGTTTTTTAATTTAATGAAAGTGCATCGACTCATCCCCACCCCACCCCACCTCTCGCATTTGCGTTGAGGCCACATTCGACCAAACGCACAGAGATATCATGCCGGGGCTGCTCCTCTGCTCTTCTGGCTTCCTCATGAATATGAAAGGAGACGCGGAGTATCTTTTCTGGCATCGATCCGCCGCACCATTTCAAAAGGTCAAAAAATAATCCATCTTGCACCGGGGGCCGCGCCGAGACAGGCTAAATGAATCAGAAACCCGGTATCTGTGTGGCGGGACAGACGTTATTTTACCCCCCCCGTTTTCAAATCGGAGAGAGAGTAGAGATTAATTAACCAGCAGAGCACTAAATCTGGACAGGAGCGTTAAATAAAGCTAGAAAACAACCCGTCTTCAACGCCTCCCTCTGGATTAAAGCCATCGATTCGCCGAGTGCACCTTCAGGTCAAAAATTGGCGGTTTGCCCAATCGATCGCCACCTCAGCGCCGTCTATCTGCCGATCAATAGGCCTATACCTGTTTTAATCTTTCCACCGCTTCCTACCAGCCGCAACTCCCAACTTTCCGAGTCGGGATCTCGCGGGGAACTCGTTCGGAGTCGATACTCTCGAGAGGTCGTTCGTAATCTCCTTCCTGTTTTGGGGCCCGGGAAATGGGGAGATCTCGTCCAGATCGAAGAGTCGAAACGAACCGGACGATTCAAGATCACGAGGAAAGTCGAGGAGCAAAAGACAAACAGACGGAGCATAACTCAACGGGTCTGCAAGTGAAAATTGAAAAGAAACGACCAAACTACAGGAAAATGTGTCGAAATACTAATTACTGCAGCCAAGAGGTAGCAGCATTTCAAAAAGTTGTATTCTACTCAAGTTGCATGGAGACTGTCGAGGAACGCTTTTCCACTTGGACAATTGTTTTTCAAAAAGTCAACCCCCCCCCCCAGAACATAGAATGTTCGGCAAGTTGTGTTTTTCACCCGTTTAAATAGAGATGGAGTGCTTTCAAAAAGTTGCGGTTTCCCCCAATTCCCATAGAGACAGAGGGTTTTCATAAAGTTGAATTCCACCCCGCTCCCCCGTTTCCATGGAGATGTTTAAAAAAAAGGTTTTTTTAATAAAGTTGCGTTTTCCACTTCTCCAAGTCCCATAGAGACAGAGGGTTCTCAAAAAGTTGTATGTTACGTCGCTTTTATGGCGACGGAATCAAAATGTCTTGAAAAATATCGTTCAGATTGAATTGGAACTTTTTTGAAAAGTCGCATTTTCACCCCCATTTCCACTGAGACGTTTCCATGGAGACGAAGTCGGAGCATTTTCGGAAAGTTGCATTTTCCCACGTTCCCACTGAGATGGAGAATATTGGAATTTTCCATTGAATAAAACTATTATAACAAATTATTAAAGTATTTAACCTAAAAAATGAAGGTAATGTAATAAAATTGTATTCATAGTTTATATTATAATAAAAAAAAAAATTTCACTCAAGCTTTCGCCAGCGGTTTTACTGAATTTTACACTAAAGATTTTTTATTTTGCAATTTTATATGGTTTTTAGCCATTTTGTTTCCACAGTTTTAGTCTTTTTAACGTGGTTCGATCTATTTTGCCGATTTAAATGAGCAGAATTCCGGCTTGATCAGAACAAATGAGAGGATTTACATCAGCCTGAGGATTTCCGTCGTGGCGTAGCAGCGAGGACGGAGGCGAACAAACACAATAAGAGGCAGTGACAGATCCACACACTCCTTCGACACGCTCAAAGTGCACCGGCAAAAAACTCGCGGCGGGAATAAATAGGTTTTGACAGGACATTACGAAGCCTCTCGGCCACGACGGTGAAGGACACACACACACACACACACACACACACACACACACACACACGCACACGCACACACAGGCTCAGGTCAAATACAGCGACCGCGTTATTTCTGCAATAAAAGCGTCTTTACAGACAGAATAAGAGGAAGAGAGTTGATTGAATATTACAACCATAAGTAAAAAAAAATAAATAAAAATTATAGATATTTTTTGGATGAGCTTTTTCCTTCATTTATCCCCCAACATTGTTACCGTCAGAATATTTGCAACCACTAGATGGCGACATTAATCCTTCAGTTTGTTGTCAACACTCTTAAATTGACAAAATTTATGTTTTTGTTTTTTTTTCAATAAATACTCAATATTTTAGCTCACACTCTCAAAATGAAGACATTTAAAAAAAAAAATGTAAGTGATAAAAACAATTTTTGGGATGCAAATTCATGCGCTACCTTGACTGTCATACTTTCTGCCACCAGTAGAGGTCATGGTAGTCACAAGTAATTTTATGCGACAAAGAAGACGAGGCTTTAAAAAGCCATATTTGGCAAGACAACAATCTTTTGTTGCATTGTGGGGATCTAGTTACACAACAACGGCAAGTTTTGGAAAACAGCTTGCAAGGTGGAACTTTTTAAAAAGGTTCCGACTCCAAGAATCGGTGGAAAAGGTGCAAATTCAATTTTTTTTTGAAAAGGCGCCAACTCCATCTCCATGGAAACTAAGGGGGGGATGCAAATTTTCCAAAATGCTCTGATTCCATCTCCATGGAAACGGGGGGAAATTACACTTTTTCAAAATGCTCTGAATTAGTCTTTGCGGAAATGGGTGAAACACAACTTTTTGAAAATGCTCCGTGGAAACAGGAAAAAGGGCAACTTTTCTTGAAGACTATTTGTCTGTCGGGACTAGTTGTTCTGCACATGCTCAGTAGAGCCAGTCCACATTCTCCTGGGACATGGTAGTTTTATTTTGACAGTCACCGTAATAACAATCCAACTTCACCGTCTGTCCACCAGAACGTTCGCGTTCTCCCTTTGTTAACGTTTACAGAGTATTGTTTTCTGCGTGCATGTGCACGCATGTGTTTTTTTTTTCATTACAAAAAAAACAACCAATAGCACCCGCTAGTGGCCTGGCATGGGAACTGCGTCGTTTCGGGCAAAACATTTCTGAAAAGTAAACACAAAAACAGTGCATTTCCACTCGAGACGAAGCGTCAAGATCTCTTCAATTCCACTGAAATGTAAAAAAAAAGAAAAAAAAAGAATCATTCATAGCCGATTGTTGCTAACGCCTAGCGACGGGTATCCGCGTAACTCCGTCAAGGTCGAGGGTGGAGGACAGGTGGGACCTCGGGGGGGACGCTGCCGGGAGCCGATGGCCTCTGGGAAGCAAAAAAAAAAAAAAACAAGCGGGAGAGCGAGGAATGAAAGAAAGCTATCAGGAGGAGCAGCTGGATTGCTTGTGACAAGGCCGTGATGGGATTGAGTGGCGGCGGCGGCGGGAAAGCGCCGCCGTCAGCACTTTCCCTCCGTAATGGGGCAAATAACGTGGAAGCACTCGGCCCGGCTTGGCGCACTTGTGGCGTTCTGCCATTCCCGCCAGAGTGCTTCCCTTTGTCGTCTGGCGGTAAGCGACGAGAGGCGGCGCCCGGCAGATAACCCTCCATTTTTAATTTTTTTTTTGGTCCCTTTCATGTTTTTCGCTGAGCAAAGTGAAATCACTCCGATTCACTCGACAGATGGAGGTGAAGTGGCTTCTCTTTTTTTTTCCGCTTTTCTCTCCCACCCGCCGCTCAAATTACCCGCCGGCGCCTCGGTGACCTTGCGGGAGAGACGAGCGACCCCGCCGTCCCGCCCTGCTCTCCTCCTCCTGCTCTTCTATTAACAACCTCACGTTGCGTAAACACTGGCGGCGAATTCCGCCATCTTCACGGGAACGCCTTTTCCCACCCTTACACACGTTTCCTTTCAAATTTTGAGGAATAATTCAGTTTTCATTGAATTATTTGATTAGATGACGCAGAATTAATTTTTATTGCTTTTAAAAATAACCAATAATGTAATAATTTAGGCCATTTTAAATATAATAAAGCCAATAATGTAATAATTTTAGCCAATTTATAATGTAACTATGACACTAATATACTAAACTTGGTTATTTTAAATATAATAAAGCCAATGTAATAATTGTACTTATTTTGAATGTAACAGTCACAATATACAAAACCTGGTTATTTTAAATGTAGTAAAGCCAATAATGTAATAATTTGTTATTTTGAATGTAACTATGCCACCAATATACTAAACTTGATTGTTTGAAATATAATAAAGTCAATAATGTAATAATTTAGGCCATTTTGAATGTAATAAAGTCACCAATATACACATTTTGGTCATTCTAAATGTAAAAAGCCAATAATGGAATAATTTTAGTTAATTTAAATGTAATAAAGCCACCAATATACTAGTTTGTTATTTTAAACACAATAAAGCCAATAATGTAATCATTTTAGTTATTTTGAAAGTAACAAAGCCACTTATATACTAATTTTGGTTGTTTTAAAGCCAATGAAGCCAATAATGTAATAATTTCAGTTGTCTTTAATGTAATTAAGCAAATTATGCAATACCTTTGGCCATTTTCAACGTAATAAAGCCAACAAATGTAAATATTCTGGCCATTTTCAATAAGATCAGTCGTAATCTGGATCGATGTTTTCACCAAACCTCTATGGTTTTGGTCAAGTACAGGTTTCACCGGTAATCCAAGACCCCCCAAACATCTATGACGGGGGTTTGGTAACGATCGGAGAGGATGTTGTGCTAATCCACCGACGTGTTTTGTTTCTAATCGCTCACTAAATGACTTTTCCCAGCCGGGTCGCTCTAATGATGTTGGGCGCTCTTCATTACCGCCACGTCCTCCTCACATTACTGCTGCAGGCTGCGGCGGCATCGTGACTTGATGGAGGGTGACACACAAACACACACACACACACACACACTAAGACACACACACAACTGACTCATGAAGGGCAGAGATACGAGCGGCTCAGGCCGTCTAATGAAGAGCGGCCATATTTAACGCGTCACGCTCGGTGTGTGTCACTCTGGGACTAAAGCGTCGTGACGCCTGATGCACCAGTCTGGATCTGCAGGCGGCGGCGGCGCTCCGACACCGACGGCCGTCACTGAAGACGCAACTAATCTGAGCAACGGCGCAAATCTGTGCAGTACCTTTTTTTTTTTTTTTTCTTAACACCGTTACTGTTTTTATAAGCTTATTTATTGTTCTTATTCTTTCGTTTTTCTTACAATGGCTTGCAGGATTAAAACGGCCCCATTAAGGGACAATAAAGGGAAAATCTAATCTCATCTAATCTCATCTAATCTAACAACATCTGTAATCTATGCAGAATTTATACAAAGCCTGTGCACAATCAGCACAAGATCTGTGCAAGATTTGCGCACAATCTGCACCAAATGCAAAATCAATGCAAAATCAACAAAAAAACTGTCAAAATCTGCACCAAATGTGTACAAAATCAGCATAAGATCTGTGCAAGATGTGCACAAAATCTGCACAAGATTGACTCAAAATCTGACAGAATCAGCACAAGTTCTGTGCAAAGTCTGTACAAAATCTGTGCACAATCTGCATAAAATCTGCACCAAATTGGACACAAAACCTGTGCAAGATTTGCACAAAATCTGTGTCAAAATCTGCACCAAGTTTGCACAAAATCAGCATAAGCTCTGTGCAAGATGTGCACAAGATTGACTCAAATTCTGCACAACATTGATTCAAAATCTGCACGACATTGACTCAAAATCTGTGACAAATCTGCACACAATCTGGCAAAAAAAACAAAACTGCACAAAATCAGCACAAGTTCTGTGCAAAGTTTGCACAAAGTCTGTGCACAATCTGCATAAAATCTGCACCAAATTGAAAACAAAGATCTTGCACAAAGATCTGTGCAAGCATTTGCCCAAAATCTGTGCAAAAGCTGCACCAAATTCATACGGTCTGTGCAAAATCAACACAAAATCTGTGTCAAAATCTGCACCAAATTTGCACAAAGATCTGTGCAAGATGTGCACAAAGTCTGTTCAAAATGTGTGCAAAATCTGGCAAAAATCAGCACAAGTTCTGTGCAAAATCTGCACCATCTGAATGAAATCTGCACAAAATTGGAAACAAAACCAACACAGGAACTGTGCAAGATTTGCCCAAAGTCTATGTAAAAGATGCACCAAATTCATACAGTCTAAGCAAAATCAACACAAAATTTCTACAAAGTCTGTGCAAAATCAGCACCAAATTCGCACAAGTTCTGTGCAAAATCTGCACCATCTGAATGAAATCTGCACCAAATTGTAAACAAAACCATCACAAGATCTGTGCAAGATTTCCCCAAAATCTGTGCAAAATCAACACAAAATATGTGCAAAATTCGCACTAATTTGGTGCAAAATCTGCACAAAATTTCTACAAAGTCTGTGCAAAATCAGCACCAAATTCGCACAAAATCAGCAGAAGATCTGCGCCAGATGTGCCCAGAATCTGCACAAAATCAGTCAAAGTCTGCACCAAATTGGCACAAAATCTGCACAAGATTGATTCAAAGTCTGCGACAGATCTGCATAAAATCTGGCAAAAAAACCAGCACAAAATCAGCACAAGTTCTGTGCAAAATCTGCACCATCTGAATGAAATCTGCACCAAAATGGAAACAAAACCAGCACAAGATCTGTGCAAGATTTGCCCCAAATCTGTGCAAAATCTGCACCAAATTCACACACAATCAGCACAAGATCTGCGCAAGATTTACTAAAAATAAGTGCAAAATCTGCACCAAGTTGACACAAAATTTGCACAACGTTTTTGCAAAGTCTGTGCAAAATCAGAAACAGATCTGTGCCAGATGTGCACAAAATCTGCACAAAATCAGTCAAAGTCTGCACCAAATTGGCACAAAATCTGCACAAGATTGACTCAAAATTTGTGACAGATCTGCACAACATTTGGCAAGATCTGTGCACAATCTGCACAAAATATGCACCAAATTGTCACAAAATTGATGCAAAATCTGCACCAAAGCTTCACAAAATCGGTGCAAGCAAACTCTGAAGAAGTCATTTAGAGTCGTCTTATCAACCTTTCACAGAGTGAAGGAACGCCGGCTCAGCGCTATCGTTTTGGGCTTGCTCGTGGGGGGTTGGCGGGGCGCCGCGCTACCGTTCATTTAATCCGCCTCAAAGAGGCGGGAAACAAAGGAGAGCGGGAAAAACGACGACTCCATTAAACCAGCAGGACGCCACGGAGCAAATCCACGCGACGGCTCCTCCTTATCCGCCCCAAACGTTGATGTCCGCCGCGCGTGTCGGCTTGCCGGCGCCGGCTGAGCCTCACAGGAAGTGACAGCGGGGCCGCGGCGGCCATCCCGCTCCGCGGTGACACTCTGTCCGCTCACATCAGCGACATCCCGACCCGCCGCCGCTGTCAACCACCTGCTCCAGGGCGACAGGGAAACAGTTTCTCAAGCAATGTAGGCGAATTCAGTGTTATTAACATCGATACTATTACTAGGTGGAGGTGGTAAACTTTTCGAAAATGCAACTTTGCGACTGTGAAAATGAGGCAAAACGCAATAAAAAACTATCAAAAAACCCAGCTCTGACTTGATCTCCATGGAAACGAGTCAAAATGCAACTTTTCAAAAAACACCCCAATTCCATATCTGTAGAAACGGGGGCAAAATGCAACCTTCTGAAAAAAAATGCTTGAACTCCGTTACTATGGAAACCAGGCAAAACGTAATAAAAAAAAAAACAGCTCTGACTTGATCTCCGTGGAAACGAGTCAAAATGCAACTTTTCGAAAAACACCCCAATTCCATATCTGTAGAAATGGGGGCAAAATGCAACCGTCTGAAAAACACTTCAACTCCGCTACCATGGAAACCACGTAAAACGCAATTTTTCCAAATGTGCTACGACTTTGGGTCAAAACGCAACTTTTCAAAAAAAAAAAAAAAAATGGCCCAACTCTGTCTCCATGGCAACGGGGTAAAATGCAACTTTTGGAAAACGCTCCAACTCCATGTCCGTGGAAATGGAGGAAGGGGGGGGTGCAACTTTTCAAAAAAAAAAAAAAAAAGTGAAAACGCAACTTTTTGGGGTCTGAAACGAACGGAAATGAAATAAAATGGCACCGAAAAGCAAAATGTCTTTAATTAATAATTTATTCGTCACGTGCCCGCTAACACGCTATCAAGCGCATGCTAATGCACTGCCACATGAAGCGCCGCAGAGCTGATCCATCGCTCCCGCCGTCGTCTGATGAGGGCGCCTGATGAGTTTCTTGTTTATGTTTGGGAGCCGCGTCGCCATGATTAAATTACAGCAGTCATCATCATCATCATCATCACAGCTGGGATCTGCCTTCATCGCTAGACGAAGAGCGATGGAGACTTCTCTCTCCCTCTCTCTCTCTCTCGAGTTGAAAACATCAGATCATTTTGAACTAAAATGGAAAATGGATTTATATAATTATAATTATAAGATGAATTTGAATTTCCTACATTAGGTTTTATAAGCTTTTGGTTATTTTCAATAGTTTGTTACCGTAATTTCCAGACTATAAGCCGCCACTGTTTTTCACACAATTTGAACTTAAACAATGACTAATTTCTAGATTTTTACAGGCGATGCATTCAGGTGCATCATGCAACTCTCAACTTTCTTTTTCTTTGTTCTTCTTTTTAAAATTTGGCAGGTGCATCCAGTCTGGAAATTACGGTATTTTTGATCCACTTTTATCAATCCATGCCATTAAGCGTCAAGGAGATCGGACCCTTTTAAAATGTATTGTTTTTTCAAAATTAACTCTGGTGGTTTTCTCATCTGGTTTGGTTCCATTTAATCTTTTTTTTTCTGAGGGAAATGAGATCAGGGAATCATTTTCTCGAAGCAGCAGCTTGAGCGTAATCGTTTCTGGTCACTTTGGCAGCGACTGGCAGCTCCAGCTGATCCCCTGTGTTCAGTCAGATTGGAGGGAAAAGTTTACGAAAAAAAAGCTGTTTGATTTGTTGCAGCGGAACGTTTTGCCAATTTTTTTATTTTATTTTTTCCCCATTCTTGCATCTCGGGTACACTCGCCTCTCCGTTTACACCACAACAGGGCTCAGAGCTGGTGACGGCGCAACTTTTTGAAATGGCGCCGACTCCGTCTCCATGGACACTGGGCTACACGCAACTTTTTGAAAATGCGTATGTTCTGTGGAAACGCAGCAAACGCGACTTTATCAAAACACTCTGACTCGGTCCCCATGGAAACGAGGGACTACACAACATTTTGAAAACACTCCAGCTCCATGCAAATGAGGGTAAATGCAATTTTTTTGAAAATGCTCCAAATCTGTCTCTGTGGAAACGGAGGGACGGAAACAACTTTTTCAAAACACTGACTCAGTTTCCATGGAAACTGGATATAATGTAACTTTTTGAAAATGCTCCAACTCCTTAGAAATGGGGCAAATACAACTTTTTAAAAACACAGACTCCATCTCCATGCAAATGAGGGAAAATGCAATTTTTTGAAAATGCACTAAATCTGTCTCTGTGGAAATGGGGGGGCGGAAACAACTTTTTGAAAACACTGACTCAGTTTCCATGGAAATTGGATATAATGCACCTTTTTGAAAATGGGACAAACAACTTTTTGAAAACACTTAAGACTCCCTATCCACGGAAATGGCTGAAAACGACTTTCTGAAACTGCTCGGGCTCCATCACCATGGAAACGGGGCAAAGTCAACTTTTTAAAAAAAAAAAAGAAGTCTCACAATGTCTCAGTTTATTTCAAAGCTCCAGAAAACGAGCGTCCACGTGTCTTCCAGCTCATCTCGCAATAGAGTTGTTGTTTTTTTTTTTTAAATTTAACTCAATTATTTGGAGCCGGTCAGTGACAGAGAATCACAATGGGGCGTTTGCTTCTTTTGTAAACGAATACGAAAAGCGGCGTTGTGCCAGCGAGCACGTCGATGAGGAAACAAAGGACGAAACGAGTCTCACGTCGTCAGAGTTGTCAAACACGATAATGACAAGTGAAAGGAGACGTTCCTCCGGCAGCCGGTTCGCAGAGCCGCTGCGGCTTTTTCTCTTCTTTCCAGATAAAAGACGGCGAGGCTGAGGCTGAGGGCTCTTTGTGGTTCTCTTTTGTTTTGTTTTTGTAGTTTTTCGGCAGCGAGACAGAGGGAGAGAGAGGGAAAGAGAGGGAGAGAGAGAGGGAGGAGAATCTGTTCCAGGCCGGTTTAACAGCAGCAAGCTGCATATCTCCCCCGCACAGAGTCCAAATGTTTTTCTGGAAGACAAACGAATCGGGATTAAGTCAGCGGGGAGGGATCGGGGGGGTCGGGCCTGCAAGACATGCTGTGGAGCTGAGTCACACACCAGAGTGTGTGTGTGTGTGTGTGTGTGTGTGTGTGTGTGTGATACTCGTAGAGTCAACGTTTTAATGGCTTCCACCTGCAGTGTGAAATGAAAAAATATATTACATTAATGGCTGCATTGCACTTAAAATGACCAAGTCTTACATTATTGGCTTATTTACATTTAAACCGGTTCATTATTCTTCATATTTATTGGCTTTATTACAATTAAAGTAACCACACTGATTACATTATTGGCATAATTACATGTAAAATGGTCCATATTCTGATATTTATTGGATTTATGACACCTAAAATTACCACAATTCTTACAATATTGACTTATTTACATTGAAAATGGTCAAAATGTTTATTTTTTATTGGATTTGTTGAATTTAAAATGGACAATTATTACACTTTTGACTTTATTACATTGAAAATCACCAGCATTATTACATCGTTGGCTTCTTTACATGTAAAATAGTCAAATTTCTTGTATTTATTGGCTTTATTACACTTAAAATGACCAGAATTCTTACAATATCGGCTTATTTATATTTAAAATGGTCAAGATTGTTACATTTATTGGATTTATTATATTTAAAATGGATACAATTATTACATTTTTGACTTTATTACATTTAAAATCACCAGCATTATTACATTATTGGCTTATTTACATTTAAAACAGTCAATATTCTTATATTTATTGGCTTAATTACAATTAAAATGGTCAAAATGTCTATTTGTTGGCTTTATTGCACTTAAAATGACCAGAATTCCAACAATATTGGCTTGTTTATGTTTAAAATGGTCAAGATTGTTATATTTATTGGATTTATTATATTTAAAATGGACACAATTATTACACTTTTGGCTTTATTACATTTAAAATCACTGGGATTATTACATTATTGGCATAATTACATGTAAAATGGTAAAATTTCTTGTATTTGTTGCTTTATGACACTTAAAATGACCAGAATTCTTACAGTATTGGTTTATTTACATAAAAAATGGTCAGAATTGTTATTTTTATTGGATTTATTATATTTAAAATGGACACAATTATTACACTTTCGACTTTATCACATTTAAAATCACCAGGATTATTACATTATTGGCTTCATTCCATTTAAAATGGACAAAATTTGTATATTTATTGGCTTTATTACATTTCAAAAGGACAAAATTATCAAAATACTGGTCGTTACGGGGGGAACATATTTGAATGATTATTTCCACGTTTCTCATCGTCATCATCATAGAATCACCAGGAATGTCAAACCTTCACCGCTTTCAGTGTCGCCACGGATCTTTTTTTTTTTTTTTTTTTACAGCGAGAGGAGAAACAGCACATAGTCGTCTGCATAAGAAGTAGAAATTGCGAATCGGGGTTGAAAACACAATTTTAACGGTCCAGAAACACAAGCCATTGTCACACACACACACACACACACACACACACACACACACACACACACACACACACACACACACACACACACACACACACACACACACACACACACACACACACACACACACACACACACACACACACACACACACACACACACACACACACACACACGGTGACATCTGATGACATTGTCTGCAGTCACCAGAGGGCAAAGCGCACATGCACCCGCCACGTGCACGCTCGTCGGGAAAGGACGTCATGTTTACACAACCTGACAAGCAAATCTAAAAAAAAAAAAAAAGAGGGAGGGGGTGAAGAGAGAAAAAGCAACGTTGAGCCACTGGAGTAAAAAGCGTGCGGCCTGGGAATGTGAAAAGAGAAGTGTTGTTCTAAAGCGCCTCACAGATCTGACAGTTCTGGGTCTCCGGCGGCGAGGGAACGATCGTCTCAGACGACCCGCGAAGAAAACGAGTCGAGCCGCTTCCCAACAAGATCACCGACTTCCGCGCTGGGCCGAGAAGCGACGGGTTCTAATCCGTTCGGCGGGAGATCAAAGCGACACGAGCGTCGCGTTTTCAAAAAACGCTCCAACCGCTCCGAGACGCAACGTGAAAAGAAAAACGATACACGCAAAGGGTGAAAAAGCTCGCGTGTAAAACAAAGCGTGTTCCAAACTGGCGCTGTATGAAAAGTTAATCATATGAGTCACTTTGTTTTCATTGTTAAATATGTGTCTGTTGTATATATATTGCACAAACCCCCATTAAAACATGTTTTCAAGCGAACATGCCGCTTTTAGAAAAACGCTGCGACTCTGTCCCTCATTGGAAATGGGGGAAATGCAACTTTTAGAAAGTGCTGCATCTTCCATTTCCGTGGAAAACCACTTTTACAGTGTCTGTGGAAATGGGAACGTTTAAAAAAAAAAAAAAAGCTGCACCTTCATCTGCATGGAGACGGGGGTCACAACTTTTTTGAAAATGGGGGTGTGAAATACTACTTTTCATAGTTGATCTGTCGCCATGGAAACAGAGAAAAGCACAACTTTTCAAAAATGCTGCATCTCCATGAAAATGGGGGAAAAAATTCAACTTTTCAAAATTGATCTGTCTCCGTGGAAACGATCAGGGAAGGAGGAGGGGGATGCAACTTTTCGAAAATGCTCCATCTCCATGAAAACAGGGAAAAAATGCAACTTTTCGAAATTGATCTGTCTCCATGAAAACAGGGAAAAAATGCAACTTTTCAAAATTGATCTGTCTCCGTGGAAACGTTCAGGGAAGGAGGAGGGGGATGCCACTTTTTGAAAATGCTCCATCTCAATTGAAATTGGTAGAAATGCAACATTTTGAAATGTTCAGTCTCCATGGAAACGGGGGAAAAAACGCAATGTTTTGTAGTCGATCTGTCTCAGTGAAAACACGGGTGGGGTGCAAGTTTTTGAAAATGCTCCAAGTCCATAAAAACTGGGAAAAACGAAAGGTTTTGAAAATGCTCCATCTCCCAACTTTTCGTATTCGATCGGTCCTACAAATGTGTGAAAACCCACTTTTCAGAAATGCGTCCATTTTTATGAGAATGCCCGTTATTTTCCAAAACATTCCTGTGTAAATGGAAAAACTCTTGAAATCTCAACAACGTATCGTCACTTTGAGCTCAGCCTGTGATTTTAAGGCTGATTTTAAGATAAGCGTAATATAAAGTATATTATTCTGCGTTTCTACACAGAAAATGTGAATCTGGAAGTGGGAAGAAGGGAAGTTGGAGACCAGGATGTTTCCAGAGCGTCGCCTTCTTAAAAGTTACATCACATTTTCATCTGACGACCATTTTAACATTAAAAGATAGAAATGTCAGCTGCAGGGAGAAAAAAACAAAACACAAAACAAGCTTGGATCAATACTTTGAGGGCTGATCTAATTCCTGCAAATGCCTCAGATTATTATGTGAGGCAGAAATTGCTCCCGTCGTTAAATAAACGCGGGGTTATTTGCTCCGCGGCGGACAGATATTGATCGCGCGCTGTGAGCGGGAGATGAAAGGAATCCACACAGGATGTGGTCCGCCGCCGCCGCCGCCGCCGGAGACGGGAGAGCGGACATTGATTGCGGCGGGAAAATTGACACCCAAAAGCCTGATAAAGACATTTAAAATGTTAAAAGTTGAAGGTTTCGCATTTAGAAACGTTTTGAAAAATGACGGTGTAGTTTTCATGCTTGACCACTAGTAGGTGCCGTCGGGTGTTTTTATTTTCTTCTAATGATAATCTTTTTTACAGCTCCCTCCCCGTTTCCACGGAGATGGGATCAAAGTGTTTTTCAAAAAGCCCCCCCCACGTTTCCATGGAGACGGGGGGATTGTCATTTTTGGCCCCCGGATATTCTATACTGGCATTATTTTGGCTGCCTTCGCCTGCTGTGGAACAAAGCCAGACTTTTATTATGAAAGCAAGTGGCTCAGATGCGTCGTTCACGACGGAGACGGAGCGTAAATGCCGCCTTTCCATTGCGTAAACAGACCCCCGAAATACACTCTCAATCGAAAACTATTTTTTAATTCAACATCACCAAGACTTAATTCAAAAATATATCGGGTGGATTATTTTCTATTTAATCTTTGAGAATAAATCGTGATTTATAAATAGTGTCATTTAAAAAAAAATATAGAAGTATATCGTCTACATACTAATTCTACACCTCTTTTACACACAGAAAAGCAGCACAGACTATTTTTTTCTTTTTAAATTTCTTTTCATCTCCCGAATAAACAAACCTCGGCGGTCGTCAAAGGCCCTCAACCTTGAGGCGAGATCATTCTCATCATTTCTAATCTGATGCGTTTGAGAAGCCGACACGTCGGGTTTTGAATGTGGAGAATTTTTTATTTATTTTTTATTTCTTCCCCTCCCTCAAGGTTACGCGTCGCCACGTACAGGACTCCCAACATGAATCAATGCAAAGCCCACACGTCTCCGCTTTGATCCATTATTTATAATGCAGAAGTTTTTTTTTTTGAGGTGTATTTTTGTGTGAGAGAGAAATTCTCTCCTCAGTATTATTTCCCCCCCCCCCCCCCCCCCCCCATCTCAGCAAGAGAAACCGTCCTTGGCAAACCTCTTGGATAAACTTTAGAGAATAGTCGCTCTGGCTCATTATAAGACGAGTTTGTGGCAGTCATCATACATACAATCGTTAGCGTCCTCCCCGTTTTATATCTTAAAAAAAACATTAAAAAAAAAACATCTTTTGTATCCGTGGCTCGATATGTGAATGCTGAAGGTATTCCAAACCTTTATTATTCCGACTTCTCTGCCACCGCGCTATATCTCCTGCAATATTTAACCGATTTGAACCGTTCAGGTGTCAAAATGTGCAGCTTGTCCATGAGACACCTGCTATGCTGTGTGTTTTTTATATCTTTAACCATTTCCGAATAAATCACAAAAAACTACAAAAAAGAAATCCCATACAAAGCGGATGGGAGAGGCAAAGTGGGAGAAAACCTTTGATCTTAGCATCTCTATGGACGGAGATGCCGAGATCAAACTTTTTCCTCCTGCTATGCCGTGTGCTTTTTATATCTTTAACCGTTTCCGAATAAATCACAAAGAAAACTACAATAAAAAATGTCCCATACAAAGCGGATGGGAGAGGCAAAGCGGGAGAAAACCTTTGATCTTAGCATCTCTGTGGACGGAGATGCCGAGATCAAAGTTTTTCCTCCTGCTATGCCGTGTGCTTTTTGTATCTTTAACCGTTTCCGAATAAATCACAAAGAAAACTACAATAAAAAATGCCCCATACAGAGCGGATGGGAGAGGCAAAGCAGGAGAAAACCTTTGATCTTAGCATCTCTGTGGACGGAGATGCCGAGATCAAAGTTTTTCCTCCTGCTATGCCGTGTGCTTTTTGTATCTTTAACCGTTTCCGAATAAATCACAAAGAAAACTACAATAAAAAATGCCCCATACAAAGCGGATGGGAGAGGCAAAGCGGGAGAAAACCTTTGTTCTCAGCATCTGTGCGGAAACAGACGCTTACCTGAGATCAGCTTTTATTCAACCTTTCAGCATTCACACTACAAATAATCCAAATGAAACCTCTACAATTTAACGCGACTCATTCCGAGCTCATGATGGAGATCATTCCTAATGATTGCTCATGCTGCTAAAGTTTTAGACCAATAAGGAAATCGTCGTTTCGCACAACATCGGGAGCCATTAACTACAAATCCCAGGATTCGTTTAGCCCGAAAACATCCAATTACTGATATTAAATTGTCTACATTACCAACTCCAGGAGATTAGATATTTAGATCCACATTAAGAGTTGTGGTCTCACGGATTTAGTCGCGTGCCAGGCCTGCTTTGTGTGACTCTGCGATTGGAAATGGGACTCGAACCGAGCGAGGAATTCGACTATATAAAAAAAAAAAACAACAAGCTGCGGCCATTTTCTCTTTTGCCGTCATTGGCATGCAGTAACTGATAGCGGGAGCGCTCGCCCCGGGAACGCTCGGTAACAAACACAGAAAAGGCCCTTTTTTTTTTCCATTTAATGGCACTATTAAGGGACCTCTTAAGGGACCTCTGTGAATGTCTGACATTAAAGCAACGCGAGGCAATTTCGCATTGCTGCCTGCCGCAAATGGGACCCGGAGATAAGTGCTGGAAACGTAATGAGTTCGGTCGCTGGGAATACTACAACAACGGGACTCCGGCAAATTGCTCGTGGTCCCCGCAACGAAAGCACCGGCACGGGAACAATCCCGGGTGGAGGTCAAACGACGGTCCGGCATTTCTCCGCCTGGATAAATGTCACAATCTATCGAGGGATAATAAACGGTAATTGTTAGATTATGTGTAAATCGTGACCATGCCGCGCTCCAGGAGCCTAAGGTAGCAGTATTCCATAGTATGTACTCGGATTTTGGGTTTCGTGTCAGAAGTAGGTGATAAAACAAAACCATCTTGGAGGGTTTTACCAGTGAAGATCAGCGAATTTGCCAAAAATGATCATGTGGACTCCAGGGTGGCCGTCAGGAAAGACGAGCAATCAGGGTGAACTTGGGGTTCAGTGGACACTTGGGTCACGCCGTCCATTGTAAGGCCAAATGAGGTGAAAATAACAAAGTTTGGGAGAGTGATGGAAATTGGGTCTGAAAAAAATCGTAAGGCAAAATAAGTGAAAATATGAAAAATTGGGAAAGTGATAGAAATTGGTCAGAAATTATGGTAAGACTATAGTAAGGCTATTGTAAGGCCAAATTAGGTGAAAATAACATTTGAGAAAGTGATGGAAATTGGTCCGAAAAAAATTGTAAGGCAAAATAAGTGAAAATATGAAAAAATGATGGTAAGACCATATTAAGGCTATAGTATGGGATGGGAGAGGCAAAGCGGGAGAAATATGAAAAAAATAAGGTGAAAACATGAAAAATTGGGAAAGTGATGGAAAAGTCTTTCTGTCCAAAAGTTGAATGTTTGACCTCCATGGGTTAAAAAGCCCTTGAGCAAGACACTGAACCACTTTGCATGTAAATCAGAGCAGCACCTGTGGTGCTGGACCCCCCATGGTGAACTGAAGGGGGTCACGTTTGGTTTTACTCTGATGCAAATCAAATATCATAGAGGGGGTGCTTAGCTTTTACTACCTGGAGGGCGGGGGTGGGGGTGGTGGTGGTGGTGGGGGGAGTGTTAAGGGAAACACTTCCTGAGGACTATACGAAGTCCAACACAGTCCGACGTAAGACCTCTCCTCAAAAGGTTCGCTTACATTTTCACCCAAATCTGTTCCCTCCGCATCAATTTCTCACTCCAAGGACTAAATGACAGTCTTTTCTGTTCTTGTCTTTCTCGGTTCTCCTCCACCGAACGTCCCAATCCGTTGTGTTGGACCCACACGTGATCCTTCGGGTTGTTTTCAAACCACCTGATCTGCAGATGCACGGCGATCGCCCGTAACCTCGCCGAGTCTTAATTGCCTCCGGCTTGCCGAGGACCTCCGGGAGAAACCCGGCCGCCATGCAGGACCCCCCCCCCCCCCCCCCCCACGCAGGAGGAGGCACTCAGACACACTCAACTTGCCACGCAACGGAAGGAGTCGCTTTCTAAAACGAAGTGCGCCACGGATACGCCGACGCCTCGCGACGAGTGTCTCTTTAGCTGCGTCAAGAGTGTCAGGCGTGTGAGAGAGAGAGACCCTGCAATTTTTGGAAGAGCGTGGGTCTGTTCTGACAAATCAACGAGGCAATTATGCCCTCAAACCTATTTGAATAGGTTTACGCGTGTTGCCTCATAAATTCCTTCTCTTTTCAGCTGAAGAAGCGGCTTCACTCTTTTGTGTCTATCAAAGAAGCACCTTGAGATTTCCTCCGCTCTGCCGTCAGAGTCTCGCCGGTTCGGCAGCACGGCTCCCAGGTTTCTAATAATCGCGGCTCCTTCCCATCTGTGATCCGTCCTCAATCTGTGGCTTTGCTCCGAGATGACCGATAGGCGAGGAGTCTGTCGGCTGCGCCGGGCTGATAAGCCGGGTCTGCAACAACCCGACGGACACGCCTCTAATCTCCACAGTTTGATTCCAGAGTCGGTGTGTGGAGTTCCACCTAATCCTGACGCAAGACCGTCGCCGGAGTTTCAAACCGCAACGAAGGCTTTGACCCCCAATCCTGTTAAAGGAACAGGAGGTCAGCAGGTTTATTCCTCGTCTCAAAACAGAAAGTCTGTTTTTTTAAGTTAATCACTGTTATGACTCACGACACCACCTTGTGGCACATAGTGGTACTACAAAAACCGAATAAAACTGGATGCCGTTCAACGTTTGGTTTCTTCACACACCATCAGTTTACCTTATCATTTTTAACTCCTTCAAAAGAAAACTAATACATTTTACCAGTAACATCCTAGACAAGCGAGCATATTTACTAACTTTTTCGCTTATTGTATTTATTCCAAATTAATAAGAGAAAACACATAATACATCAAAACAGTTATGCTAAATATTAAAGTTCTGCTGTATTCAGTCTCTATTGGACATATTTCAAAATGTATATAATTAAGTAATATAAAATCTAAGCTATTTTTTGAATGAATGTGAAAAGATATGGAATTGTGGTAATTTTGTATGTCATTTTGGTCAATTTATGTTTTTTTTTTACAAAACAGCACAGTAAAATAAAACAATTTGCCATTTAATTGGATTAATCCAAACTAATGTTATAAGTGACAATATTAATGATAGATAATAGAATTTGAACAACAAATTGTAATCAGTTTTGTTGATAAACTGCAATTCTACTGATATTTGCGTTTTGAAGACGAACGTGGGAGATCTCAAGGATGCGACTTAATCCTCTCCGCAGGCCTTCGAGGGGGAAACAAAGTTTCTGTGGACTTAAAGCAAATTACGTGGAGGCTGACAGCTGATTGGTCCATTTCTGACCTTGGCAGGAGGCTGATGGGCTTTTGTAAACAGTTATGCTAATGATGCTGATCCTCCCCCCGCTGCTCCATCAGCACACCAGAAGAGAAGAGGAGGAGGAAGACTGAAAGCTTTTCCCCTTTTGTTGCTTTCTTCCATCGACACGTCTAAAGTTTATTTTCCGCCTTTCCGCGGCGGCGAGGCTCGCCGCCGAGCGTGATGCATCTGAAAGTGCCACGGCCCATTAAAGAGCGGCGGCGGCAGGGGTGTAATTGTGATTTAATAGCCGGAGACGCACCAAATGGAAGTTTGATTAAGAAGGTGATCATTAAGTGTGGGACGTCTCTGAAATGTGCATAAACAGGACGTTAAGGCGACGGCTGAAGGATCGTCTTCCTGCAGCTCAGCACATTTTTATTCTCTCTCTTTGAGAGCTTTCATGCACACGCTCGCACAATTAGCTTGTTAACACGGAGGGGGGGGGGTGGATATTCCTCCAGACAAATTCAACTGTCGGAGTCTCTCTGAGATTAGTTCTGAAGCAAATTGAATCTCTGCTCAATGGAACAAATTCGCTGTGAGACAGCTGATGAGTGTCGTTGGGGGATGTTTTCAAGTCTATGTTGGGGGTTTCTAGGGTCTGTGTGTGTGTGTGTGTGTTGGGGAGTTTGTTTTGTGTATATGTGTGTGTGTGTGTGTGTGTGTGTTGGGGTGGTTTCAGTGTATGTTGGTTTCAGTGTGTGTTAGTCTCAGTGTATGTAGGGCTAGTTTCAGTGTGTGTAGGGCTAGTTTCAGTGTGTGTTGGTTTCAGTGTCTGTGTAGGGATGGTTTCAGTGTCTGTGTAGGGATGGTTTCAGGTGTGTGTTGGTTTCAGTGTGTGTAGGGCTGGTTTCAGTGTGTGTTGGTTTCAGTGTGTGTAGGGCTGGTTTCAGTGTGTGTTGGTTTCAGTGTCTGTGTAGGGCTGGTTTCAGTGTGTGTTGGTTTCAGTGTGTGTGTAGGGCTGGTTTCAGTGTGTGTTGTTTCAGTGTGTGTAGGGCTGGTTTCAGTGTGTGTTGTTTCAGTGTGTGTAGGGCTGGTTTCAGTGTGTGTTGGTTTCAGTGTTTGTAGGGCTGGTTTCAGTGTCTGTGTAGGGCTGGTTTCAGTGTGTGTTGGTTTCAGTGTGTGTAGGGCTGGTTTCAGTCTGTGGAGGGCTGGTTTCAGTGTGTGTTGGTTTCAGTGTGTGTAGGGCTGGTTTCAGTGTGTGTTGGTTTCAGTGTGTGTTGGTTTCAGTGTGTGTAGGGCTGGTTTCAGTGTGTTGGTTTCAGTGTGTGTAGGGCTAGTTTCAGTGTGTGTTGGTTTCAGTGTGTGTAGGGCTAGTTTCAGTGTGTGTAGGGCTGGTTTCAGTGTGTGTTGGTTTCAGTGTGTGTAGGGCTGGTTTCAGTGTGTGTAGGGCTGGTTTCAGTGTGTGTAGGGCTAGTTTCAGTGTGTGTTGGTTTCAGTGTCTGTGTAGGGCTGGTTTCAGTGTGTGTTGGTTTCAGTGTGTGTAGGGCTGGTTTCAGTCTGTGGAGGGCTGGTTTCAGGGTGTGTTGGTTTCAGTGTGTGTAGGGCTGGTTTCAGTCTGTGGAAGGCTGGTTTCAGTGTGTGTTGGTCTCAGTGTGTGTTGGTTTCAGTGTCTGTGTAGGGCTGGTTTCAGTGTGTGTTGGTTTCAGTGTGTGTAGGGCTGGTTTCAGTCTGTGGAGGGCTGGTTTCAGTGTGTGTTGGTTTCAGTGTGTGTTGGTTTCAGTGTGTGTTGGTTTCAGTGTGTGTAGGGCTGGTTTCAGTGTGTGTAGGGCTGGTTTCAGTGTGTTGGTTTCAGTGTGTGTAGGGCTAGTTTCAGTGTGTGTTGGTTTCAGTGTGTGTAGGGCTAGTTTCAGTGTGTGTAGGGCTGGTTTCAGTGTGTGTAGGGCTGGTTTCAGTGTGTGTTGGTTTCAGTGTGTGTAGGGATAGTTTCAGTGTGTGTTGGTTTCAGTGTGTGTAGGGCTAGTTTCAGTGTGTGTTGGTTTCAGTGTGTGTAGGGCTGGTTTCAGTGTGTGTTGGTTTCAGTGTGTGTAGGGCTAGTTTCAGTGTGTGTTGGTTTCAGTGTGTGTAGGGCTGGTTTCAGTGTGTGTTGGTTTCAGTGTGTGTAGGGCTGGTTTCAGTGTGTGTAGGGCTAGTTTCAGTGTCTGTGTAGGGCTGGTTTCAGTGTGTGTAGGGCTAGTTTCAGGGTGTGTAGGGCTAGTTTCAGTGTCTGTGTAGGGCTGGTTTCAGTGTGTGTAGGGCTGGTTTCAGTGTGTGTAGGGCTGGTTTCAGTGTGTGTAGGGCTAGTTTCAGTGTGTGTAGGGCTGGTTTCAGTGTGTGTTGGTTTCAGTGTGTGTAGGGATAGTTTCAGTGTGTGTTGGTTTCAGTGTGTGTAGGGCTAGTTTCAGTGTGTGTTGGTTTCAGTGTGTGTAGGGCTGGTTTCAGTGTGTGTTGGTTTCAGTGTGTGTAGGGCTAGTTTCAGTGTGTGTTGGTTTCAGTGTGTGTAGGGCTGGTTTCAGTGTGTGTTGGTTTCAGTGTGTGTAGGGCTGGTTTCAGTGTGTGTGGGGCTAGTTTCAGTGTCTGTGTAGGGCTGGTTTCAGTGTGTGTAGGGCTAGTTTCAGGGTGTGTAGGGCTAGTTTCAGTGTCTGTGTAGGGCTGGTTTCAGTGTGTGTAGGGCTGGTTTCAGTGTGTGTAGGGCTAGTTTCAGTGTGTGTAGGGCTGGTTTCAGTGTGTGTAGGGCTAGTTTCAGTGTGTGTAGGGCTAGTTTCAGTGTGTGTAGGGCTAGTTTCAGTGTGTGTAGGGCTGGTTTCAGTGTGTGTAGGGCTGGTTTCAGTGTGTGTAGGGCTGGTTTCAGTGTGTGTTGGTTTCAGTGTGTGTAGGGATAGTTTCAGTGTGTGTTGGTTTCAGTGTGTGTAGGGCTAGTTTCAGTGTGTGTTGGTTTCAGTGTGTGTAGGGCTGGTTTCAGTGTGTGTTGGTTTCAGTGTGTGTAGGGCTAGTTTCAGTGTGTGTTGGTTTCAGTGTGTGTAGGGCTGGTTTCAGTGTGTGTTGGTTTCAGTGTGTGTAGGGCTGGTTTCAGTGTGTGTAGGGCTAGTTTCAGTGTCTGTGTAGGGCTGGTTTCAGTGTGTGTAGGGCTAGTTTCAGGGTGTGTAGGGCTAGTTTCAGTGTCTGTGTAGGGCTGGTTTCAGTGTGTGTAGGGCTAGTTTCAGGGTGTGTAGGGCTAGTTTCAGTGTCTGTGTAGGGCTGGTTTCAGTGTGTGTAGGGCTGGTTTCAGTGTGTGTAGGGCTAGTTTCAGTGTGTGTAGGGCTGGTTTCAGTGTGTGTAGGGCTAGTTTCAGTGTGTGTAGGGCTAGTTTCAGTGTGTGTAGGGCTAGTTTCAGTGTGTGTAGGGCTGGTTTCAGTGTGTGTAGGGCTGGTTTCAGTGTGTGTAGGGCTGGTTTCAGTGTGTGTAGGGCTGGTTTCAGTGTGTGTTGGTTTCAGTGTGTGTAGGGATAGTTTCAGTGTGTGTTGGTTTCAGTGTGTGTAGGGCTAGTTTCAGTGTGTGTTGGTTTCAGTGTGTGTAGGGCTGGTTTCAGTGTGTGTTGGTTTCAGTGTGTGTAGGGCTAGTTTCAGTGTGTGTTGGTTTCAGTGTGTGTAGGGCTGGTTTCAGTGTGTGTTGGTTTCAGTGTGTGTAGGGCTGGTTTCAGTGTGTGTAGGGCTAGTTTCAGTGTCTGTGTAGGGCTGGTTTCAGTGTGTGTAGGGCTAGTTTCAGGGTGTGTAGGGCTAGTTTCAGTGTCTGTGTAGGGCTGGTTTCAGTGTGTGTAGGGCTGTTTCAGTGTGTGTAGGGCTGTTTCAGTGTGTGTAGGGCTGGTTTCAGTGTGTGTAGGGCTAGTTTCAGTGTGTGTAGGGCTGGTTTCAGTGTGTGTAGGGCTGGTTTCAGTGTGTGTTGGTTTCAGTTTCAGCTCAGACGTCATGACGACAGTGAACACAGCTGATCATAACAGTTGAATGTGAACCACCATCATTATTAATGGAGGCATTGACAACTTGACCAATGACGACGGATCAACCTCCCTGACTTACTTCAACAAAAAAGCCCAAAGTACAAACAAACAACTGCGAGACACCGAGAGAAAAAGAGACAAAACTCTCACTCTTTTTATTTTTTTTCCTTCTCGGAGGTTTAAATAAATCCAGTCAGGAGACGGTTAAGAGGATTTGATTACACATGACACTGTATATAGGGTTTTAAAACCTTCAGCATTCACGTTTGCAGTTTCTTCTGGAAGTTAAACAAGAAAAAAACAAATACCTTCATCGCAATAAAACTACAAATATCAATGAATCTATGAGTTCCTTTCAGGTTGGATCTTACCTATACGGTATAAACACAGATTGTTAAAGGGACTTACTGAAGCAGGGCGATGAGATGAGACCAGGCGGGAGTCGGATCAGGAACAGACGACGAAAAGACGAAGAAACAGGCAACAAAAAAATAAATAAACCAAAAAAACCAAAAACCATATTTGGAATCTTTGAGGGAAAAAGACAAAAAATAGACGACTTCTACCAAATCCTGAGTCTGAACTGGAGGAAACATAGTGAGCAGCTGAGTGTCTGATTCACCTGATAGAGGACAGGTGTGCAGTGGAGGGAGGGGGAGGGAGAGAGAGAGAGAGAGAGAAGGGGAGAGAGAGAGAGGAAAGACAAGGGACAGAAGAGAGGTTTGAGGTTTCAAAAGAAACCTTTATTAAACGTCGCCCAATGGAACGATCAACAAAGCATTACATTATTTCCATGTCAAGACATAAATACAAATAAATAAATAAATAAACATATATTTGTTTGTTGTTGTTTTACATAAATAAAACAGGGAAAGGACAGGAGAGGGACAGAGGAGAGAGAAAGAAGAGAGGAGTAGAGATAGAGAGAGAGAGAGAGAGAGAGACAGGAAACACTAGAGACAGAGGAGAGAGAAAGAAAGAAAGAGAGAGAGAGGGAGTGGAGAGAGAGAGAGAGTTAACACCAAGGACAGAGGAAAGATAGAAAGAAAGAGAGAGAGAGGAGAGAGAGTTAACACTAAGGACAGAGGAGAGAGAGAAAGAAAGAAAGATAGAGAGAGAGAGAGAGTGGAGAGAGAGAGAGTTAACACTAAGGACAGAGGAGAGAGAGAAAGAAAGAAAAGAGAGAGAGTTAACACTAAGGACATGAGAGAGAAAGAAAGAAAAGAGAGAGAGAGAGAGAGAGAGAGAGGAGAGAGAGAGTTAACACTAAGGACAGAGGAGAGAGAGAAAGAAAGAAAAGAGAGAGAGCGAGAGAGACAGTAAACACTAAGGACAGAGGAGAGAGAGAGAGAGAAGGAGAAGAGAGTGGGGGAGAGAGAAGAGATGGAGAGAGAGAGAAAACACTAGGGATGAGAGAGAGAGAGAGAGAGAGAGAGAGAGAGAGAGAGAGAGAGAGAGAGAGAGAGAGAGGAAACAGGGGAGAGATTCCTGATACCTGTTGACACGACAAAGGTGCTCAGAGCCACGAAAAACAAAACACAAAACACATTTTCAAAACGGCGCCCAAGGTAAACAAATAAACAAACAAACAAATAAACTGCAGGTTCCAGCCCCCAGAGGGCAAATATCACGGTGGTAATACAGTTCCTGTAGAATATATTAGCTGAAATCCTCCACATGAAAACCTCCATGAGACACGCTCAGACACGTGGCCCTCGACCAATCAGGCGCCGGCGAGGAGCAGATGGCCGAAAGAGGAGGGAAGCAGGAGGTCAGCGGTCTGGATGGAGCGCCGGACATATGGCGGCGAGCACCAGACCAATGGGCCTTCATATATAGAATCTGTGGCGTGGAAAAATACCATATTTCAAATGCAGGCGACTTTCAAAGGTCTAACAGCTTTGATCTTGGGAAAAAAGAAAGAAAGAAAAAAAAAAAACCCAAGAGAAACGTCTGGCTTCGGCTTCCTCGCTGGCAAACTCTGAACCTAATAAACCATGAGTCAGCAGCTTTCTCCACAACAACATCCACCATTAAAACACCATTCTACCCCCCCCCCGGTTGTTCCCACAGTCCTGGTCCAAGATGCGAGCCGATCGGTGGATTAAGTGGAAACACCCGGTTAAATCGGCAATTTCAACACAGCAGAAAGGCCAGAATTTCTCTCGTTTCCTTCTTCTCGTCCAACTGGAAGTTTTTTTTGTTGTTTTTTTTTAACTTGTTTGCTTGTAAAACACATGTTTCTTATTTAATACACAGACTGACTTCCACGTAAAATGAGAAGTGTCTTCATTTCAAAATGGTGTGTTTGAGTGTGTGTTGAGGAATTATTTGATGTGTTGAGGTTGTTTTAGCATGTTTTGGTGGATTTTGGTGTTTGTTTAGGGGTTTTTAGTGTATGTTGATGTTTTTTTTACTATGTTGATGTTTTTTTTAGTGGGTGTTGACGTGTATTTAGTGTGTGTTGACATCTTTTTAGTGTGTGTTGAGAGGGTTTTTAGTGCGTGTCAATGTTTTTTCAGTGCGTATGGATTTTTTTTTAGTGTGTTGAGGGTATTTTAGTGTGTGTTGATGTGTTTTTTGTGTGTTGACTTTTTTTGGTACGTTCACATGTTTTTAGTGTGTGTTGACTTTTTAGTGTGTTGACATGTTTTTAGTGTGTGTTGACTTTTTTGTGTGTTGACATGTTTTTAGTGTGTTCACAAGTTTTTAGTATGTGTTGAGGTTATTTTAGTGTGTGTTGAGGGACTTTTAGTCTGTGGTGATGTTTTTTAGGGTGTTCACATGTTTTTAGTGTGTTGACTTTTTTGTGTGTTGACATGTTTTTAGTGTGTTGACATGTTTTAGTGTGTGATGACGTGTTTTTAGTGTGTGTTGACGTGTTTTCAGTGTGTGTTGACGTGTTTTTAGTGTGTGTTGAGGTTATTTTAGTGTGTGTTGAGGGGCTTTTAGTGTGTTTTGACGTGTTTTCAGTGTGTGTTGACGTGTTTTTAGTGTGTGTTGACGTGCTTTTAGTGTGTGTTGGCGTGTTTTTAGTGTGTGTTGGCGTGTTTTCAGTGTGTGTTGAGGTTACTTTAGTGTATGTTGAGGGGCTTTTAGTGTGTGGTGACGTTTTTTAGTGTGTTCACATGTTTTTAGTGTGTTGACTTTTTTGTGTGTTCACATGTTTTTAGTGCGTGTTGACATTTTTTAGTGTGTGATGACGTGTTTTTAGTGTGTGTTGACGTGTTTTTAGTGTGTGTTGACATGTTTTCAGTGTGTGTTGACGTGTTTTCAGTGTGTGTTGACGTGTCTTTAGTGTGTGTTGAGGTTATTTTAGTGTGTGTTGAGGTTATTTTAGTGTGTGTGGAGGGGCTTTTAGTGTGTGTTGACGTGTTTTTAGTGTGTGTTGGCGTGTTTTTAGTGTGTTAAGGGGGTTTTAGTGTGTTTCTTCTCATTTGCCTGATAAACCATGTAAAAACACACAGTGATTTCCATGTGAAATGAAAAGCGTCTTTTTTTTCCCCTACAAACCACCGCCGCTGTAGCGACGCGATGGTACAACTCCAGATATGCTAATGAAGGACCGGGGGGGGGTCAGATTAAGGTTGTTGTTGCTCCCAAAAACCCGCTTCATGCAAATGAGCCCAGACCCTAAACGTGAAGCCACGCCCACATTCCCGAGTCGTGTCTTCCAGCAATGGAGATGAAGCTCATCATCCTCTTTTCTCAAGACCTCCAGCAAACAGCTTCTTTTTTTGTTTGTTTTACACCCCCCCCCCCACACACACCCTACCATACCCCCATTGTTTCGCTTTCAGCCTGTCTATATTACAGCTGTGCATGACTGATTGTGTGAGGCAGGAGGATTTCGGGGGGTGGGGGGGGTATAGACCTATTGATCGTCTGTTTTCCGTCCCAGCTGGTCCTGTGTGGCTCAACCTCACCACTCGCTGCCACCCCTCCGCTATGAAAAGCAATATGCGGGTGATAGATGATATCGGGTTTCCCTAAACTGCTCATCTGAGCTATTTGATTTCTTAATCAAGATTTAAAAAAGAAATAAAAGAAGCAGCCTGGTGCTGGAGAGACGGTGACGAATAGAGCCGTCCCCCCCCTCTAAGCCTGTTACCGCTGACAGATGAGGACATTTATCCTGTTTCGCGGCGGAGAGGCGAGAGAACGCGGCTTCATATTAAAACAATTCATCAAAAAGTGCAACCCCCGGGAGCGGCGCTTTAAAAAAAGCTCCCCGGACGGCCCCGATCCAAAATCAAATCAGCGACCGAAGTGACTGCAACTTGTGGGAAAATACCCGATGAGGAATGGCGTCGCGCCAAAGGAAGAACGGGAGAAAGGGCCCAACGCCTTCAAGGCGTCGTTTCAAACCCCCTCGTTTGTCAGCCGTCAACCGAGAGTACGGCGAGCGCGTCCGCTAATCTCCATCCTCGGACCGTTTCCCCCCGCCTTTTGGCAGCGAGCCGCGGAAAGGCTACGGCGGCGTTCAACCTTTTCACGCGAGCCAGATAGGAGTGGCAGCCTGTCACCGAAATGCCAGCGCTGGTCGGGTGAGTGAGTCACGGCGAGGCCGCTTCCGTCTCCGGGAGTCGTGACGCCGCGCTGGAGGACGGCGGCGCTTTGAGCTAGCGTTAGCGCCTTAGCGGGTTGCAATGCTCGGCGCACCCGCTCTCTGTAGGAAGACCAAGACCTGATCCTGAATGTTCATCCTCGTTGAGACAAACGCCAGCCGCAAAAAGATGCGTGTTCCCTCGTTTCCATGGAGACGGAGTCGGAATATTTCAAAAAGTTGCATTTCCCCTCATTTCAACGGAGATGGAGTTGTAATGTTTTCAAAAAGTTGCATTTCCCCTGATTTCAATAGAGATAGAGTTGTAATGTTTTCAAAAAGTTGCATTATCCCTCATTTCAATGGAGAGGGAGTTGTAATGTTTTCAAAAAGTTGCATTATCCCTCATTTCAATGGAGAGGGAGTTGTAATGTTTTCAAAAAGTTGCATTATCCCTCATTTCAATGGAGAGGGAGTTGTAATGTTTTCAAAAAGTTGTATTTTCCCTCATTTCAATGGCAACGGAGTTGGAATATTTTCAAAAAGTTGCATTTCCCCCTGATTTCAATGGAGATGGAATTGTAATGTTTTCAAAAAGTTGCATTTTCCCTCGATTCTATGGAGACGAAGTGGGCGCATTTTTAAAGGGTATCCATTTCCCCAGTTTCCAAAGAGTTGGACTGTTTTTCAAAATGTGCACCCCCCCCCCCCCCCCCCCCTCTCCCGTTTCAGAGGAGAGGGGTGCAGTTTCGAAAAAATTCCACCCTAGGAGCCATTTTCATTGACTCTGAGCACTGCTGTTGAGAAAACAGACTCCCGAAATGCAACAAAAACTTCCGCCACGTCAACTCGGCCTAAAAAATTTTGTATTTAATGTCCCAACAGGAAACCCGTTCATCCTGGGGGACATCGAATACAATCAAAAATCTTTGTACACCTTTACACATTGAAGAAAAATGTCTTTTCATGGAGGGATAATTGGAGAATGTTACATATACAGTAACGCCCGCCCCCTCCCAGAGTTGGAGGACCCATAATGAATAATAAACACAGAGCAGCTGCGAGCGCAGTGGAAATGAGTCGCAGCGCGTCTTAAATCAGCGCGTTGGCTCGGCTCGCCATGTGAAACAAGGCATCATGGGACGGCAGCCGCGAGTGAGCGACTCCTCGTTCGTGACAGAATGTGGGTCAGGACGAGCGCCATTCCGGGGCTGGAGGATCCAGGCTCCGCTTTTTGATTTTTTTCCCAGTGGAAAACTGAAAAAGGAGCCGTCTGGACATGTAAAATCTAGTACCGTTATTGCCGTTATTCGCACGAGGTTGTCAAATAGAAGGCTTGTGGGCCCAAAACCGGCCAGCAAGAGGCTCCACTGGTCAAACCTCCAAGAAAATGTAAAAAAAACCCCCCCACCAATTTCTCAATAAAAACACTGAGACCCAAGCTGAGATGCTACCATGAAAGATAGCATTAGCATTAGCTTTAGCCTCAAAGCTACGCTGTAACAGTTCGTTGGACATCTTTACCCAAAGACACTGGAGTACTTTGAGATTTATTTCCACCACCTCTTAGAATACGATTTTCCGTGTGTGCGCGCGATGCAGACCAGACTTTTTGAAACCAATCCCGTCAATCATTTTTAGGTCATTACGTCTAAATGTCACGTCTAAAAGCGTTTTTTTTTTCTCCCCCGCCGCCGACACGTCTCGGTCCGTACGCGGGTGATGGAGACGGGCCGTGATGTATGAGCTCGCCACAGCCCCTCCGGGGGGGGGGTTGGGTGTGTGTGTGTGTGGGGGGGGGGGTTTGGACTCAGAGAGCTTTTTGTTCCATTCAGCCGCGACAAAACCCGATTTTTCGCTGCCATGTCGGGGCAGTCAAGGACTTTGCTCTTAATGTTCAGGAATCGTCTTAATCTGTTTTTCTAGGTCAGCGCTTTAAAAAAAAAAAAAAAAAATTACTAATTCACTAACTAGTTCCACACCGGCCGGCCTGAATGGAACGAAAGTCTGCATGAAGCTTTTTGTAAAAGAGCGCAAATGTGAGGAAACGTAGACGAAAACTCTTCTAGACGTGAATCTCGCCGCTTGTAATCTTTTAATATCCCAGGAGTAAGTATTTGGAGGAATACGAGTATATTGGCGCAACGACATCCTGTAAATATTGCGATTTCAAACCTTGGAAGCTCATGAGGAATTTGGCTCCCCGATTGGGGAGGGGGATACCGCCAAACCTGGCAACACCGGTAGAGCCGCTTCCCCTTCATTTTCACAACGACTGAGCATTTTCAAAAAGTTGCATTTCTTCCACATTTAGAAACCAAGCAATGGCAAAAAGTTGTCTTTTTTTTTTTTTTTTTTAAAGCATTTCCACCCGTTTCCATGGAGACCATTTTAAAAAGTGGAGCTTTCTCCCAATTTCCATGGAAATGGAGCGTTTGTGACAAGTCCCACCTTTGGAGCAGGTTTTATAGAAAACGGAAAGTTTTGCATTTATTTATTTTATTTTTTTTGAAAGAAGTGGAAGAAAAAGTGACCACAACTTTTTGAAATCGTGTGGAAAAGTGTCCCGTTAATGCTAAAACATCCTCACAAGGTAATTTTGCAATGGCAAAAACTTGTCATTCCCAGAGACTTTTGAAAAAAAAGAAAAGAAAAAAAAAGGCATTTCCACCCATTTCCATGGAGACACAATTGCAAAAAGTCGCTTTCTCCCAATTTTCATGGAAATTGAGCATTTGTGAAAAGTCCCACCTTTGGAGCGGGTTTTATAGAACACATGTAAAGTTTTGCTTTTTTTTTTGAAAGAAGTGGGAAAAAAGCAACCACAACTTTTGAAAGCGTGTTTGAAAAGTGTCCCGTTAACGGTAAAACATCCTCACAAGGCAAAATATCTGATAAAAGTAGATTTAATACACGTCTTCAAATCCCTCCACATCAATAACTTGCAAAAAAAAACCAAAAACACGTCTCTTCAAGTCCATTTATTCTAAGGGAAAATATAGGATTCAATAAATATTGTGGCAACGACATTTTTGAAGGTGACATTCAAGAAAAACATGGCGGCGTACACAACGGGGGGGGGGGGCTTGTTAGGAAGCTACATTAAAAGTGCATGAACGCCTTCGATATTTAAACAGCTTCTCGACTTCAGGGGGGGAAAACGACGCCGACGGAGGGAAAAAAACAAACAAACAAACAAAGACACGGCAATGACTTCACATTATAGCGACAACATATCAGACAGTCGGGACACAGTGACCAGTTTTTTTTTTTTTTTGTTCTCTGCTTTGGCTCCCGTCCAGAGGATTACACGTCCCGTCATTCCGTTTTTAGAAAATGAGCAAACCCCCACTGACGTCACTCCCCCCCGGCTTCCTCGCCGCTGTCCGCCCCCCTCCCCACAGGAAGCCGCCGGCTTCCCGCCGACGGGTCACTTCCTGGCGCGGACCGGACGCTACCAGGCTTCCAGTTCTCATCGGAGTATTCCAGCAGCCGAGGGCCCCTCCCCCCCTCCTCCTCCTCTTCCTCCCCCTCGGCCCCGCCCCCCGCCGTACCACCGGTCACATGACCGAGCAGCTCTTGGCCTTGTCCTTGCGCAGGTCCGTCGCCACGGCGGCCAGGTCGGGCCGGCCCGGCATGTGCGAGATGCGCTTGTTGCCGCGCGCCGCCTTGCCGCGCTTCACGTTCTTGTTGCTCTTGTTGATGCAGGCCAGGGTCGCCACGTGGAAAATGTCTCTGACGCTGTTCTCCGACTGCTGCGCCGAGCACTCGATGTACGGCGCCGAGATCTGCTTGGCCATGCTGGAGCCCTACGGGGGAAGGGGGGTGGAGGGGGTCACTGTCAGTACCTCACCATCGCCGCCACCAACCGCCAACGCAAACCATCAATATCAAAGGACATTTACCAGGTTTTACTTGGATTTGCTAGCATTTTTCAAAAAGTTGCACTTTGCCCGTTGGAAGATGGAACATTTTTCCAAAAAGTTACATTTTCCACGTTTCCATGGAAAGGGAACATTTTTCAAAAAGTTAGGTTTTTCCCCAGTTTATACAGAGATGGGGCAGTTTCAAAAATGTGTGTTTTCCACATTTCCACGGGAACTGGGGAAGTGTAAAATGTTGCGTTTTCCCAGTTTCCATGGAAAGAGAAAGCTTTTCAAAAAAGCTGAATTTTCCCAGTTTCTATAGAGGGAACGCTTTTCAAAAACGTGTTTTCCCAGTTTCCAGGAAAATGGAAATTTTTCCCAGAAAGTTACATATTCCCAGTTTCCAGGAAAGTGATACGCTTTTCAAAAAAGTTGAATTTTCCCAATTTCTATAGAGAGGGACTGTTTTTCCCCCCAAAAAATGTTGTATTTCCCCCTCGTTTCCACGGAAACAGAGAGCATTTTCAAAAAGTTGCATTTCCCCCCCATTTACCACACAAACAAAGTTGTAGCATTTTGGAAACGGTTAACTCCATTTCCACCAAAGGGGTGAAAATGGAACACATTTCAATAAACCAACTCTTGCTAGAAATGAAAACGCGGCTTATTCCCGCCGTCTGTCCTCCGCGGTTGCCGGGCGGAGCTCGTCCTCACCTGGTCGTAGGAGACGGGCGTCCTCCTGTGGTTGGACAGCTCCACCAGCGTGCTCAGGTCGGTGCGCAGGTCCGACTTGCAGCCCACCAGCAGCATCTTGGTGTTGGACAGAACTCCTGGATCTCGCCTTTCCACTGCGGAGAGAGCAGAGAAGAGTCCCCCGAGTCATTAAAAACCGCCTTGTAATCTAGTATAATCTGGACAAAACACAGCAGATTAAATAGTATCAGCGCTAAAAAGCACATTATCCCAGAGTTATAGCGACTAGTTTCTTAATCCTGCTGCTGAAAATACAAAATAAAACGCTCACTCTTTTAGAGAATAAACAAAAATGTTCCGATTTTCATTGTGGAAAGTAAAAAAAAAGTGCATTTAAATCCAAAAACTACAAAACATTGAGTGGATTTATATTCATGATATGCAAAAAACAAAAAAAAATCTATTTATAGTTTTTTAAACTTTGTTTACCTCATAAAATTTGCAATGTTTTTCTGTTAAAGTGCCCAAAACACCATTATATCATATTAAAATTATTTTACTGAATAAATCTGTCCAAAACATAAAATAACAAATTGTTTTCCACCCGTCATAACTGAGCAAATACCTAAACTCAGTTAACAAGACTTTAAATAAGTTTAAATAAGTTCAAAACACCAGATATTGAACCTTTACTTAAGTCTTTTCAGAGATAAATCTAAAAAAATTTCAATTGTTTCAACTGAAAAATTTGTAAAGTTATTATTTCATGTTTTTCTTCACAAAATCTAGAATAGTAAACAAATTAAGTGTAATGAGGACAAAATATTTACGGTATTTAGTATTATTGATGTGTTACTAAAACATTTAATTACATTTTTTCACATATCCAGTGAAAAAAAATCTCTGCTTGGAATAAATGGAGTAAAAAAAATTACCGAACATTTTGATTTAAAGAATTAAAAAGGCAATATTTGTCATTGTTATGCCTTTAATAAGTCAGATTATATTCATTGATTTTTAATTGGAAGATTTTCCAGAATTTTTTTTACTTTTAATTCATTACTTAATTTCCAAGTTGTTTTTTTAAAAACTTTTTTAACCTGTAAAAAGACAAATAAACAACCACGATTTCAAACTTTAGACGTGTCTTTTAAAAAACAAAAACAAAGAAGAAGTCCAGTTTTAGTAAATTTCTCGCGGCCTGGCGGGAACGTCCCACAGATCAAGTGACTAGCTTGGCGTTGGGGGTCATGTGCGAGTCATCCGCGGCGGCACGTTACCGACCTTCTTCAGCACGCTGTCCAGGGTTTCCGGGCGGCTGATGTCGAAACAGATGAGCACGGCGTCCGAGTCCGGGTAGGAGAGCGGCCTCACGTTGTCGTAGTACGGAGACCCTGAAAGGGAACACGACATCCTCGAATCATGACTCGGCAAATTTTTTGCAATTAGCAAGACGTGCTACATTTTGGCTGAAATTGAACATTTAAAGAGGGGATGCAAATGAGGACCGGGACAAATTTACTGCTTTCAGCATTTCTGACGCTTGTTCTGCTCCAGAACGAGTGCAGCTCAGCGAGGAAAACTAATATCGCCGCATCAGGAGGGAGAGAAAAAAATAAAAATAAAAGTGCTGACTTCAACAAGATTATTTGAAAAATAAACGAATCTCAGGGGGGGGGGGGGGGGGACTGAAGTTCAGAGCGAGGAAGTGACTCCTCAAATGGGAAGCATGTGCGAGGGAGACGCCCCGGTGAGAACATCGCAGAGAGGAAGAGGAGGAGGAGGAGGAGGGTGGCGTCATGTCAAGGTGAGCGAGGATCACATGAGCCGGCTCGCCAAGAATTTTTATTTTTGCGCTAAACTGAAGGCTGCTTGGGGAGGTCCAGAGAAAAACCCAGGAATGTACCGACACACACACACACACACACACACACACACACACACACACACACACACACACACACACACACACACACACACACACACACACACACACACACACACACACACACACACACACACACACACACACACACACACACACACACACACACACACACACACACGACACACACACACACACACACACACACACACACACTTTAATCTAAACAGTCTGGGTGAGAGACGACACCAGTTGAAACATTACTTCCAGGTCCAGGCCTCAAACCATAAATCACTACAACCGACCAGAGAATTGCATTTCACCCTGGAGAACCCCCCCCCCCCCCTTAAAAATTCAAGTTTACTACGGTGTAGGCCCGAGGAAAACATTAAATATTTACATCTCGGAGGCTGGGAGGAGCGAATTCCACGCTGAGGAATAGACAAACTCTCAATTATTTAAACATCTTGGATGGAAACCAACCGACTTCTGGAGTTTAAAGGCTCTTGTAAAAAAAAAAAATGTATTTCCTGCGACGCACGAAACGAAGAAAATGCCATTAAAAAGGAAAAATCAACTCATATCAACTCATCTTATCGACTCCATTCAACGAGGATGGACTCAACACTGCCCCCCTCATGGTTGATAGTTGCACGACAGTTGCCAAAACTGGCTTTCAACACATATTAAAGAAAAAAAATTCTGCTTTTAGAAAAAAAAAAAAAAATTACAACGGATTCAAAGTACTGCAAGAAAACGCTGCAGTTCCCATGCTTGGCCACTAGTTGGCCGCACGTTTAACCCACTGCAGGAACGCTTGGCGAGGTCATGTGACGGTGACGGAAAACGGCTGGAAATGTGGAATTTCTTTGAAGCAGCACACGGGAATCTCATCCCCCCTTCCTTCAAATCGCCGGAGGAACAAGACGGGAGAGGAAATGCGGCGATCGTGTGCGGTCCCCGTCGGCGTACCTGCAGATTAAATCGGATTAAAGATGCGCCTCGAGCTGCAGCGTGAACAGGAAAGAAAAGAAAAGAGAAAAACAACAAAAAAAAGGAAACACGTTTCTGGCCTAGCGGTGCCTGAGAAGGAGGGTCGTCTTCCTGCCAAGCGGAAAGACGAGAGGAAATCCCAGAGTGTTCGTCTAATTAGCTCCTGTCATTGTTCTCCCGCAGGATCTCTAAATATGGACGCG